>NW_023425597.1:415000-888321 GCF_014108245.1 Pipistrellus kuhlii
ACGGTTTTTCCATGTAGAAGAACTGCATTGTGGGTAGTTAGAAAGAAGCAGAGGACTTACTAGCCATAGCCGGAGGCCACTATCTCCTGGTCCTTTGACATCTCAAGGTTTGTAAGCTTTCCTTATACCAGAGGTCAGCAAACCGCGGCTCCCGAGCCATAGGCGGCTCTTTCGATCTTAAGGTTTTTTTCTTTTCTTTCTTTAAAAAAAAAAAAATATATATATATATATATTATTGATTTTTTACAGAGAGGAAGGGAGAAGGATAGTGAGTTAGAAACATGGATGAGAGAGAAACATCGACCAGCCGCCTCCTGCACACCCCCCACTGCGGATGTACCCGCAACCAACGTACATGCCCCCGACCGGAATCGAACCTGGGACCCTTCAGTCTGCAGGCCGACGCTCCATCCACTGAGCCACACCGGTCTCAGCTGGCCCCTTGAGTTTTTAGCAAAGGCCAGCTCAGGAGCACCCTAATTAAGTTAATAACAATGGACCTACCTATGTAGTTTAAGTTTTTAAAATTTGGCTCTCAATAGAAATTTTGATCATTGTCCAGTCGGTATTTGGCTCTGTGGACTAATGAGTGTGCCGACCACTGCCACATACATAAGCGTACCTAGTAGCCAGATTATTATGCGTTGAGAGACCATGATAACTTGGCCACTTGGTGTGTATGAAGTCGATATATACTGAATTCCGAGAGGAAGGGAGAGGGAGAGAGAGAGAAACATCAGTGATGGGGGGGGGGGTGAGGATCGGCTGCCTCTCGCGTGCCCCCACTGGGGATCCAGCCTGCAACCCGGGCCTGTGTCCCGACCAGGAATCGAACTGCGACCTCCAGCCCCTGAGCCCCCTGAGCCCTGGCACGAACCAGCTTCGGCTGAAGAAATACCCACAGCGTTTCCTGATTATAAAAGCAATCCCTGCTCGTTAGCACCACGGAAGTTACCGGAACCGTGGAGGAGGAGTTCAGGTCCCTCTCACGCCTCTCCCCACCACCACGCGCAGGGCGGCTGGAACCGCTGAGCGCCCAGGGCCCAGGGGCCCGGCGCCCGCCAGCTGCTCAGGCCGCCCGCTGCCCGCCCGTGGAGGCAGCGGCAGTGCCAGGCGGCAGGGAGCCCTCTAGGGGGCGGGCCCCGCTCGAGGTGGCGGCTGTGTGGGGATGGGACCAAGCAGGTGTGTTTGGGGCCTGGACGCTCCCGTGTTTCTGCGTGTTGGAGGCCGGAGGCGGCGGGGCCTGGACGTGTGGGCGGCGGGGTGTGCAGTGGAGGCTGGGACGATCTGGCCAGAGAACAGCTTCCGGGCTCATGGGGAGGGGGACGGGGGGAGGGTGCCCTGCCCAGGAGGCCGGGGCCACCCCCACTGGCTGCAGGCCTGCCCAGCTCCCAGGCCGCCAGGGCCCTCCCTGCCCACAGAGTGGGGACCTGGGCAGTTTCCTCAGGGGAGCAGCCCTGAGCCCCTGGACCAGACGGCGCTGCAGGGGGTGCAGGGCCTGGGGGGGGGCAGGGCTCTCCCACCATCCGGTGCAGGGGCGGCAGGGCCCGCAGGCCTCCTGCTCGGGGTGGGGCAGGGGGGTGTGATGGTCCCCCCTCCCTCAAGCTGGGTCCGGCTCCCCTGGCCTCACAGTGGGGCGAGGGGCGGGGATGGGCTCGGGCAGGCCCAGATGGGGGGGTCTCTGCTTGGACCCCCGGCGGGCCTCGGTGTGGGCTGGGTATCAGGAGCTGCCGGGTGCCCTCCTCCGGCTCACGGGGCCGCCCCTCCGACCTGCAGCAGCGCCCGGCGCTCTCGGAGGCACGTCCCCGCCTGCCCCAGCTCCAGCCGCTCCGCCTCCCAGCGCCCAGGCCCTGCTTCGTGTCATCCTGACAGCGACACGCTGCTCCCCACGGGCCTGGGGAGGGCGGGGGGAGGGCGGCCGGGGTGACTCAGGGGGGTCATGCAGGCGGCGGGGGCCGGGGGCCTGTGGGGCAGCAGGGACTCAGGCCAGGCCAGGACAGAGGGGGGCAGGCAGGGAGGGGTGTAGGGGGGTCGTGCCCCAGATCCCCAGGCTCTGACTCACACCGGCCCAACTCCAGGGGGCGCTGTGAGCTTTGGACGGAGTTGCAGCCAGCCCAGCGCCCACACGGCCCGGCTGAGACAGAGGGCATGCCCCTGTCACCCGCCCCTGCCACCGGCCACCACCCTCCGGCTCCCAGCCAGTGTTCCTCCCCTGGACACACAGCCACCCACCCCGGCTCTGGGAGCCTGGCCCCCAGCCCAGGGCCCGGCATACCCAGTGCTCACGTGGCACAGCTGTGGTTGTGGACTATCTGCGTGAGCATGTGCGTGCATGTGTGCCCATGGTAGCATGTGCGAGTGTGCACACACGAGAGTTCATGTGTGCACGTGCACACACGTGCCTTTGTGAGTGTGCACGTGTGAGAGCGTGTGCATGTGTGTGTACGTGCACCTGCACATGCACATGTGTGAGTGTGCCTCTGTGCATTTCTGTGAGTGCATGTGTGAGTGGATGTGCTTGTGCCTGTGTGCATGTCTGTGAGTGCATGTGTGAGTGGGTGTGCATGTGTCTGTGTGCGTGTCTGTGTGTGCACACATGCATGTCATAGTTTATATGTGTGTGTGCACACGTGTGCCTTTGTGAGTGTGCACGTGTGCATGTGTGAGGGTACTTGTGCGTGAGGGTGCGTGTATGTAAGCATGTGAGCACGTGTGTGCCCCTGTGGAGAGGGGCGGAGCCTGCCCTGAGGAGGGAAGGCACAGCAGACGGGAGGGACCAGGTCCGGGTCCTAATGGCCCAGTCGGGTCTCAGACCGCTCTCGGCCATCACACTGTCATCGCTTCTCGGAAGTGCCCGGCTCCGGGTGGGGGGGACCGGGGCCTCTGTGACAGGAGCAGGCTGACGGCGGCTCTGGGCACGACGCTCTGCCTCCCGTGGTGGGGGGACCTGGGTGAGTGGAGCTGGGGGTGTCTCTGCGGGGTGCACAGGTGTGTGGGTGCTCACACGGAACGGGGAGTGGATGAGGCGGGTCCTCGGGCCCCTCAGCACCCCACTGGTTGCACCTTCAGCTTGCTCTTGCCGACCCCCAGCCCCTCAGCCACACCCAGGCCCCTTGCCCACCCTGAACCCACCTCTCCCCTCCCCCAGCACCCTCCCCAGCTGCCATGCTCCCCTAGGGCGGCGGTGGCAGGCCCCGCTGGAATCCCCGCCCAAGTCCTGATCCTCTCCGCATTCCCTGTGAGTTGGCGCCACCACGTGGCCATCTGTAGCATTACACCCTCCCAGCCTGCGGTTTCAGGATCTGAGCAAGAGACAGCCCGGCCCAGGAGGGGCGGGAGGATCCCCGCAGGCCATCGGCGGGGAGGCCGGGGCCCGGGGCCCGAGGGGCGCCGGGGGCATTGGGCTGAGCCATGGGCGATGCCGGGGTCCCCACGTCCCTGCTCCCAGGGCTGCCTGAGGGGTCTGCAGCCTGGTTCTCCTGCCCTGCCCTGCGGTCCCTGGGCAGTTCTCTGGCCGGGTCAGCCGCAAGGTCACCCAGCCTCAGGCCCGCGGGAGGAGCCGGACCAGAGGCCTGTGAGGCTGGGAGCAGGACCCGGGTGGCCGGGAGGTGGGATGGGGGGGTGGAAGTTGGCTCCTCACTTCCCTGGGGCCCACCCAGCCCCCCACACTCACCAGCGCCAAGCGGTACCGCTCCTGCCTCCTGGCCAGAGGCAAGTGCCGGGGTGCCCAAGCCTGAACCGGACTCAGACTCCTGCCTCCCCTCCCCACCCAGGCAGGCCCCGCTGACTGGAGGGCTCTGACTGGCCGAGCCTGAAGCCACGTCTGCTCTCCTGCAAACAGGCCCAACAGGCTCCTCCCTGCTTAACCCCAAACCCTTTGCCTGACAAACCAGGGGGTCGTCACCCAGCCCCCCGAGCCCAGGCAACCTGGGCCCTCTCCGCCGAGCTCGGAGGCTGCCGGCTGCCGACCCTGTGACCCTCCGGCCGCCCCAGCTTCCCGCACCGGTTCGGGGCAAGTGGATGAGCCGAGGGGTCCCCGCTCCACAGAGGCCACCCCTGCCCAGCGAAGCCCTGAAGGGACCCCCAGAGCCTCAAGACCCTCAAGAGCAGGATCTCCACCTTCCTAAGGCCACAGCTCCTCACGTGGTGGTGACCCCCAGCCACAAAAGTGTTCCCGTTGCTATTTCATCACTGTGATGCTGCTGCTGCTAATGAGGCGTTTCGTCAATGTCTGTGTTTTCGGATGGTCTGAGGCTCCACAGCAGCGGCTCGCAGCCTGTGTGTCTCGACCACCAGCAGGCCCCTCTGAAGACCACCCCTCAGGCCCCTCCTCCGAAGCTGGGGCTCCCAGGCTGCCTCCCAGGGGCGTCTCTGAGCGCCCCCTGCTCTGAGCTCTGCCCTGAGCACCCACCAGGCTGAGAGCCACACACACAGGCAGGCAGGAGGCTGAGGACGCGCATCCTCCTGACCCTGAACCCCGTCCCCTCGGCCACATCCCCCCCCCAGACCCGCCTGCGTGTGTAGAGAGAGACGGAGGCCCTGGGCTCAGAGGAGGTGGAGGGGGAGGGATGGGGGGAGGCGGGGCTGAGCCAGCCATACCCCATGGGCCTGCAGGCGCCTCTGGAGGCTCCCGGCCCTGCCCCTGCACACAGGCCCGCGCCCCTGGGGTGCCCACATGGGCAGGAGCTGGGGGGAGGGCTCACGGGGTCCAGCTTCCAGGCCGGGACATCCTCGGCCCCTCCCACTCTGGCCCCCTGGGGGAGGCTTGCCATCCGGCTCCCGACCTGTCAGTCCTGTTTGGAGGGAAGGGCCGCCAGGTTCTCGGGGCGCCCGGGGCTCGGGCGTTTTTCAGAGGAGCCGAAGCGTGCGGGAAGCGTGCAGGCTGCAGGCCCGTGCGTGTGTGTGTGTGTGTGTGTGTGTGTGCATACACGTGTGTGTGGGCACGTGACCACATGGAGCCAGTGGTGTGCACGTGGGTGTAAATGTGTGTTCAGCGGCTCAGGTGTGTGCCACGCATGTCCCCCCACCCCCACGCAGTACACACACATTGTCCCTGATGGAACCCCCAGGCTGGGGGGGGGGGCAGCTGGCGGCACTGACTGGTGCTCCCCAGGAACAGGGAGAGGTCTGGGGGTTTGGGGGAGAGGGCCCTGGCCCCCCTGGTTTCCATATTGAACCTCAGGGTCCACCCCATGGCAGGTGTCTGGTGTCCCCAAGGCCCCGTCCCCCCAGAGGGTCTAGGGGTCCCCAGAAGTGGGGGGTCTCCCGCAGGGGGCAGAGGGCACAGGCCCCAGGCCAGGGGACCCCCAGACACCAGCCCAGAGTGGGCGGGACCACTGCTCTGCGGGCCACACTCACACTGTCACCTCGGGGTGGCCCCAGGCCTGCGTCAGCCTCGGGTGTCAGGAGGTCCAGGGGGAGCTGTGCAGCGGGTGGGACCCCACGCCCTCCCCCCTCCGCCCCTCGCCACAGGGACTCCAAACGCCCTCGGCCCAGCCTGGGGACTGCGTGATGTGAACTGTGCCGGCCCCTCACGGCCGCACACGCCTGCACACGCCTGCACACGCCTGCAGTGTCTGGGATCTGGGCGCCCAGAGGCCCCTGCCTCTCGGACTCAGAGATTTCACGACAACACGAGGAGATAAGACCGCTTTGATTGGGGCTCAGTTTTATGGGCTTTTGTTCCCTCTGGTTCGGGGGACAAAGGGGTTTATGGCCGCCCCCCCCACGCCAGCCGCAGGGGCGGGGGGGGGGGGCAGCGGCGGCTCTGATCACCGAGCCAGGCCCCGCCCTCCTCCACTGGGAAGGGCGAGGGCCGAGGGGGCTGTGTGCGGCCCCACAAAGCTGGGCCTCCACAGAGGATCCCGGGGTCCCCCATGGGACGGCCTCCGACCCAGGCCCGGGGCCCCCACGCCTCCCCAAACCTGGTGGACAGGATGCCGCCTGGGGGCCGCAGGCCGGCGACTTCAAAGCGGCGGACGGAGCTCTGGGCCCGGCCCCTCTGGGACTTCAAAGGCCGCGCCTGGGACTCTGATCAGGGCGGAGGGAGCGATCAGGGCGCCAGCCCCCCCGGGGCCCTGCACCCCCCCTGCAGGCTCCTCTGGGGCCTCCTCCCCATAGGCGGGTCTGCATGGAGGGGTCATGGAGGCCCCTGGGGCCCAGGCTGCACCCCAGGCCCCCTCGGGACCACCAGGTTCCACGGAGTCCCCCTCCTACCTCGTCACCCTCCCCCCCAGGGCCGGGACAGGGGGCCCAGCACCGTTACCCCACCTGCTCCTCTCAGCTGCCCCTCAGCGGCCGAGGGTCAGAGGGTCAGAGGGTGAGGGCTCAGGGTCCAGGTGTGCCCCCCGGCCTCCTCCCCGGCCGGGAGGAGGGTTCGGGCGGGGGGTCCGGGCGGGGGGTCCAGGCTGGCCTGCCCCGGTCTCCCTCCCCGGCCGGGGGGAGGGCCCTGGCAGCCGGGCGCTTGGGGAGGAGGTGACGATCGCTAATTGGCGTCTGGGGTGGGGCTGCACCTGACGCAGTGCCTCAGGCCAGTGACTCACCGCCGCCCACGCCCGCCGCCCGCCGCTCCCTGCCCACGGCCGCCGGCTGGGCCCGCCCGCCACACGCACGCCACACGCGAGGGCCCCTCCCCGGGAGCCCAGGGGCTCCGGCTGGGCTGGCGGTGCCCTCGGGGCAGGTGGCTCCCTTCAGGAGGGGAGACCGAGGCAGGCCCAGCCCGGCTCCACCCGGGCACGTCCGTGCCAGATGAGCAGGTGGCGTGGGGAGTCCGGGAGGGTCACCGGGGAAGCCCCCGGCCCCAGCTCACTGACCCGGACTCGCCTTCCCCGTCACTGTGCAGTCAGGCTCCGTCTAACACAGCTGCTGGCAGGGACGGTCCGGGGGGTGGGGGCCACGTCCGGCTGTTCCCCGCGCGGCTGTCCCTCCCGGTGGGGACCTGTCGGGAGGACCCAGGCCCTGAGGCTGCCGGCCGTGGCGCGGGGTGAACTGCCGTGCGGGGCACCGGCCTCGCTGAGCTGGTGTTTTCCGTCTGCCTGCGGCTCAGAGCACTCAGTCCGTCTGGAGGAGCCCGAGCCATAGAAGTCGGATCCTGGCACCCTCATGTCTCCCGCAGAGACACAGCCCGGTGCAGCCTGGCGCGGGGTCTGAGCTCGAGGCTGGGGTCACCACCTGCCCCCGCCCCCCACGTCCTCTGGAAACCGCCGGAAGGCAGAGGCCACGATCAGACCATGTTCCAGACCCCAGCACCGGGGCTTGGGGGGCGCCCCCGGGTCACGGAGCTGTGAGCGAGCCCGGAAGGCAGGGCCGGATCAGAATGCCTCGGGGGGTCCACGTGGCTCTGTGGTTGAGGTCGACCTGTGAACCAGGAGGTCAGAGTTCAATTCCCAGTCAGGGCACAGGCCCGGGTTTGGGGCGCCATCGCCAGTGTGGGGCGTGCAGGAGACAGCCGGCCCAAGATTCTCTCTCATCGCGATGTTTCTCTCTCTTTCTCCCTTCCTCTCTGACTTCAATAAAAACACGTTTAAAATATGGATATAGCCGAAACCAGTGTGGCTCAGTAGATAGGGCATTGGCTTGCAGACTGAAAGGTCCTGGGTTTGAGTCCGGTCAAGGGCATGTACCTTGGTTGCGGGCACATCCCCAGTGGGGGGTGTGCGGGAGGCAGCTGGTCGATGTTTCTAGCTCTCTCTCCCTCTCCATTCCTCTCTGTAAAAAATCAATAAAATATATTTTTTAAAAATAAAATAAAGTACGGGAATATTTTTAAAGAAGGAGGCGCCTGAGCTGTCACTGCTGCCCACGCCGTGTGCCCCCCAGCCCCGCGACGGCTCTGCCAGTGGCGTCCCCTGTGGGTCCGATGGGGCAGAGCCGCACTCGCCTCTGAGCCCTGGCGCCCGGCCTGCAGCGGCTGCCGGCCGCACCTGCCCGGCCGTGCCGCCTGGGCTCCTCCCGCGTGACGGCTGGACCCCGAGGTGGACGTGGAGACAGACCGGGAGCCGGAGAGCGGCCGGCGCCCTCGGGGACTGTCCGGGGGGGCGGGTGAGGGAACAGCTCCCCAGCGATGCGGCGCTGGGCCCAGAAGCCGCCCGGCGCTGCGGCTCCGAGGGGGGGCGCTGCGGCTCCGAGAAGCTGGGGGACCGACCGCTCTGTCCAGTGTCCCCGTGGGGCAGGCGCACGCAGAGCCAGCGGCAGGAACGCGTGTGCTGAGCTTAAGGAGCCGGAGGGGCCGGGGGTGGGCAGTGGGGAGTGTGGGAGAGGGGAGGGGAGGGTGGGAGAGGCGTGAGGACAGCGGTGCCCGCGGTGCAGTGGGGAAGGAGGGAGAAGGCGGTGGCTCTCAGCTCGGCTTGCGGTGGGTGAAGTGCAGCTCAGGCCCCACCCGGCTGAGGGCTCCAGCCAGGCCGGGAGGGGTGCGGAGGCTCCGGGCAGGGCCCTGGGACACCGGGTGGCAGCCCAGGGGGCCTGGGGCCTGGGGGGCCAGGAGGTGGGAGACGGGGAGCAGGTCTCCCTGAGCCCGGGGGTCTGGGGAACGGGGGGAGGGGCCCGGCTGTGGCTGGGGTGCAGGGACCGGTGCCGGGTCCGAGGTGGCAGCCCCGTGGGCGGGATGGCGGGCCCAGCAGAGTGGGGTGGCTCCCCGGCTGCGGGCTGGCCTGCAGAAAGCTGGCGGCGCCCATGCATGTGCCAGGCCAGGCTGGCCCCGCATTCCGGAGACGATCCGTGCGGGCAGGGCGGCCGGGCCTGTCCCGGCCTGTCTGCCCGGCGGCTCTCCTCTCCCCTCCCGACAGGCCAGCAGGTCCCCACCGGGCAGCGGGCAGCGGGAGGGATGGGCAAGGGTGCGGGCGGCCGGGGCAGGACGAGGGAGGGGCGTGCCCGGAGGCCAGGGGCAGAGGGGCAGCAGGAGGGATGGGCAGGGGGGCAGGAGGCTGGGGGGGGGCAGGATGAGGGAGGGGCAGGGGGCAGGCGGCCGGGGGGGGAGCAGGATGAGGGAGGGGCAGGGGGCAGACGGCCAGGGGAGGGGGGCAGGGCAAGGGAGGGGCGGGCCCGGAGGCCAGGGGCAGAGGGGCAGCAGGAGGGATGGGCAGGGGGGCAGGTGGCGGGTGGGGGGGCAGGATGAGGGAGGGGCAGGGGGCAGACAGCCAGGGGAGGGGGGCAGGGCGAGGGAGGGGCGGGCCCGGAGGCCAGGGGCAGAGAGGCAGCTGGAGGGGCCAGGAGAGTCTGGGAGGGGGGGAAGTCGGGGCGATGAAGGCAGGACAAGCGGGGAGCCCTGAGGGACAGGGCACCTCAGCCCCCTGCCCCCCATCGGCACTGGGTCGGACGGACCCCGATAACCCACATGGAGAGGGACCGAGAGCCGCAGAGAAGCTGACGGGACTGCCGAGGGCTCGGGGCCTGGAATGGCCGTGGCTGTGGCCGTGGGGGAGACAGGGTAGGCGCCCCCCATGGCTCCGTGTTCGCCGCCAGCCTGCCCCCCTCCCCTCCCCTCCCCACCGTCCCCTTCGGGGTACAGGCCCCGACCTGCCTCCCGCCGCCTCCCTCCCTCCCGGCCCCTCCCTCCCTGGAAGCCGGTGGCAGTCACTCCGCCCGCCCCTGGGTGGGCTGCAGCCACCACGTTGCTTCCTCCTGGGAACCACCAGGCCCTCACTGCCTGCAGGCCGCCCACCACGGGGCCCCCACGCCTGCCACGGCCTCCCTGTGGCCCCGGCACAGCAGGCACATCCTGAGGACGGGGTGGCCTCTGGGCTGACCAGGTGTCAGCCTGGTGGCCGCTGCTGTTCTGGCCCCTCCCCTTCCCCACACCACAGGGGGCAGGAGGAGGGGAGGGGAGGGGAGAGGGTCCGAGTCAGCAATGGGACAGAGAAGTGAGCGTCCAGGCCGACGTGAGGGGCACATGGGCCTCAGAGCGACCTCCTCTGTTGAGGGCATCTGCCCGGCCCGGCACCTGCTGGGGGGACGCCTGCTGGGGGGGCACCTGCTGGGGGGGCACCTGAGCGGGGGGAACCTGAGGGGGGCGCCTGCTGGGGGGACGCCTGCTGGGGGGGCACCTGCTGGGGGGCACCTGAGCGGGGGGAACCTGAGGGGGGCGCCTGCTGGGGGGACGCCTGCTGGGGGGGCCCCTGCTGGGGGGCACCTGAGCAGGGGGAACCTGAGGGGGGCGCCTGCTGGGGGGACGCCTGCTGGGGGGGCACCTGCTGGGGGGCACCTGAGCAGGGGGAACCTGAGGGGGGCGCCTGCTGGGGGGGCGCCTGCTGGGGGGCACCTGCTGGGGGGGCACCTGAGTGGGGGGAACCTGAGGGGGATGCCTGCTGGGGGGGTCGCCTGCTGGGGGGGCACCTGCTGGGGGGGCACCTGCTGGGGGGGCGCCTGCTGGGGGGGCACCTGAGCGGGGGGAACCTGAGGGGGGCGCCTGCTGGGGGGGAGCGCCTGTTGGGGGGGCACCTGCTGGGGGGGCACCTGAGCTGGGGCAGCTGTGCTGGGGCGGCTGCAGACTCACAGCCGGGCTGTGCACCCGCCTCAGGCCTCTGCTCGCTCGGGTCCAGCCCTTGGTGATCCCACGGACACACCCTAGGCCAGCGGTCAGCAAATTGCAGCTCCTGAGCCGAGGTTTGCCGACCACGTAAGGCATTACCCTCACCCAGCAGCTTTGACTTCAGGTGAAAGACATTAGCACATCGTTAAAATGTTTTTTAAGTTTTTCCCTAAGGCGGTGAGTGGTCGGCAAACTCATCAGTCAGCAGAGGCCCATGTGGCTCTGGAGCCGCAGTTTGCCGGTCACTGGTCTAGACGGATCCTACTTTTTAAAAATATCTTCCTATTGATCTCAGAGAGGGAGGGAGCGGGAGAGAGACGCAGAAACATCCACGGTGAGAGGGCACCACGGATCGGCCGCCTCCTGCACACCCTCCACTGGTGACCCAGCCGTCAGCCTGGGCCTGTGCCCCGACCGGAATCGAACCCGGGAGCCTTCAGTCCACAGGTGGCTCCATCCACTGAGCCACACAAGCCAGGCTCTGGTGCTCTAAGGACCCCTCTGCCCCGCCTCCCCCATCCCCATCCTGGTGTGATTGACACCTGTGGTTGTGGGTGGGACTTACTCTGACCAATAGGATGCGACAGAAGTGATGACATCGCTTCTCAGATTAGGTCAGGAGGAAGGTCTGCTTGCTCTGGGTATGGGGGGGAGGGGTAAGGGGGAGAGGACAGGGTTCATGTCAGGAAGGCCTGGACCATCAGGGACAGGGACACCCCTGGCTGGAGTCCCGGGACCCTTCACAGCATGGCCTCCCAGAAGCCTCTGCTGCAGCTGTTTTCGAGGAGACAGGTAGAGCATCTGGGGGGGTCACAGGCTCAGGATGACGGGCCAGGGTCCCCCTTGGGCCCAGGTGTCAGAAGCTGCCCATTGTCCTCTGATTGAGACATTGGAAGCTGAAGCAACTTCCACCTGTCAATCTTATAGAAATCCTTGCTGATTGGCTATTACTGGCTACGGGTGGATCCCAAACCTCAATAAAAGGGATAGCTAGGCCAGAGCACATGGGAGTCCTCCCCCTAGAGGTGGGCTCCCGCCTGGCCCCCAATATTCCCAAAGTAATACTTTCCGGTCTCTTTCACTTGTGCGCGGCCTCCTCCAGAGCCCGAACCCTGAACCACACGGGGTGTGAAAGGGCGGCAGGGGTTCGAGCTGGGGACGCGGGTGTGAGAGGGGCCACCAGTGGGCGGAGTTCTCCTGACACGAGCTGATCCCCCCCCCTCGCCCCAGCTCGTCCTGAAGGCGGGGACGCTGCCCAGGCCACTTCCTCTCCCCGCGGGGCTTCCACTGTGTCCCCAGCCCTGCCCGCCGGGCTCAGCTGGCCCGTCCATCCGTCCGTCCCTGCGAGGCTCCCGAGGACGGCAGGTCCGCGTCTAGTTGTCACGTGAAGACAAAGGAGCCTGGACCATCTGCGGCCCCACACGGCCCACACGGCCCACACGGCCCCACACGCCCCCACGTGGCCCACACATGGCCCCACATGACCCACACGCCCCCACACGGCCCACACATGGCCCCACATGACCCACACGGCCCCACGCAGCCCACACGGCCCCACACACAACCCACACGGCTCCATGCGGCCCCACACGGCCCACACGCCCCCAATCGGCCCACACACGGCTCCACACGGCCCCACACAGCCCCACACGCCCCCAATCGGCCCACACACGGCCCCACACGGCCCCACACAGCACCACATGGCCCACACGCCCCCACGCGGCCCACACACGGCCCCACACGGCCCACACGCCCCCACGCGGCCCACACACGGCCCCACACGGTCCAACATGGCCCCACGCGGCCCCACACGCCGCCACGCGGCCCACACGACCCACACACGGACCCACACGGCCCCACACGCCCCCACGCGGCCCCACACGCCCCCAATCGGCCCACACACGGCCTCACACGGCCCCACATGGCCCCACACGGCCCCACGCGGCCCACACACAGCCCCACATGGCCCACACGCCCCCACGCGGCCCACACACAGCCCCATACGCCCCCAATCGGCCCACACACGCCCCCACGCGGCCCACACACGGCCCCACACGGTCCAACATGGCCCCACGCGGCCCACACACAGCCCCATACGCCCCCAATCGGCCCACACATGGCCCCACGTGGCCCACACACAGCCCCACACGGCCCACACGCCCCCACGCGGCCCACACAGCCCCACACGGCCCCACGCGGCCCCACACGCCCCCACGCGGCCCACACACGGCCTCACACGGCCCCACATGGCCCCACACGGCCCCACGCGGCCCACACACAGCCCCACATGGCCCACACGCCCCCACGCGGCCCACACACGGCCCCACACGGTCCAACATGGCCCCACGCGGCCCCACGCGGCCCCACACGCCGCCACACGGCCCACATGGCCCACACACGGCCCCACATGGCCCCACATGCCCCCACGCGGCCCCCACGGCCCCCACACTGCCCCACACCGCCCCCACGGCCCCATGCGACCCCAGGCAGCCCCACAGGGCCCACACGGACTCCACACAGCTCCACACGGCCCCATGGACTCCACACGGCCCCACGCAGCCCCATACGGCCCTACATGCCCCCACGTTGCCCCAGACAGCCCCAAGGACTCCACACGGCTCCACACGGCCCCACACAGCCCCACACGGCCCCACACGGCCCCACGCAGCCCCATGCTGGTCAGAACAGCCCCACCCCCACCCCCGGGGAAGCAGACAAGGAAGTGGTGCCCCTCGGACCCAGGGCAGCCGTCCCAAGGCACCTGCCCTGGTCAGCGACCTGGCCACAGGTGGGCTCCGACCAAGACACCAGTACCCTGACCCCTGACCCTGGGTGCCCACGATGGGGGCAGGGCCCAGCAGCAGACGTCTGGCGGGGTGGGTGCTGGGCCTCCCCCAGGACCCTTGTAAAGGAGGCTGGGCGGGGGGGGCGGGGGGGGAGCTCTGAGGGCGGTGAGGGGTCCGGCTCTGGCTGGAACCCAGCGGAAGCCAGCCGCCCAGGGGCCCATCCACCCACCCTCCCGCCTGAGGCTCCGAGCAGGCCCGGGAGGGGGTGAGCGAGTGGGGCAGCAGGCCTCCGCGGGGAGGCCGTGGCCGGGCCGGCCGTGGCACCCGCAGCCCGGCCGCACCTGCCCTTTGTTTGCGCAAATCCTCCCTGCGGACACCGCGGGCTTTGAAGGCGGTGCCAGGCCCGTGGGGCCGCCCGCCGCAGCGAACAAACAGCCATTGTCTGCAGCCCCCCGCCGGCTGTTAATGGTAAACCCGAGGCCTGGGTGGGTCCGGGCACCCCACCAGCTGCCCCGTCCTGTCCCGGGCCCAGCGGTCCTCCCGTTCCAGAGCCAGCCTCCGGACCGGGAGCGGGACAGGCCCGGCAGGAGGGTGACACGCAGGGCGGGCAGTTCCTCCACCGGAGCATTCATGTGACGGCTGGCCACGCGGCTCCTGGGTGCAGTGTCCCCTCTGGGCCCAAGGCGGAGGACCTGGAGAGCCACACCCTTACCCACGTCCCAGGCAGCCCCCCCACCCCGGCCCGTCTCTCCCCATCCCGGCCCGTCTCTCCCCACCCCGGCCTGTCTCTCCCCACCCCGGCCCATCTCAGAGGCCCGTCTCTCCCCACCCCGGCCCGTCTCTCCCCACCCCGGCCCGTCTCTCCCCACCCCGGCCCGTCTCTCCCCACCCCGGCCCGTCTCTCCTCACCCCAGCCCGTCTCTCCCCACCCCGGCCTGTCTCTCCCCACCCCCGCCCGTCTCTCCCCACCCCGGCCCGTCTCAGAGGCCCGTCTCTCCCCACCCTGGCCCGTCTCAGAGGCCCGTCTCTCCCCACCCCGGCCCATCTCAGAGGCCCGTCTCTCCCCACCCCGGCCCATCTCAGAGGCCCGTCTCTCCCCACCCCGGCCCGTCTCAGAGGCCCGTCTCTCCCCACCCCGGCCCGTCTCAGAGGCCCGTCTCTCCCCACCCCGGCCCATCTCAGAGGCCCGTCTCTCCCCACCCCGGCCCGTCTCTCCCCACCCCGGCCTGTCTCTCCCCACCCCGGCCCGTCTCAGAGGCCCGTCTCTCCCCACCCCGGCCCGTCTCAGAGGCCCGTCTCTCCCCACCCCGGCCCGTCTCTCCCCACCCCGGCCTGTCTCTCCCCACCCCGGCCCGTCTCAGAGGCCCGTCTCTCCCCACCCCGGCCCGTCTCTCCCCACCCCGGCCTGTCTCTCCCCACCCCGGCCCGTCTCAGAGGCCCGTCTCTCCCCGCCCCGGCCCGTCTCAGAGGCCCGTCTCTCCCCACCCCGGCCCGTCTCTCCCCACCCCGGCCCGTCTCTCCCCACCCCGGCCTGTCTCTCCTCACCCCGGCCCGTCTCAGAGGCCCGTCTCTCCCCACCCCGGCCCGTCTCAGAGGCCCGTCTCTCCTCACCCCGGCCCGTCTCTCCCCACCCCGGCCTGTCTCTCCCCACCCCGGCCCGTCTCAGAGGCCCGTCTCTCCCCACCCCGGCCCATCTCAGAGGCCCGTCTCTCCCCACCCCGGCCCGTCTCTCCCCACCCCGGCCCGTCTCAGAGGCCCGTCTCTCCCCACCCCGGCCCGTCTCTCCCCACCCCGGCCCGTCTCTCCCCACCCCGGCCCGTCTCAGAGGCCGACGCTCTATCCACTGAGCCACACCAGTCGGGGCTGCTTTAGCTTTCCGATGGGCCTCCAGTCCACTCTTACAGGCTTGTCAGCATGTCTCCTCCGCCGCCTCGCCGGCCGCCTGCCCCCCCTCCCCCCCCAAGCCTGCAGGGCAGCCCTGTGTCTCCGGAGTTTGCGAGTCGACCTACTGTCTCTGCTCCTCTTCAACTTCCCACTCCTCCAGCTGCTCAAGGACCACCTTCTCTAATGCCCTCTCTTTCTCTTTTCTCTTAAAGGTATTTTTATTGATGTCAGAGAGGAAGGGAGAGGGAGAGAGAGAGAAACATCGGAGATGAGAGAGAATCGTGGATCGGCTGCCTCCTGCAGGCCCCACACTGGGGATCCTGCCCGGGAATCAAACCCTGACCTCCTGGTTCATGGGTCAAAGCTCAACCCCTGAGCGCACAAGCCAGGCTCCCCTGGAGCTTTCTCATGACCCTCCCGTCTGCTCCGGCTTCGGTCACCCTCCTCCCTCTACTGCGCGCGGCTGCTCTCTCACTACAGGCTTCTCCCCGTGCTCCCCACATCCTCACCAGAACCAGCCCTCCTCCCTCTCCTCTCCCCCCAACCCCCTCCTGCTCCTCCGTCTCCCCAGCCTCCACCGTCCCCCGGAGCCCCACCCTCCACAGCCGCCTCCTGGCCAGGCTACTGCTGGGTCCTGGCTTCCTCGCCCCTCACACTCCTGCAGGCCCCTCCTCTCCCACCCCCCTCACGGGGCCAGGGTCCCATCAGACCTGCAGGCCTCGCCCACCTTCTGCACCCCCCTGTCCGTCCGTGTGTCCCCCCCCCCGCCCCCCGGCTCCGGCTCTGCGTCTGAGAGTCCGGCCCAGATAGCACCCACCTCCCTCCTAGCAACTCAGATCTCCCCAGCGGGACCCAAGCCCGTGGGGCTTCACTTTGTTTGTCTTTTTAAATATATTTTATTGATTTTTTACAGAGAAGAAAGGAGAGGGATAGATAGAAACATCGATGAGAGAGAAGCGTCCATCAGCTGCCTCCTGCACACCCCCTACTGGGGATGTGCCCGCAACCAAGGTACATGCCCCCAACCGGAATCGAACCTGGGACCCTTCAGTCCACAGGCCGACGCTCTATCCACTGAGCCACACCGGTTTCGGCTTCACTTTATTTCTTTTACTAAAATAACAGCCTTCGTTTCCGTCAGGACAGGTTTAGATTTATAGGAAACGGAGGAGGAAGTACAGTCTCCCATCCCTTCACCCCACACGGGGCCCGTCACCAGCCCTGCCGAGGGCAGGAGTGGAGCTCACCGCTGGCACATCGGAGCCCGCTGGGGACACCCTGCAAGCTCAGCCACACCCTGCCTGCGGCTCCCGTCCCCCCATGCACGCAGTTCAGAGACACCCGTGCCCAGCCTGGCAGGGGCACATGTGCCCACACATGCCCACATGCACCCACACGCACCGCCACAGCCACACCCACAGGGACCAGCCCTCTGCCAGCCGCCGGCTGAGGTGGAAGCACAGACACCGGCACACGGCTCGGCCCGGCCGCCCGGAGGCAGGCGCAGGCAGACGAGTGCCCTTCAACGCCGCAGGTGGCACCTCTGCCTGGAGCCCGGCCCACTGGGGCGGGAGCCGAGGGTGCACGCCCGCCGTGCCGGCCCTGCCCAGCACCCCAGCCCCCAAGGGCCCCGTCCGCCTCAGGAGGGGCCTCCGGGGTCCAGAGCAGCTTCCGGGCTCCGGCTGCCTGGAGGCTCACCGGGGCCCTGCCTCTGGGACATGGGCCCCTCCAAGAGGCACCGGCCCCGCACCCACTGCTCACGACTGTCCCTCCCGGAGAAGTTTCCCAGGCGAACAGGAGGCCATGGCCTCCCTGAGGGCGTCCTGGCCAACGAGGGACTCTTCCCTCACCTCGCCCCCCATCGCCCCCCATCGCCCCCCTGAGAAAGGCCCGCCCTGGTCCCAAAGGGAGCGCCCTGTGGTGCCATCGTGTCCGGAGCCCCCACAGAGACCTGCTCCTTGCTTATCTACCGCCTCCGCCCCTGCCCTTCTCCGGGGGCAGCCCTCCCAGCTCTGCAGTTCAGGCCGTGGGGAGCCCTGAGGTCCTGCAGGGGCTGAGGGAGCCGGGGAGGGTCCCGGGCAGGTGGGTTGGGGGTTGGCCGGGCCCCACCCAGGCCCGACGGTGCCAGAACCACTGACCCAGAGACAGCGGGAGGGGCGGAGGCTTAGAGCCAAGCATGAGCCCGGCCCGCGTGGCTCCCTGGCTGAGCGTCTGGACCTACGAACATCTGGATTCCCAATCAGGGCACAGGCCTGGGTTATGGGCTCAATCCCCAGGGTGGGGCATGTGGTTCCAGCCCATCTGTGGTGCTTTCTGGGCGGCATTATTACGGTTAACAATGCGATTAACCACCAACCGGTTAATAATGCGGGTTTTGTAATCAAAGAAAACACGATAATTTCAAGAGAAATATCCAACGTGTTTTGTTCATCGTGATGTCCATCGCTAGCTGCACATTTCCCCATCTTTCAGGTAATTTGTGGGTACCGTCCCAATAGACCTTTTCCTGTTTTGAGGCAGACCATTCAGAGACCCAATTTCCCACTTCTTCATCCGTGTTGAAGTGCTGCTCAGAAACTGCGTGTGCCTCAATCGGGACACATGGCCATCTGAAGGATGGGTTCATACTTCCCAGGCAAGACCTTTTAACGTGTCTTTAACTGGTTTGGAAGTGTGTGATGGTGCGTCATCATGAAGCAAAATTACTTTGCCGTGTCTTCTGGCCCATTGTGGTGGTTTTATGAACAAAACGTGGTTCAAATTGGTTACTTGTGGGTAGCGATCAGTGTTAACTATTTCACCTGGTTTGAGAAGCTCATAATACACCTTCCTGATCCCACCAAACGCAGAGCAGTGTCTTCTTTCCGAAGCGATTTGGCCTGGCAGTCAATGTTGATGGTTGACCTGGATCAATCCATGATTCTGTGAATTTGGGATTCTCAGAATAAATCCACTTTTCATTGCCAGTCACAATTTGATGCAAAAAAAGACTATCTTTCATGCCGCTGAAGAAGCATTTTACTGATGACTTTTCGGTTTTCCATTTGTCTTTCGTTCAGTTGATGTGGCACCCATTTTCCTTCCTTTAAAATCTTCCCCATTGCTTGTAAACAATTGGAAATTGTTGCCGAGCAACGTTTAATCTTTCTGCGAGTTGTTTTTGAGCTTGACACACATCTTTACCCAATATTGCTTGTCATTGTTGGTCTTTAGACTTTTTCTGTTGACCTGGATGTTTTTTGTCTTTCACATCTAAATAATCACTTTTAAAGCAGTTAAGCCAGCGTTCACAGTATCTTGAGATGGAGCATGTTCACCATAAGCTTCCTGAAGCTTTCAGCAGCACTTTTTTTGAAAATAAAATAATGAATTAAAACTTCCCGCAAATGCTCTTTTTTTTTTTTTTTTGGCATGAAATTTGACATTTTAAGTGTAAAAATATCTATGATGTTAATACCTTCAGAAAAATTAACATATGAAGTTTTGAAGCTTCTTGTCAATTCAACAAAATAGCATACTTATCAAATTGCATATATATCAGCATATATGTAACTACTGGAAAAAAATCTTTGTTAACATCATTATTAACAGTATAACACTCCGAAAATAAAATACTTGCATATAAATACATAACAAAAAGTGTGTAGATTCTGAATACTGGAGGTGATAAAACACTGATGAAACAAATCGAAGACGGACATATGTGGAAAGGTATACTATGTTCATGGATTGAATGATTCCGTATTGTCAGTACTCCCTACGTTGATCCAAAGATTCACACATTCAACCATTTCCCCAGCAGGTATTTTTGTAGATGGTGGTAAGTTGATTCTAACATTAATAGGATAATGCAAATAAGCTGAGATCGTTAAAGCAAACTAGAGAAAGGAGAACACATGGGAGCACGCACACTACCGGCTTTGTTTTATTTTACTGTCTGTCTGCCACGGATTACCTGGTTTCACTCAGTTACGGTCGTCAGGATGGCGCGTCCTCTGACGGAAACGACTCACAGGTCAACGGGACAGAACAGAAAGCTCAGAATAGACCCACACACCTACAGCCAGGTGAGCATTGGCAAAAAACACAAAGGCTGCCCTGACCGGTGTGGCTCAGTGGATAGAGCATCGGCCTGCGGACTGAAGGGTCCCAGGTTCGATTCCCAGGTCAAGGTTATGTTCCTTGGTTGCGGGCACATCCCCAGTGGGGGGCGTGCAGGAGGCAGCAGATCGATGGTTCTCATCGATGTTTCTGACTCTTCATCCCTCTCCCTTCCTCTCTGTGAAAAATCAATAAAATATTTAAAAAAACAAAACAAAACAAAAAAAAAAACCACACACACAAAGACAATTTGATGAAGAAAGGATGGCCTTTTCAGCTAAAGGGAAAGGGGTGTTGGGTCGACTGGCTATCCGTCTGCAAAAACAGAACCTCGGCACACAGCAGATTGCACAGCTCACACAGAAAGAAACTCCCAGCAGGACCGAGGGCCTGACTGTGAAACAGAAAACGAAGAACACCTGGAGGAAAAGGACCAGGAGAGGCTGGGTCTCCGGCCTGCCAGTCAGCACGCCGGCATGCAGGGCCGTTTGACCCTCCCAGGATGACAACCAGGGAGGTCTCCAGACATTGCCGAGTGCCCCTGGGGCAGGGTGGCCCTTAGCGGAAAACCTGGCTTCGGAAAGAGTCCTTTGGTTCCGATAAGACAGCGAAACAGGGCCGCCCAGAGGAAAAACCATCTGTGCCCTTTCCTAAATGTAAAATGCTTCCTCTGAAAAGTCAGACACCAGATTCAGAGCTTCTATTCAGAACTCTCACAACTCAACAATAAGAAAACAAACAGCACAATTTAAAAATCAACACCAAGCCGAAACCGGTTTGGCTCAGTGGTAGAGCGTCGGTCTGCGGACTGGGGGGTCCCGGGTTCGATTCCAGTCAAGGGCATGTACATTGGTTGGGGGCGCATCCCCAGTGGGGGGTGTGCAGGAGGCAGCTGGTCGATGTTGTTTCTCTTTCATTGACGTTTCTGGCTCTCTATCTCTCTCCCTTCCTCTCTGTAAAAAATAATAAAATAAAAAATAAAATAAATCAACACCAAGTCTGGCTGGTGTGGCTCAGTGGTTGAGTGTTGACCTAGGAACCAGGAGATCAGGGTTCAGTTCCTGGTCAGGGCACATGGCGGGGTGGTGGGCTCCATCCCCAGTGGGGAGTGTGCAGGAGACAGCTGATCAATGATTCTCTCTCTCATCATGGATGTTTCTATCTCTTTCTCCCTCTCCCTTCCTCTCTGAAATAAAAATATATTTTAAAAAAACAATCAACAGTGGTATAGTCCAGTGGTCGACAAACTCATTAGTCCACAGAGCCAAATACCAACAGCACAATGATTGAAATTTCTTTGGAAAGCCACACTTTTTAAACTTAAACTCTTCTAACACCACTTCTTCAACATAGACTCGCCCAGGCCGTGGTGTTTTGTGGAAGAGCCACACTCAAGGGCCAAAGAGCTGCGTGTGGCTCTCGAGCCGAGGTTTGCCGACCACGAATATAGTCAGATGGAAAGTAATTAGGGAAAGGCAGGTTAAAGCCTCAGAGAGGCGCCTCCCGTTACGACCAGACCATGGAGAACAGGCAGACGGAGCGGTGTCTGGGCCGGGGGTGGGTGGTGGGGGGTGAGGGTGAGGGGTGGGGGTGGGATGGGGAGTGGAAATGGGGGGGTTGGGTGTGCAGCGAGCAGGGCCCCACACCGCCCAGGAGGCAGGCTGCAGCGAGCTGTGTTCCTGGGGTCCGCACCCTGTGGGGGGACTGGCTAGAGGGGCCAAGGGGTGGGGACCACAGAGCCACAGGATGGCACTGAGCTTCCTCACCCCGCCCAGGGCACCCTGGGCTGTCATCATAGCCTAAGGGCTGCAAGGCCGAGCCTGCTCTGCCTGCGTGTCTGAGAGTCTGTACATGTGTACACATGTATCTGCATATATGCATGTGAGTGTGGCGTGTAACTGTGTGTATGTGTGCATGAGTGTGATGGTGCAGCTGTCTCTGTGTGAGTGTGTCTCTATGTGTATACGTCTGTGTGTGTGTATGCCTGTGTGTGTTCATGCATATGTATGTGGGTGTCTCTGTGTTATGTGTCTATGTGTGCTAGCGATGGACATGAAGTCTGTATGAGTGTGTATGTGTGTGTATGTGTGTGCGTGTGTGTCTCTGGGCATGTGTGTGAGTGTGTGTAGGGGGGAGGGAGGCTCTGGCTGCCTGATCTGTTCCGAGTAAAGGCCCTGGGGCTGCGGGCGGGAGGCAGGGAGGGCGAGGCGGGCAGGGGCGAGGCTGCGGGCCTTCAGGTGAAGTGAGACAGAAAGAGCTGGGAGCCACCCTGCCCTGCGCAGAACAGGTTGGACCTGCCGGAGCACTGCTGGGCCGAGGGCGGGGCGGGGGGGCAGGCACTGGCCGGGCAGGAGGGGGAGCCGGCCGCCGCTGGGGACCAGGCCTGGCTGAGCCCCTGGGCCACGGGGCTTGAGCTGGGTCCCCTCTCCCTGAGGTCCCGCAGGACAAGAGGCCACTGCCCGGCGCCATCGGCCTGGAGGCCCTCCACCCGATGGGCTCCCAGCCCGCCTCAGGGAAGCCCTCCCGGCCCCCAGCCCCCAGGCTCTGGGCTGCCCCCTGAGCTGAGCTTTGACCCCCACGTCAGGTCTCCTCCCAGCATGTACCGGGCTCCAAAGAGGTGGGGATCTAGGGATCCAAGCGAGGGTCCCTAAAACCCTCCCCGGCTCCCTCCCTCCGCGCCGCCCCAGCAGGCACTGTGTGTATACGTCTGTGTGTGTGTGCCTCACACAGTGGGGCCCCACTCAGGCCCAGCACCGCGTAGGGTTACGGGGTCCGATGGCCACTGTCCCTCCTGCCTGCCTCTAGCTGGGCGGAAGCTCCGTTTTCTTCCCTTTTGTTTAGAATCAGGGCGTCTATGGATGTTAATGACATTCTGCCTCATTCCATAAGCAATGTGGAATGAGGGAGCAGACACGGGACCTCCCCGAACCCAACAGAGATGAGAACGCCCACTCGAGGGGGGCCCGTGCCCCCCAACACACACACACACACCCTGAGGCCGCCCAGGCCCCCAGCTCCTCGGCAGGAGGGCGAGGCCCCAGTCTCCCCATCAGCTGGGCGCACAGGCGGGGGTCACGGTGAATGAGGGTGCTGACACCCCTGTGGTGACAGACGTCAGACAGGCAGAGCCTGAGGTCTCCAGGTGCCCCTGAGCAGGGACAGGCCTACGGCGACTTGGGTGCAGACTCACTGATTTTAGGCAAATTCTACCCTAATTAGACGACCGTGCTGCTGGGCGGGGGCCCCCCAGATCCGAAGGCCCAGGAGGACGGGGACCAGGCCGGGCCCGGGGTGGCCCGGAGGAGGCTTCTAGAGAGCCTGGGAGCCTGCGGTGGGGTGGCCGGGGTCCGGGAGGCCAAGGGGAGTCTCCAACGCCCCAGCTGCACCCCGTCCGACTCCCCCTTTTCCTCCTCTGGCCATGGAGGCAGCAGGGCTCACCCAGGGCGGGGTCCCAGGCTGCCGTCTCGTCCGCCCCTCTCAGCCGCGTCCACCCTGCCGCCGGCTTCCCTGCAGCCCCGCTCCTAGGCCAGGCGCCTGCAGGCCGGCCCCTCCCTGGTCCCAGGTCAGGGGGCTCAACCGGAGCCCCTGGGGCAACGGCCCTTCTTCAGACTCAGCTCAGACCTCGGACCCCTGAGCACTGGGCCGACTGCCTCCTCCAGCTCTGCTCTGTCACCCGGCGCCCCCGCCCCCGCCAAAGCCGCTGCCCCGCCTGCGGCTCCTGCTGCAGCCTCAGTGCCCACCCATCCCCGGTCACAGGCTGGCCCCGGGGTGAGTGGGGCCACCCGGCTGGGTGCCTCCTGCCACCTGCTCCTGTGGCCGTCCGGCCTCTCTCCCATCGCCCCCGAGAGGTGGGAGGGGTCCTCGCGGCTCTGCCGGTGAGACCGGGGCAGCTCCAGAGGGAGGTCGGAGGTCATGTGAGGTGGTGCCGGCAGAGGCCGGGCCGAGGAAGGGGAGATTCGCCCTCGGGAGGAGGAGTGGGTGTCAGGGGCCCCGTGGGTGGCCCTGGACAGCGTGCCTGACCCCAGACCCCTTCAGGCGGGAGGAAGCTCCCCTGGCCCAGCCCCGAAGGCTCACCTGACTGCGACAGGGTCAGAGGGTCACAGGGTTGGGGCTGAGGGACACTTGGGGGGGGGGGGGGTTGCCTGCCGGGTGGCTGCTACAGGAAGGGTCCCCCCTGCCAGCCCTGCCCCCCTCCCTGGAAATCCCCTCTCTGACCAGCCTCGGGAGCGTGTCCGACGCCCTGAGCCTCAGTTTGCACGCCTGTGAAATGGGCACACCACCAGGATGGACTGAGCAGGCAGACCCAGGGCCGTTAGGACGTGGGGGGCCCGGGTGACGGAGGGCTGGAGGGGTCCAGTAACTTCCCTCCATGCACCTCAGAGGCCTGCAGGGCTGGGGCTCCGAGGGGCAGTCGGGGAGGGGCCACGAGCGGGGGCGGGGGGCTCGCCAGGGTGTGTGTGCAGCACAGGGGAGGGGGGAAGCGGGGGAGAGCCCGGTAGAGCTTAGATCTCTCCGCAGCTCACCTGTGGGCGGCCGGCTTTGTCTTCTGGCCCCTTTTTGGGCCGCTCGCTGATGTGCCCGCCTACAAAGGACATTCAAATGAGAGACAAATATTTGAACAGGAGGGTGGCCCGGCCTCTGCTCCCAGGCCCTCATTTGGGTGTAAATTGGTTTCATTTAGAGATTTGCATGCTTATCAATGGGGGGTTGGGGGGGGCCAGGGCAGGGCCTGGGCAGAGCCACAGGCTTGTAGGCAAATGTGGGATGGGGGGGGAGGCCGGGGCACTGGGGGGCGGGCAGCACCTCCTCACTGACACTGGGCAGGCAACCTGAGCTGGGCGGCCACGGGGCCCGGCTGGGCTGCAGGACCGACGGCCTGGCCTGGACGCGCGGACGGGGCCCAGCGGGACGCGCCGGGGGGCGGGGGGGGCAGTGGGTCCCCCACACAGAACTCCATGACACCCCCCGAGGGGTCAGCCCTGGGGCCTGTCCCCCAATCCGTGGGCTCGGGGGTCCCGGGAGGAGAGGCCCTGGCCGCTCGCTGAGCCAGCGGGGCCCACAGAGGGGCCGGGGGCCGGTGGTCGAGAAGGGGAAGGGGGGCAGTGGCCCCCGGGCTGGGTCCTGGACGCCCTTCGTTACAGGTTGTGTCCCCCGAATTCACAGGCTGGCGTGGCTGCGCGTGGGAGCAGCGGGCCCTGGGGTGCCCTTCTCCCTCCCGAGCGCCCGGACGGGGAGCGAGGGTGCAGGCTCCCGGAGAGGACCTTGGCCTCCGGCACTGACAGTGGCTCCTGCCGGCTCAGCCCGGCTCTGCAGCTGCCCCCGGGACTCCACCACGGCCACCCCGGGCCTGGTTGTGCTTGTTGCCGTGGAGACAGGCCTCTGACCTGGTTCCAGGGTCTGGCCCGCGCTGGGTGGGGGCCGACAGGTGTGTGTCCTTGGGCCAGGGCTGCTCTGGGGGTGCCGACCCCTCCCCCCAGCAGGCCCCTCGCTGCCCCTGGGAAGCTGGACGTCCACAGCTCTGGTGACAAAGGCCCATTCCACAGTGTGGGGTGGGGGTCCAGTCTCGGGGGGCGGGGGGGGGGGGGCGCTGCAGGAGGCAAGGCTGGCCTGCTGACGGCAGCTCCTGTGGCATCGGGGCCCCTGGGTAACAGATGTGCCTGTTAATCACAGCCGGCAGCCTGGCAGGCAGGCTCCGGGGGCCCTGGGGGTCCTGGGAGGTGGGGGTGGGGGGTGGGGACAGGGCCCAGACTGTCCTCCCTCTGTCCCTCCTCCTCCTCTTCCTCCAGCCCCGGCCGGGAGAAGCTGGGAGCCGGCAGGGTGCTTGGCCCGTCCAGCCCCCAGGACCGGCTCCTCTGTCTCTCAGGGCTGACAGGCCCCCCATGCCCTGCTCCCAGCAGGAGACCAGCAATGGCGGCCTCCAGGCGGACGTGGGCCCGAGGAAGCGTGATGGAGCGTGATGGCAGCGTGACGGCAGCATGATGGCAGCATGATAAAAGCGTGACGGGGCTGCCGCCCGCCCTGCTCGCTGTGAACCCCACGCACCCTGAGCTCGCGGGCCCAGAGGTGGGGACAAGTCCCCGAAGGGGCAGGACTCCGGGGGACCTGTCCCCACTGCTGTCCCTCCTAAGGGCTCAGGACTGACTCTGCCCCAGGGTCACCTGGCCCACACCCCGGGTTCATGGGAACAAAGACTGAGCCTCGGACAGCCCCACAGGGAGTCTCACCCCATCTCACTGCTGGGAACAGGCCAGGAGCCCCGCTGGCCATGCCCCCTCCACCCCAGCAGCAGGCGCCACCCTCCCGGCCCTTCCCTCCCATCCCTGGCCCCTGGGGCTCTGGGAGATGGGACTGCGCCCACACCATCCCGCCCCTCTCCCCTCCGCTGCCCACGCGGGAGCCGTCCACGGCGGGACCTCCCCCGCCCCCCCCAGGCCGCACACCACGACCACCTGCCTCACCAGGAGCACAGAGGGCCCATGTCTCGGAGGAGGAGCCTTCGTGGCCCCTTCCCTGGCCTGGGTGCCCCCTCCCCAGGCAAACACGCAGGGGTGAGAGGTGGGTCCCCTGACCCCACCCAGCCAGGGGCTCAGAGGCGAGGGTGCCTTTGGGCATGGTTGTGCTGCCAAAAATTTATATAAATAAAAAATAGCAAATAAAGTTTCAAAACATATCCTAGAGAACTGGAATGCATAAGTATATCACAACTAGAGGCCCGGTGCACAAAGTTCATGCATGGAGGAGGGGGAGGGGGTTCCTCAGCCCGGCCTGCACCCTCTCCAACCTGTGACCCTTTGGGGCATGTCCACCTACCAGGTTAGGCCCGATCCTCTGGGCCTCATCTGGCAGGCGGACATCCCTCTTGCAATCCAGGACAACTGGCTCCTAACCACTCACCTGCCTGCCTGCCTGATCACCCCTACCTTGCTCCCCCTGCCTGCCTAATCATCTATGCCTCCACTTGCCTGCCTGATTGCCCAAACTGCCCTCCCCTGCTGGCCTGATTGCCCCTAACTGCCTCTACCTGCCTGCCTGATTGCCCCTAACTGCCTCTGCCTGCCTGCCTGCCTCATTGCCCCCAACTGCCCTTCCCTGCTAGCCTGATCTCACCCCTAACTGCCTCTGCCTCGGCCCCCACCACCATGGCTTTGTCTGGAAGGAAGATGGTGGGTTGACAGGTCTAATTAACATATTACCCTTTTAGGAGCATAGATATATGTTTATATCCTGTATATGAGGCCCCTAGAACCACACGAAATGCATAACTCATTCTCTAATTGCCCCCCTTAAAAGTCAAATGGCCACTCTGTGGGTGTGTGCTCACATTGGGAGCCACTGACTCAGGGACACCCCCCTCTCCCCCTCCACCGTCTTGGGGGGCTGCCATTTCCGACTCCGTGGCAGGGCCCTGGAGGCTCTGGCAGTGACCCCGAGAGGACCCTCTCCCTCGGTGGGGTGAGCCACGCCCAGGCGACACACCTGTGTCCCGGCTGGCCACCCACCACCGCCCGTATCCTCTCACCGGCCGGCAGGCCTCCGTGGCTGAGCATCGACCTATGAACCAGGAAGTCGTGGTTCGATTCTGGCAGGGGCACATGCCCAGTTGCGGGCTCCATCCCCAGTGGGGGGCTGCAGGAGGCAACGGAGCCATGATTCTCTGTCACCATTGATGTTTCTCTCTCTCTCGCCATCCCTTCCTCTCTGACACCAATAACCACCTATTTTCTAAAGCGAGAAAGCACAGGGACAGACGGTGGGGAATAATGCCCAGGAGGTGCCCGCTGCAACCGCCGGGACACGGGAGACGCTGCCGGACAAAGATCCCGCTTCTCCCGTTCAGAAACAGGCACGGCGGCCGCACAGGCCCCGAAAGCCAGTCCAACGCGTGGCCCTGGGCGCCAGCCTGGCGCTGGGGAGGCACAGGTGTGCACGGGGCGAGGGTGGTGTGGGCTTCCCAGCGGGAACTCAGGGGGTGACCATAGTGTCCGGATTTGCTTCAAAACCTCGTGGGAGTGAACGTGGCCCCTTATCAGTCATCCTTGATGCCCCATCCTCCCAGGCTTCCCTCCCAAACCCACATGCCCCCCTCCCCGTCCCCCCCATCGTGTCCAGACTGCTCCTGGGGTCAAGGGAAAGAGTCTCAGGATAAGAGATCATCCGAAGGACTTGTGTGCATGCATATAAGCATAACCAGTGACGCAAAACTCTGAGGGGTGAGGGCATGTATGGGAGGGGGGAGGGGGTCAATGGTAAGATATGTACACGTATAATACCTTAATAATAATAATTTTTAAAAAAGAGTCGCAGAGAGCCCGGGGCCTGTGGTTCAGTGAGGTCTGAAGACTGTGGGGTGACCATGCCCCCTCTGCCCCCTGGAGGTCAGTTCACTCAGCCAAGTCCGACCTCACCCTCACCCCCGTCACCATGGTGCCCACATCTGCTCTCTGCCAGCCTCCCAGGGTCCCAACGGCTTTGACCCCACCACTCCCTGCTGGAAGAAGGGGTGCCTTCGGCACCTTAAAACAGCCTGGGGGATCCCCGCCCCCACCCCTGCCATAAAAGAGGGCTTTGGGCCTAGACTTCAAAGCTGCCGGGGCCCAGGTCAAAGGTAGGGCCCGCCGAGCAATCTCTGCAGGGCCTCCGAGCTGGGGGGCCTCTGGGGGGGCCTTCCTCCCGCCTTATCCTCTCCAGGCGGCTGGGGCGCAGGCTCCGTGGCCAGGACCCTGCCACGGGGAGCCAGAGTCGTCTGGAATTCCCCCATGACCCCGCAGGGTGGCCCTGGGGTCACTCCCATGTGCAGGCCGAGCAACTTGTCCAGGGTCACCCAGCAAGCGGCAGGAAGTGGCCTTCTGAACCCCAACCAGGGGGCAGGCTGCCAAGGGGGCTCACCTGGGGCCTGGGCCTGGGCCTGGGCCTGGGCCTGCACTTGGCCTGGGCCCAGATGCGGGGGGAGGAGGGGGGAGCAGCTTCCCCACCTCCACTTCCCAGCTGGGTGCAGCCCTGCCCAGACTCCCACCCGCTGCAGGCACCTGTGGGTGCCCAGGACCCTGCCACAGAGCACAGGGTCCTAAGAACGCCCACTCCCCCGGAAAACAGCCGGGGGAGCCCTGCATCACCCCGGAGATGGAGACCCTGCCAGGGCCCTGTCCCTCCAGCCTGTGGTGTCCGGATCTCACCAGGTCCAAGAAGCCCAGGTGGTGGGGTCAACCATCTTTATTGGATTCTGCTGGACGGAGTCTTTGTATAAAAATAAGTTCATGGTGCCCTGTTCCCGGGCAGTTCGAGGTGATGTGGAAACAGCAGATGCTCTGTGACCTCACACCCCGGCTCCCTCCGGGAAAACCGCGGGCTGGTGCCCGGCCGGGGCCAGCGGGTGGCCTCAGGGTGGACAGTCTGGGTCCCAGGATGCTGTCCCTCGGGGAGATCAGCCAGTGGACAGTCTCAGGGTGGACAGTCAGGGTCCCAGGAAGCTGTCCCTCCGGGAGATCCGCAGGGACCACGCGGTCAGGCTGGGCGTCACGGCGTCGGTGTTACCCGGCGGGCAGCAGCAGGATGGAGGCCGGGCCACCCTCTGGCTCCTCGGTGGGGACGGAGCTGCCCTGGGCCGCGGGGCTACGCCACCTGGAAGGAGGGGACAGGAGGCAGTCAGTGCGGGGCCAGCCCCGCCTCCACCCCTGAGATCCAGGCGGCGGTTCCTGCGGGTCCGTGGGTTCGGGAGCTCCGGGCTGTGGGGGCCATGAGGGGGGCCGGGGGCACCCGCTGCGGTGAGTCAGGCTCCGCCGCCGGCTCCTGTCCACGGGGCGCGATTTGCAATGCAAAGTCCCCCTCCCTGCGCCCTCGCCCCGGGGACCGCCGCCCGCACCCCCTCCTCGCCCTCCCCCGGCGGCGGCGGGAGGAAGTGTCGCAATCCCGGACCAACAGGCGCCGTCGTGCTCGGGCTTGAACCAGCGGGGGATGGAGAGCAAGCGGTGCTGGAGCCATCGCCGGGACGGCGCGCGCGGCTCCCGGGCGGACAGGGCGCGATCCCGGGGCCGCCGGCCTCCCCCCCCGCCCGCCCCGGGGCCCCGATCCCCCTCCCGCCGCCCCCTGGTACCTGGGGCGGGTCAGCAGCCGCCCAGCCAGACCGGGAAGCCGAGCAGCTCGCGCTCCGCCGGGCTGGGCGCGCCCTCGCCGCCGCTGCCGTCCGAGGAGCAGGCGGAGCGCGGGGAGCCGGGCTCGGAGCTGCCGCCGGAGGGCGGGGCGGCCGCGGGGGGCCCCCCGGGGGGCGCCAGGAGCCCCCCGTCCTGCTCGGCCAGCAGCCGCTGCAGCGCCCGGATGTACGCGGCGGCCGAGCGCAGCGTCTCCGCTTTGCTGAGCCTCCGGCCGCCGCGCGGCACGTGCTGCCGCAGCGCCTGGAAGCCCAGGTTCACCCGCCGCACGCGGCTGCGCTCCCGCGCGTTGCGCCGCGCCACGGCCGCCCCCGCCCCGGCCCCCGCGCCGCCCCCGGGCCCCTCCGGCCGCCGCCGCCGGCCGCAGCGCAGCAGCTCCGGGGACGCGGGGCGCCGGGCGGCGCTGCTCCCGGGGACGCCGAGTGCCGGGGCCGGGGTCCGGGGCGGCGCGCCGCCGCTCATCGCCCCGCACGCGCCGGCCCCGCGCGGCAGGAGGTGCGGGCGGGGAACCTGGGTGCCGGGAGGTGCGGGCGGAGGAACCCGGGCGCACGGACTGCGGCCGCGCCCCGAGGGGAGGGGGCCGGGCTCTGCGCCCGCAGCCGCTGCCCGGGTTCCGCGCCGGGTCTCCGGGTCGCAGGGCGCAGGGCGCGAGGCCCGGGAGGCGGCGGCCGTGGGCGCGGGGCTGGGCCGCTCGTGTCCTCCCGGGCGGCGGGCGGCGGTTTTAAAGGAACAGACAACCCTCCTCCGCCTCCCCCGCCTCCTCCCCGCCGCGCCCTCCGGCCGCTGCGCCCGCCCCCTCGCGCCCAGCCAGCAGAGGCCGAGCCGGAGCGCGTCCCCTCCGTCCCGGGGCCAGTCCGTCCCGAGGGCACGGTCCGCGGGTCCAGGGGCCAGTTCGTCCCGAGGGCACGGTCTGTCCCGGGGGCACGGTCCGTCCCGGGGCACAGCCCGCAGCTCCCGGGGCCCCCACCCCAGGTCCAGCCCGCAGGTGCTCAGTGCGCCCCCCAGACGCAGCGCGCGGGGCCCGCGTGCCCCCCCCCCATCTCCGGGCGCTGCCAGCCCCCCGGGGCGAACCCCCCTCCCCGCCCAGAGAAGCCCGCGGTCCGCGGCGGCCGGGCCCCCACCTCCGGCGCAGCCGCGGGTCCCAGCGTGGCCCGGGCCGCGGAGGAGGGGGGCGGAGCCCCGGGACCGGAGGCGCGACACCCCTCCCCGCCCCCCGGGCAGCACGCGCCGCCGCCCCACCCGCCCGCCCGCCCGCCGGGCCAGAGGCGGAGGCGCAGGGCCGGGCCAATGGCGCACTGTCCGCCGGCCCGCGCCCCGCCCGGAGGGAGCGCAGACGCCGGGCGCGTGGCTCCGGAGCGTCTTAACCGCTGCGCCCGCCCCGCCCCGCGGCCGGAGCGCGCCTCCACGTGCACCTGCTGCAGCTCCTGCCACCCCATCCCCCCGCCTCCCCTCCTCCCCCCCCAGGGTGGGAGAGGGCCCTGCAGGCCTGCCCGAGCCGGGAGCCCGGAGCCTGGAGACCAGCGCTGGGGTGGGGAGTCCAGGTTCCCAAAGCGCCTTTCCGTTGATGAGAGAGAGAGACATTAATGGTGAGCCTGGCTAGTGAGGCTCAGTGGATAGAGCATCTCCTGCGGACTGAAGGGTCCCAGGTTCGAGTTCGGCCAAAAGCATGTGTCTTGGTTGCGGGCACATCCCCAGGAGGGGATGGGCAGGTGGCAGCTGATCCATTTTTCTCTCTCACCGATGTTTCTAAGGCTCTGTCCCTCTCCCTTCCTTTCTGTAAAAAAAATCAATAAAGTATATTTTTTTAAAAACACACACATCAATGATGAGGGAGAATCATTGATCAGACCAGCCCGCAGGCCAAGCCCAGCACAGCCCAGGCCGTGACCTCGGGGCTGGTAAATGCCTTCAAATATTCAGGGGGGAAATTCTACATACACTCCTTCTTTACCGCGGAAAAGGGGCCTGTGTCCCAGCGGGATGATTTTCCGCTAAGGTCAGGAGCAAGACAAGCGAAGCTGTTTCATCTCAGAACGTCTGCTTCACGCTGTTCCGAGGCTTCAGCTGGAGCAAACGGTGAGAGAGAGCCCCAGCGGGGGCGGGGGAGGCCCAGGCCGGAAAGGAGGAGGAAAATGTGTCCTTAGTCACGGAAAACATGATCACCTGAGAAGGAAATTGTAGAAACACGAGCTACAGTGGGTTTAGCAAGGTTGCAGGATACAAGATCAAAACAAACACACACGACTAACTGGAAATTGAGCTTCAAAACACCAGGCACAATAACATCAAACATTAAATACTGACGAGACCTCAGTGGATAGAGCGTCGGCCTGCGGACGGAAAGGTCCCAGGTCCGATTCCGGTCAAGGACATGTACCTTGGTTGCGGGCACATCCCCAGTGGGAGGTGTGCAGGAGGCAGCTGGCCGATGTTTCTCTCTCATCAATGTTTCTAACTCTCTATCCCTCTCCCTTCCTCTCTGTAAAAAAATCAATGAAATATATTTAAATTTTTTTTAAAACCATATAAAATACTGGTGAGGTACCAGACTGCCTCCACAGGCCCAAACATCCCACCCTGGACCAAAGGCCCTCCCAGGACCCGACATCCCTCCGGGGCCCAGACTGTCCTTTTGGTCGCAGCCGTTATAGCAAGGACCAGAGGCCGTTCCTGGTACCCATACTGGAAGCCAGTGCCTCTTCCTTAATTGGAGGCCAAATAACCAGGCTAATCCTACCCACCTTTTCATCATCACGAGGTCCTGCCCTTGCACCCAACCTCACTCCTGGGACCATAGCGCCCCCTCGTGACCACACCGTGCCTGAACACCCAGACCTTCATCCGGGGCTCAGACCTGGATGGCGGGGCCTAATTGGCCCTCCCAGGGCCCAGGTCCCAAACCTGGAACACAGAGCTGTTTCAGGGGAAGAGATCTCTGTGTGTAACCCCAACAACTATTCCATAACCCGGATGCTCAGGTGAGGCACCAGACGGCCCCGAGGCTCAGACTTTCCCCCGGGCCCGAACTGCCCTCGGAGAACCCAGACCTCCACCTGCGCTCACACCTACATCCTGGACTCGGACTGTCATGGCGGGGCCGGGAAGATTTTCCCGGGGCCCCGGCCTCAAACACAGACTCCAGTCCTGTATCAGGCGTCTGTTCTCGTCTGTAACCCAGACCATCGTTCCATAACCCAGATGTCCTGGTGAGATTCCAGACTGCCCCCCCGGGCCTCAGACCTCCCTCCCTGGCCCGAACTGCCCTCCAGGACCCACACCTCCACCTGGGGTCAGACCTACACCCGGGCCCCAGACCTTGTTATTGTTTTATTTTTATTTTTTTAATTTCCAACAGCGAGGAAGAGCGTGGAAAAGCGAGTTGGAAACATCGGTGGGAAACACCGATCCGCTGCCTCCTGCACAGCCACCGCGGCGATGTGCCCGCACCAAAGTTGGACGGACTTTGGCACAACCACAGTCCAACCGTCCCTACGTGGACTCTGTGTTCTCCCCACGTGCACGCCTCGATGCCGCGTCACGGACACGCGAGGCCCCGAGCTCCGCTGGGTATGTAACGGCTCCTCGCCGCTCTCCTCTCCGGTGACGACGGGGAGATGCTCTGGCCTGAGGGGAGGCAGGGACGGGGCGCCCTGGGCGGCAGGAGAGCGCTTTGGCCTCTGACCCCGGGGACGGCCAGCATCGCTGCTCGCCTGCTCCAGGGCCTGGGCCTGAGCGAGGGGCAGATGTCTCCGGCAGAGGGGGCGCCGCAGAGACGGCTGCTGGGAGCCAGCGAGGGCGGGGGGCCATGTGACGGACGGACTTCGGTGGGGAAGCCTGAGAACAGGTTGTTGGAGGAGTGGGGGGAGAGGGGGGCGCCCCGGTTCTGGGTGGCGGAGTGAGCCTGGTGCGGCACCCGCCGATCTGATACGCCAGCGGCCCCTGGTGCCTCACAGGCGGGAACGGCCGGGATTTCGTCCCGGTGCTCCACATGGCAAGCTGCGTGTGCGTGTGCGTGTGCGTGTGCGTTGTTCATTCTGTGATTTGGCACCTCATGTTGCTGGACCATGGCCACCCTGGCCGATGGAAACACCTCAAAGTGCAGTCACCCATGGGCACCCCAACAGTGAGACTGTGAGCAGCACTGGGACCCAGACACTGTCCTTCCCACCAACTAGGAACAGCGGGGGCCAAATGTTGACGCCAGGACATGTGACAGGAACACGGCATGTCACCCAGCCGGTCAGGGCTGGCCTGCTGTGAACGGTGGCCAGGCCCTGATCAGGTTTCCCTGGGTTTCCCCTGGGTCCTCTGTCCCCGGACCCGCCGCGACACTGGGAGGTCATCTTTGCAAAGTGCTGAGCACACAGTAGGTGCTCAGCGCACAGTAGGTGCTCAGCACTCAGTAGGTGCTCAGCACACAGTAGTGCTGGCGCCCTCTGCTCCTCACCCACCTCCTCCCCGGGTCCTTGTGGCCACGCCCGGAGCAAGGCTGTGGGGCTGGCCGGGCCTCTGATGCCTGCAGAGCCTGGTGCCCTGGGCCAGGGCTGGCAGCCGGGGGCAGAGCCGGCAGCTCCTCCCCTTCCTGCCGCCCGTCCTTCGGCAGCTCAGTCCTCAGGGTGTTGACAGAGGGGCAGCACCTCTCCCTCCTGGGCCGGCAGCTGCGTCTTAGGGCCCGCCCACTGAAACCCAGGGAGGGGAGGGGAGGGGAGGGGAGAGAGGGGAGAGGAGGACGGGGGAGCAGGGGGAGCAGAGGAGAGGCGACCGCCATGGGCCCTCGGCGTCGAGTCAGGGTGGCCAAATGCCAAATGCTGGTCACCAGCCTCTTTGTCCTGGTAACAGGGGTTGGGTGGGAGGGGGCCTCAGGGGAGAGGGTGGTGCTGTGTGACTAGGCCTCCAGCCCATGGACGCACCTGGGTCCCTGGTGGTGGGCGCCCAGGGGTGACCGTTGGGGTGGCTGCCCCTTTGGGTGGTGTCTGACCCCCCCGCCCCCACTGGACAGCCAGACGCCTGCAGGAGCCTGGGGGTGGCAGGTGCACTGGGGGGGGGAAGAGTGATGCCGGGGGGGGCTGTCACAGGGGGGACTGGGGCTGGGGCTGGGGGCCCACTTCCTGCTGTGCAGAGAGAGCCCAGGCCCGTGTGTGTGTGTGTGTGTGTGTGTGTGTGTGTGTGTGTGTGTCGGGGGAGTCTGTGTGTTGGGGGGTCTTTGTGTGTTGGGGGGTCTGTGTGTGTGTGTCGGGGGTCTGTGTGTTGGGGGGTCTGTGTGTGTGTCAGGGGGTCTGTGTATGTGGGTCAGGGGGTCTGTGTGTGAGTTGGAGGGGGTCTGTGTGTGTGTGTCAGGGGGTCTGTGTATGTGGGTCAGGGGGTCTGTGTGTGAGTTGGAGGGGGTCTGTGTGTTGGGGGGTCTGTGTGTTGAGGGATCTGTGTGTGTGGGTCAGGGGGTCTGTGTGTGTGTGTTGGGGGGTCTGTGTGTTGCAGGGGTCTGTGTGTGTTGGGGGGTCTGTGTGTGTTGGGGGTCTGTGTGTGTTGGGGGTCTGTGTGTGTTGGGGGTCTGTGTGTGTGTGTCGGGAGGGTCTGTGTGTTGGGGGGGTCTGTGTGTTGGAGGGGGTCTGTGTGTGTTGGAGGGGGTCTGTGTGTGTTGGGGGTCTGTGTGTGTGTCGGGGGGTCTGTGTGTGTTGGGGGGTCTGTGTGTGTTGGGGGGTCTGTGTGTGTGTCGGGGGGTCTGTGTGTGTTGGGGGGTCTGTGTGTGTTGGGGGTCTGTGTGTGTGTTGGGGGGTCTGTGTGTGTGTCGGGGGGTCTGTGTATGGGGGTCAGGGGGTCTGTGTATGGGGGTCAGGGGTCTGTGTGTGTGTGTTGGGGGGTCTGTGTGTGTTGGGGGTCTGTGTGTGTTGGGGGGTCTGTGTGTGTTGGGGGTCTGTGTGTGTGTGTCGGGAGGGTCTGTGTGTTGGGGGGGTCTGTGTGTTGGAGGGGGTCTGTGTGTGTTGGAGGGGGTCTGTGTGTGTTGGGGGTCTGTGTGTGTGTTGGGGGTCTGTGTGTGTTGGGGGTCTGTGTGTGTTGGGGGGTCTGTGTGTGTGTCGGGGGGTCTGTGTATGGGGGTCAGGGGGTCTGTGTATGGGGGTCAGGGGTCTGTGTGTGTGTCGGGGGGTCTGTGTGTGTCTGAGTGAGTGTTGGGGTGCTTGTGTTGGGGGTATCTGTGTGTGTCGGGGGTGAGGGGTACCTGGGCACAGGCCTCCCTGAGACCACCAGGGGACCGCCCGGAGCTGAGCCTCTCCTGAGACCAGGAGGCTGGAGGGAGCCCCACTCTGGCTCTGCCCCCAGGTGCTGGGCCTCCTCGCGGCCACCATGGCGGCTCTCACCTACTTCGGAGCCCACTTTGCCGTCTTCAGCCGTGTGTCCCCCGAGGGGTCCCCCTACCCAGCCCTGCACCGCTGGGGTGAGTGAGGCCCGGGGCAGGCGGGACAGGGAGGGGGGCCGGCTGCAGTGCCCGGGGGTGGGGGGTCCCCGCAGAGGGGGCCAGCCCCGGGGTGTGGGGTCTCTCCAGGGCACCCGGAGGGGGTGGGGGACAGGCACCGAGGCCCTCGGGCTGGTGGTGGCCCCAGCCCCAGGCCTGCGCCCTGGGCCCCACGTTCTAGCCTCAATCCAGAGCCCCCGCCTCCTTGCAGGAAGCCTGGGCCTGGGCTGATAAGCGGGCAGCCCACGTGGCACCTGCTGCTGGGCGGGGGGTGGGGGGGCGCCTGTGGCTCCAGAGGCTCCAGCCGGGGGTCAGGAAGCAGAGGTGGGGGCAGGGCCTCCCTCCCTCGGGCCGGCTGAGTGTGGGGACGGCTGTGGCAGGAGGCACTCCCTCCTGATGGGGAGACGCGGCTCCCCGTCCAGCACCGCCCCCCCTCCCCCCCACTTTGGGCGGATTTCACACCCGGCTCTGTGCACGCGGCTCCCTGACCCTCCTCTCTGCACCCAGCCTTCTCCGCAGGGATCAGCCTGGCCGGGCTCCTCACCCTGGGCGCCGTGCTGAGCGCCGCAGCCACTGTGCGGGAGGCCGGGGGCCTGATGGCTGGGGTGAGTCCTCCAGCCCCGCCCCGCCCAGCCCCAGCCCCAGCCCAGCCCCGCCCCGCCCAGCCCAGCCCCAGCCCCAGCCCAGCCCAGCCCAGCCCAGCCCCAGCCCCGCCCAGCCCCAACCCCAACCCCAGCCCCCGCCCCGCCCCGCCCCAGCCCAGCCCCCAGGGAATCGGGATGTCAGGTCTGTAAGCCCAAGGAGCCTGCCCCACCCCACAGAGGCCTGACAGAAGCAGAGACTGGAGGATGTGAGCCCCACAGGGCCACTCCCCCTGACACAGACAGGCCCCGCCCCCTAGACACAGACAGGCCCCGCCCCCTAGACACAGGCAGGTCCCTCCCCCTAGACGCAGGCAGGCCCCTCCCCCTAGACACAGGCAGGCCCCTCCCCCTAGACGCAGGCAGGCCCCTCCCCCTAGACACAGGCAGGCCCCGCCCCCTAGACACCAGGCAGGCCCCGCCCCCTAGACACAGGCAGGCCCCTCCCCCTAGGCGCAGTCAGGCCCCTCCCCCTAGACACAGGCAGGCCCCGCCCCCTAGACACCAGGTAGGCCCCGCCCCCTAGACCAAAGCCAGGAGCCCCTGCCCAGGCCAAGAAGGACCCTCCACCCAAACCAGCCAGGGTCCCTCCGTGGGCCAGCCCCCTGCCCTCCTTCAGGGAGTCACCTGGGCCCATGGGAGGCAGAGCTGGCCCCCAGGCTTGGGCGCCCTTCCCCAGGGCCCGGGAGAGTCCGGTTCCTAGACAAAGGCGGGGTTTGGCCGCTTCCTCTCCTGGTGCAGGAGGCCCGGGAGGCAGCCAAAGGCCCGCCCGGCCTTCACCTGCGGCCTGGGTCTGAGTGGCCGCCCTGGGTGGCTGCACCCCGGCTCCTCCTGAGCCCCACCCGCCTGGGCAGCTCTCCGCAGGGCCTCCCAGCCTACCCAGCCCCCCGCCTCCCAGCCCCCGCCCCCAGGCCCCCTGCCCCCCGCCCCCCAGCCCCCAAGGCCCCAAACCTGCCCACCGGGTCCCCACAGACCTGTGCCAGCTCAGGATCCCCCTTCCCCCCCTGCTCCCCCAGCTACCACCTGGTGCCTGTTCAGTGCTGGGGTACATGGGGTCCAGCCCCCCCATTCCAGCAAGGAGGCCCCTGCATGGCTGCGGAAGCCCGTGGGCGGGGGAGGGGCTGTGCTTGCCCGGCGGTCCAGCCCCAGGGCGGTCCGGGTTCTTGCCCCACCTGTGCCATCCATGGCTGTGGAGTGGCTCCAGGTGCAGCCTTCTGGGACAGGGACAGGGACAGGGTCACCCCCTTGAGCTGCAGCCCGGGCCGGGCAGGGCGGCTGGGGGTCCACCCTCATGCAGAGCCCCGGGCAGCGATGTTCGGCCTAGGCTCCCGGTGCCCAGCGAGGAATCTAAGACCAGCCACATCGGGTCACCAGGGGCACGGCCTCTGTCCCTAAGGCTGGCAGATACGAAATAAAAAGGACACCGGTGCCCCAGCCGGTGGACGGAGCGTCGGCCTGCGGACTAAAGGGTCCCGGTTTGATTCCGGCCAGGGGCAAGTGCGACGTCTGTCCACTGAGCCAGCCCGGTCAGGGCTGAACAAAGCACTTTGATGTTTCTCTTGAAATCGTCATGTTTTCTTTGATTACCAAATCCATAGTATTAACCGGTGTCCGCATTATTAACCGGCCAACCTAGTTAAAAAAAAAAAAAAGACAATGGCCAAGACAACAGCCCTCAGGTGTGAATGAGTCAGAATTACACCTTGTCAGATCGGCAACACATACACTATTTTTTGGTGTGCCGTGAGGGGAGGGGCTGAAAACCGCTGACCGAACCGCCGAGCCGGGTGCTGGAGGGAGGGAAGGCAGCCAGAGGGGAGCCCGCAGGTGAGGGGCAGCCACCAGGGCGCTCAGCAGGGCAGGCTGCCCGCAGCGGGCAGAGCGGGTGTGGACTCCAGGGGAGGAGGCCTGCAGAGGCCAGCAGCGGCCACCAGGGGGCGACGTGGTGCTGGCTTAAGGCATAAACCAGGCTGCTTGTCTGGGAGCTCAGGCCTGTTCTTAGCTCAGCCAGACGCCAGGGTGTGCCCTGCTCCCCTGACCCCTGACCTCTGCAGGCAGCAGGGCTGTTCCCAGGGGTTGTCCCGTCCCTGCCCTCGGACTCCCAGTCTGGCCCGTGGGTGCTGGACGCCCTGGCTCTCAGATACCTGCTCACCAAGCTGCGTGTTGTATCTGGCCTGTGTGTGTGTGTGTGTGTGTGTGTGTGTGCGCGTGTGCGTGTGCATGTGCGTGTTGTGTCCAGTGTGTGTGTGCACATGTGCGTGTTGTGTCCGGAGCGTGTGTGCGCGTGTGCGTGTAAGCACATATGAAGCAGCTGGGGAGCCTGGAGATCTTTCCCAAAGTGACAGCGCCCGGCGGCCCCCCTTCCTGCCCCGTGCCCGCCCCCCCAGTGGCCTCCAGGACAGGAAACGCGAGCTGCAGGCTGGGCCCGGGCCTGGGAGGGCCGGAGGGAGCCATGTCCACGTGTTTTGGGCTTTTGTTCAGAACCAGGAGGAGGAGGACGCTCTGGCCACACCAGCAGGCCGAGCCCCCGGAGGCCTCCGGGGCCCGCGGGGCCCACGGGGTCCTCGCCCACGGCCCCTCCGGCGGGTGGTGGGAGCCGTGGGTGCGGTGCTCTCTGGGAGGAAATGCCGCTCCTCTGAGCTGGCTCGGGTCCCCAGCCTGGGAGGCAGCCTGGAGCGATGGGTTCCAGATGGGGAAGGAGGCCCTCAGCCAGCTGGGAGGAGGATTCGCAGAGGGAGGAGGAGGAGGAAGAGGAGGAGGAGGAGAGGAGGAAGAGGAGAAGGAGGAGAGGAGGAGGAGGAGAGGAGGAAGAGGAGAAGGAGGAGAGGAGGAGGAGGAGAGGAGGAAGAGGGAGAGGGAGAGGGAGGAGGAGGAGGAGGGAGAGGGAGGAGGAGGAGGGAGAGGGAGGAGGAGGAGGATTCGCAGAGGGAGGAGGAGGAGGAAGAGGAGGAGGAGGAGAGGAGAAGAAGGAGGAGGAGGGAGAGGGAGGAGGAGGAGGAGGAAGAGGAGAAGGAGGAAGGAGAAGGAGGAGGAGGAGGGAGAGGGAGGAGGAGGAGGAGGAAGAGGGAGGAGGAGGAGGAGGAAGAGGGAGGAGGAGGAGGAGGGAGAGGGAGGAGGAGGAGGGAGAGGGAGGAGGAGGAGGAGGAAGAGGAGAAGTAGGAGAGGAGGAGGAGGGGGAGAGAGAGGAAGGAGGAGGAGGAGGGAGAGGGAGGAGGAGGAGAGGAGAAGGAGGAGGAGAGGAGAAAGAGGGGGAGGAGGGGAAGGGAGGAGGAGGAGGAGGAAGAGGGAGGAGGAGGAGGAAAAGGGAAGAGGAGGAGGATTCGCAGAGGAGGAGGAGGAGGAAGAGGAGGAGGAGGAGAGGAGAAGGAGGAGGAGAGGAGAAGGAGGAGGAGGAGGGGGAGGGAGGAGGAGGATTCGCAGAGGGAGGAGGAGGAGGAAGAGGAAAAGGAGGAGAGGAGGAGGAGGAGGAGGAGGAGGAGGAGGGAGAGGGAGGAGGAGGAGGAGGGAGAGGGAGGAGGAGGAGAGCAGAAGGGAGGAGGAATAGAAGGAGGAAGGAGAGAGAGGGAGGGAGAGGAAGGGAGAGGAGAGGGAAGAGGGGAGGAGGAGGAGGAGAACAGGGAGGGGGGGAGAAGGAGAAGAAGCGAGGAGGAGAAGGCGCCCTCAAGGCTGCCTGAGACGCAGGGAAGAAGGGGGGCCCTGCGCCCACAGTAGAGTTTGGGGGCTGATGGGTGGTCCACCCTCTCACAGAGCCCCCAACACACACACACACACACACACACACACACACTCGGCTGTTTCTCTGCCCGCCTGCCAGGCCGGGTCTGTGTCTGTCTGCGTGGGCAGGCACCTCTGCGGCCAGTTGGCCACGGACTCCGGTGTCCCTCCACACGAGGCACAGCGTGCCCGGCTGTGGGCCCCCCGGAGGGAGGGGGTGCCGGCAGCCCGGCAGCCACTCCCTGCGCCCTCCCTCGGGGTGGGGCCGAGTGACCCGCAGACACGGGGGGTGGTCAGTGGCCGGACCCTCTGCACTGCCCCCCAAAGAACTCGGGGCACCAGAGCCTGACAGAGAGAGGCAGGGAGGGAGCGGGGCGGACCCAGCTCTCCAGGGGCCGCCGCAGCCTCCAACATGGGGCCCGGCCGGCCGGGGTGAGCGTGCGGGGGCCGGGCCGTGGCCACGGGGAGCAGCGGGGTGTGACGAAGGGAGGGTGTGACCTGGTTGCCCCCCCCCCGCCGGGTCCCCCTGGCCTGAGCTGCCCCCGCCTGAGGGTTGGGGCCCAGTGAGCCCAGCTGCAAAGGTTTCCAAAAACAAGCCAGCCCAGCGGGCGGGGCTCCGGGCTGAGCCTTGGACCATGAACCAGGAGGTCACGGTTCGATTCCCGTCAGGGCACAGGCCCGGGCTGTGGGCTCCAGTCCCCGGTGTGGGACGTGCAGGAGGCAGGATTAGGGTCAGGGTCAGGTTAGGTCAGGGTCAGGTTAGGTCAGGGTCAGAGTCAGGATTAGGGTCAGGGTCAGGGTCAGGGTCAGGATCAGGGTCAGGGCCCTCCAGGGGCAGTTGCAGTGGGCTGGTCTGTCATGCCAGGGATCCCCTCCATCCTCGGGCCAGGAGGTGGGGAGGCTGGGCACTGCCAGGGACAGGCCCTGGGAGCCACCATAGCAACAGCAGCGGCTCCGGAGGGCCTGCCCGGGCGTGGGGGGCGTGGGGGCGTGGGGGCGTGGGGGGCTCAGGCTCCTGACCCTGTGCCCCTCTCCCAGGGCTTCCTGTGCTTCGCACTGGTGTTCTGTGCCCTGGTGCAGGGCGCCTTCTGGAGCCTGTGCCACCCCACCCAGGTGAGTGCCGCCCAAGCCAGGGCTCCCCCCACGGTCGCTGAGGAGAGGGGGCCGGTGGGGACCACGGGGGCCATGGGGTGGGGTGGGGACAGCACTTCCCAGGAGGAGGGGGGCAGGTACAGGCCTCGGACCCCCCCACGAGCGCCCCTCATCCCTGCCCCCTCCTGGCCGGGAAGACGGCTCCCGGGAGTTGGGGGAAGGGAGGGGGGCAGGGCTGCCCCTCTCAGGGGTGGATTGTGGGGGAGGCAGTTTGTGAAGATGCACTGAGGGGTCTGCACTCCGACGGGCCCTCGGGGCGGGGCCGGGGAGTGGGGCGGAGGTGGATGAGGTGTGCAGGCCTGGAGCCGCTGCCAGGCGGTGGGCGGGTGGGTGCTGTGTGCCCTGGGTGCCAGGTGGTGGGCAGGTGGGTGCTGTGTGCCCTGGGTGCCAGGCGGTGGGCGGGTGGGTGCTGTGTGCCCTGGGTCCCAGGTGGTGGGCAGGTGGGTGCTGTTGCCCTGGTGTGTGACCACCCTCTCTGGTCCTAGCTCTGCTCGCCCTCAGAAACAGGCCTTGTCCCCCCCTTGGGGTTTGGTCAGGGTTAGTCAGGGTCAGGCTCAGGGTCAGGCTCAGGGTTGGCGGTCACCCCGTCTGCGGGTGGGGGGACAGGCCAAGGTGTGGGGAGCTCGCCCCGGCGGAGCCCAGGGCTCATTGCCCAGGCCAACGCCTCTTTCCCCTCCAGCCCAAGGGTCTTCCCAGACAGCCTGCACCCCCCCCCCCCCCGGCAGGCAGCACTCGGCACGCACAGTGACCAGATTGGGAAAAGGACCCCCCCGGTTCTGGAGGGGCTCGAAGCCCCCACGAGGCGGCCCAGGCTCTCAGGGGACAGGCCAGCGTCTTGCTCGGACCCGCGTTGGGGCACACGTCACCCATCCCCCCGGCTGTGGTCCGGGTCACAGCGTGGGTGGTCCCTTCCAGACAGCTGCCTGGGCGCCAGGGCCCCGCCCTTCTCCCGGGGTGCCCAGCCCTCCCCCCGCTCCTCTCCCACTCCCGTCTCAGCCCCAGGGAGTCCCGGCTGCAGGGCCCGGCACAGGCCGCGGTCCAGCTGGGGCTGGGCCAGCACCGGGAGGTGAGAGCTGAGGGCTCCCAGCTGGGCCTCGTCCCCGTCCCTCCCGCTTCCCTGCACCATCCCCCCATCCGCCCTGGTCTGGCCGGGCTCTGACCCACACCGGGCACCTTGGGCCAAGGTGGCGTGGGCGAAGGAACTGGCTCGGAATCCGGGTACGGGCGGCTCACTCCCTTCTGGGACGTCCCCTCATCTGTGTACGAGGAACAAAGAGATCCCCACCACACCCACACACACACACACACACACATACACACACCCCGTGACGCGCGCACACCAGCACTGCTGCACTGCGGAATGACAGTGCGGTGCGGGCTCTGGGAGGCCCGATCAGTCCTCCCTCTTACAGTACTGAGGTGTTTGGTGCCAGGGCATGGGCAGGCCAAGCCTCCCGCCTGTGCCCAACTAGCAACGTGACAGGCCTCGTGGCCTCAGGACAAGCCAGGCCAAACAGGTCCAGCAGACTCCTAAGCCCACGAGGTCCTATGAGCAGGGATTCTATCTGCTCCGGGGATTTCAGAGCCTAAACCTAACCCTAACACTAAACTCTAACCCTAACCCTAACCCTGACCGTAACCCTAACCCTAGCCCTACCCCTACCCTAACCCTAACCCTAGCCCTAGCCCTAACCCTACCCTAACCCTAGCCCTAGCCCTAACCCTAGCCCTAACCCTAACCCTAGCCTTAACCCTAACCCCAACCCTAACCCTAACCCCCGTCCCCCCACGGTCCCCTAAGGGCCCCTAACGTATCCTGGGGAAAGGTCAGGCCTGCTGGTGCAGGGCCACCCCACAGACAGGAAACCCCAGCACAGGGGAGGGGTGGCCATGCTTCCAGTGGCCCCGAAGCCAGGCTGCTGCCCGGCCGTGGGGGAAGGGCCTGGCCGGCGCCCAGAGCCGGAGGCGGTGGCCGTGCAAGGACTGCGAAACGAGAAGGCGATTAATTACGCCGCCGGCCCAGCCGGAGGGAGGGCCGCAGCCGGAGGGAGGGCCGCAGCCGGGGGGAGGGCCGCAGCCGGGGGGAGGGCCGCAGCCGGGAGCCACAGCCGGAGCCGCAGCCGGAGGGAGGGCCGCAGCCGAGAGCCATAGCCAGGGAGCCACAGCCGGGGAGAGAGCCCAGGCCCCCAGGCGCTCGGAGATGAACTGGCTGCATTATTCATTGGAGACTGAGCTCAGCTGTCCTCAGCCCGGGCCTGCCCCGCCCCCCCACCTCGAGGCCACTCTTCTCCCGACTGCGTGGGGCAGCGAGGACTGGGGGCCCCATGAGAGGGTCTGCAGAGCCCCCGCGGCCCCCTGAGGCTGCCCCCCACAGGTTTAGCCCCGGGAAGGGGGAGCGGACGCCCCTGGCGCCTGCTCTGAGCTGAGGACCCATCCTGAGGGCACCCTGGGGCTCTGGGGGAGGGGCTCAAAGTGGGTGCCCGGAGGGAGCACCCGGATGTCGGGACCTGCGCCTCCACACCCCCCGGGCACGGGGTGGGGGCGGACGCCCAGGCCTGCAGGGAGAGCCCAGCCTGGCCCCCGACTGGCCGCGGCCTGGTGCAGGGCCGTGGGACGGACGCTCCACACAGCCTGTCGTCCCTGCTGGGGTGTGACCGGACACACCGCCCGGGCCCAGCCTCGCCGGCAGAGTGGTGGAGGGGAGCAGGAGCGGGTGTCCAGCTGGCTTCCCGGTCACGGCCACTGCCCAGGCCCGGCCCTGCCTGCCCCAGGCCCGTGGCCACGGACAGAAGCAGAGGACACCCCTTGGCCGGCCCTCCGAGCTCTCCAAGCCCAGAGCTGGGGTCTCTGGCTCATCCTTTGGGGCCCTGGGAGCAGCAGTGGCACTGACAGCCGATCTCGGGGTGCAGGAGGTCCCCACCACTGAAGTCCGGGGGAAGCACTGTGACCGGGGACCCAGGAGAGTCGGGGAGCTGGCCTGGCGGAGGGAGACGGAGGGGAGGGGCCGGCTTGCCCTCGGGGCCTCACGGAGACCCTCTGGTGCAGGTGGAGGACGCCCTGCTGGACACCTACGACCTGGTGTTCGACCGGGCGGTGACCGGCCCGCCCGCCCGGCGGCAGGAGCTGGCGGCCATCCACGACACGGTGAGCACCACGGGCCCATCGCCTCCCGGGCGGTCCCTCAGCGGCAGCCGGGCCAGGGGCTGAGCCAGGGTCCCAGCCACAGGCCACGGATCTGCTGCCGGGACCGGAGTTCAGGCCTCCTCCCTGGGCCCGGGCGGGGCCGCCACAGATTCGGTGGGTCCAGAACAGAGTGCAAGGCCCCTGTCCACCAGCGATGGCGGGTCGCAGGCCACGGCTGGCACGGCGTTAAGCAGGCCTGCGAGGCGGCCCTGACGTGGCAGTTGTGGCCCCCCAGGCAGGCGGGTGGCGTTAGGGGCCCTCCTGTGCCCTGGGAAGCCCTGAGTGGTGAGGGCCAGGCTGCCCAGTGCCCGGTGCCCCCCAGGCAGAGGCCCTGAGCCCTGTCCGGTCTCTGCCTGGCCCGCCTCGTCAGTTGCTCTCTGTGCCTCGGTTTCCCCTCTTCGCGGGAACCCGGGTCCTGAGCCCCCGTCTGTCCCTGCAGTTCCTGTGCTGCGGGAAGGGCCCCCCTCCGGGCCTCCCAGGCGGTGTGGAGGCCGACCTGTGCCCGGGGCCGGAGGCGGCCACGCAGGTGAGCAGACTTGCCCCACAGCGCCTCTGCCCCTCTGCCTCCCCCAGGCCCGGGGCCTGCCTGCAGGCTCGGGAGGCTGAGAAGGGGGAGGAGGTGCAGGGGGGCGGGGGGCCTGCAGGCTCAGAGGGGAGGAGGGGGAGGAGGTGCAGAGGGGCGGGGGGGGGGGGCCTGCAGGCTCAGAGGGGAGGAGGGGGAGGAGGTGCAGGGGTGTGGGGTGGGCTGCAGGCTTGGGAGGCTGTGCAGGGGGAGGAGGTGCAGGGGGCGGGCGGGCCTGCAGACTCAGAGGGGAGGAGGGGGAGGAGGTGCAGGGGGGCGGGGGGGCCTGCAGACTCAGAGGGGAGGAGGGGGAGGAGGTGCAGGGGGGCGGGGGGGCCTGCAAGCTCAGAGGGGAGGAGGGGGAGGAGGTGCAGGGGGGCGGGGGGGCCTGCAGACTCAGAGGGGAGGAGGGGGGAGGAGGTGCAGGGGGGCGGGAGGGCCTGCAGGCTCCGGAGGCTGTGCAGGGGGAGGAGGTGCAGGGGGCGGGCGGGCCTGCAGGCTCCGGAGGCTGTGCAGGGGGAGGAGGTGCAGGGGGCGGGAGGGCCTGCAGGCTCCGGAGGCTGTGCAGGGGGAGGAGGTGCAGGGGGCGGGAGGGCCTGCAGGCTCCGGAGGCTGTGCAGGGGGAGGAGGTGCAGGGGGCGGGCGGGCCTGCAGGCTCCGGAGGCTGTGCAGGGGGAGGAGGTGCAGGGGGCGGGCGGCGTGCTGAGCCCCCACAGGCCGTCCTCCTCCGCTGGACTGGCTGAGGGCCCGGGCTCCATCACGCCCTCATTCCTCCGCTCCCAGCTGGCGGGCTCCGGGCCAGGCGCCAGGCCCGCCCTCGGAAGCCTCCGGAGGCGCGGGGGCGGAGGGGATCAGGGCCGAGGGTGCAGAGCAGAGGGTCAGCCTTGGGGGGCGGGAGGGGGGACGCAGGCATCCTGAGGGCCCAGGGCACCCGCGCCTGCAGAGGCTTCAGCGAGACGGAGCAGAAGCCCCTCCTTCCGAGGCCCAGAGCGGCCTGGCACCCGCCCCGCTGCCCGGCCTCCCGCCCGCCCCCTCCAGGAAACATCCTCCCCACGCCTCCTCCTGGCCGCCTCCAGGACACAGACAGGAAGATGCAGAGGGCAGGGCCAGGGAGGAGGCGGCCTGCCGGGAGGGGCAGGGCTGGGGCCGGAGCCCGTTCCTGCCCCCAAGAAGAGGGGGCCTGCGTTGCTCAGGCACCTCCAGGCCTCCGGGTGGGGGCGGGGGCAGCACCGGAGGGGGCATGGGCGCTGGGCCTGCGTCTGCAGAGCCACCCGCCCGGGCGGGGGCAGGCCTCCTGGACCCTGGGCTGCCCAGGCTGCCTTCGCGGAGAGACAGACTGACAAGGGTTCCTTTTCCTTCTTAAATATATTTTTATTGACTTCCGAGAGGAAGGGGGAGGGAGAGAGAGAAACATCCACGATGAGGGAGAATCACGGACCGGCTGCCTCCTGCACGCCCCCCACTGGGGATGGAGTCCACATGTCTTGACGGGGAATCGAACCGGGACCTCCTGGTTCGTAGGCCGATGCTCCACCATGGAGCCACGCCGGCTGGGGTTCGTCTTCCCGGGGGCACCCCGGCCAGGCCACAGCGCAGGCTGCACCCAGGGGTCCGGGGTGGCTTCCTGGGGGAGGGGGGGGGCTGGAGAGGGCAAACCCGGGTGCCGGCTGCCCTGGGAGCCGGAGGCCCCGACTCCGAGGGCCAGTGAAGTCGCCCCGACACCAAGTGTGGGCAGGGCGGGGCTCCGGCCGGGCGAGGGCCCAGCACGGCAGGGAGGCCCTGTCCTGGGGACGTCTGGGCAGACGGACGGACGACAGCCACCTGCCAGCCTCCCCCAGCTGCCACCCCTGGCTGCCACCCTGCCTTAGGCCCCGGTGGGCTGGCACTGCAGGCCCCTGCAGGGAGGAGCGGGCGGGCGAGGCCCCGTGCTGCCTCCCGCCTGTGCCTCCGCAGGACTGCCTGCAGGGCGTCCGGCGCTTCCTGAGGACACACGGACACGTGGCTGCCACCCTGACCGGCGTGGGCCTGGTCACCATGGTACCCGCTCGCCCTCCCCCGCCCCTCCCACCCCTGCCCCCAGGGGAGGCAGGGCGGACCCCAAGCAGGTGGCCGGGTGGAGCCGCCTCGCTCCCTCCCCTGGGGGGGGGGACCCTGCGGGGCCGGGGAGGGGCCCTCCCGAGCCGCTGGCCCAGGCGCCGCCCTCCCAGGTGTACGCCATGCTGCTCAGCGCCTTCCTCTGTTTCGCCATCCGCGCCGGCCGCTGCCTGGACCGCAGGGGGACGTACGCGCTGAGGCCCCGGTAGGCACCGGCCCCTTCCTGCTCCGCCCCGCCCCCTGCATGGACCCCAGAGCCGAGGGCCAGGCTGAGGTTCCAGCCCAGCGGTCGGCACACTCACCCGTCCACAGAGCCAAACACCAAGTGCAACGACTGCCGTTTCTTCGGAGAGCCACGTTTCTTAAAGTTAAACGTCTTCTGACGCCACTTCTTCAACACAGACTGGCCCAGGCCGTGGCATTCTGTGGAAGAGCCACACTCAAGGGGCCAAAGAGCCGCATGTGGCCCCTGAGCCTCAGTTTGCCGACCACGGGTCTACAAGACCCCGGCCCCACGGGGGGCGGGCGGGGCGTGGCGGGGGCGGGGGGGGGGCGGGGGAAGGTGCCAGACCCACGCGCAGCCACTCCACGGCCGGCAGGTCTGAGGGCACAGGGACCCCTCCCCCTGCGGGTCCCCAGCTGCACCCAGACGGACCTCACTGCGCCCTGTCCCCCAGCCCATGACCCTGGGCAATGCCCCCCCCCCCCTGCGGGGAACAGGGGGGACCGGGCCCGGCAGCCAGGCAGCCCCCTCGGCTGGCAGCGGCCCTGCCGGCCACGTCCTCCACTCCCCCGCCCCGTCCCTCCTGGCCACGGGTCCCCTCGCCGCCCACCTGGCCTGCCCCTGGGCCCCACAGCTCCTGGCCTCTCTTCTCAGAGCCCGCGGCCGCCGGCCCCCGGAGCCCAGCTCCTTCAGGCGCTCTGCACAGAGCCCCGCCCTCCGCCACCTGGACCACCTTCGGGGCCCAGGCCCCTCGGGGGACCCCCGGCTGCTCCAGGACAACTGACACTGCGTCTCAGCCGGCCGCCCAGCCGGCCCGTCCCCGCACCGAGCTGTGAGCCCTGCCCGGCACCCAGGCCCCTCGGGGGACCCCCGGCTGCTCCAGGACAACTGACACTGCGTCTCAGCCGGCCACCCAGCCGGCCCGTCCCCGCACCGAGCTGTGAGCCCTGCCCGGCACCCAGGCCCCTCGGGGGACCCCCGGCTGCTCCAGGACAACTGATGCCACGTCTCAGCCGGCCGCCCAGCCGCCCCGTCCCCGCACCGAGCTGTGAGCTGTGCCCTCCACAGGGAGGGAGGACAGGGACGGGGACCAGAGGCCTGGCCACGGAGAGAAGCGGCCTCATTTCAGCAGACGGTGTCCAGGTCGGGGTCTCGCACAGACTCAGTGGGGCAGGCTGGGAATGGAGTCCAAACGGGGCAGCCAGCCCTGGCCGGTGTGGCTCAGTGGATAGAACATCGGCCTGTGGACTGAAGGTCCCAGGTTCAATCCCCGTCAAGGCCATAGGCCTGGGTGCTGGGCTCGATCCCCAGTGGGGGGTGTGCAGGAGGCAGCTGGTCTGTGGTTCTCTCATCATTGGTGTTTCTGTCTCTCCCTCTCCCTTCCTCTCTGACATCAATAAAAACACTTTAAAAATCCTGTAAAAATGTATGTGGCAGCAGGAAAAGACATTTTGGCGGAAGCTAGGGGCTGCTCCTCCCGGGCACAGCTCCCAGGTCACCTTCTCGACGCCCCCTCCCCCGGCCCTCCCCAGGCTTCCTGGTGGCGGGACCCACCTTCGCTGCAGAGGGAGCTGAAGCGGGAAGACCTCCATCTCTCGGCCAGGCCCCCACCAGCCTTCACGGCAGGGGCGCAGGCTGGGGGAGACATGGGGACCCCTCCTCCCACTCACACTGTAGTAACACCCACCCCTGCCATCACCGTGACCCTTTTAGGGAGTTTTTTAAAAAATAATTTTTATTTTCAGTATTTTTATTGAAATACTGAAATGTAGAAGCACAGCATGGCCTCCCCCGACTCACAGCACCTGCCCCGGCCTCACCCTCCCCCCCCAACTCACAGCACCTGCCCCGGCCTCCCCTCCCCCCCCCCGACTCACAGCACCTGCCCCAGCCTCCCCCCCCCCCCGACTCACAGCACCTGCCCCGGCCTCCCCCCCCCATCCCCCCGACTCACAGCACCTGCCCCAGCCTTCTCCCCCCCCCCAACTCACAGCACCTGCCCCGGCCTCCCCCCCCATCCCCCCGACTCACAGCACCTGCCCCAGCCTCCCCCCCCCCCGACTCACAGCACCTGCCCCGGCCGGCCTCCCCCCCCCCCCCCCCCCCCCGACTCACAGCACCTGCCCCGGCCTCCCCTCGATGCAGCTCCGGCTCCGGCTGGGCCTTGGGGCGCAGGGGGCAGGGGCTGGGCGTGTGAAGGCCGCCCTCCCCGCACCCTGTCCGTCCGGCGGGAGTTCCCGTGTCCCTGGTGGCTCCGGCCTCACTGGCCTGCTCGGGCGCCGGTTCAGCAGCTGCGCATCCAGCTCCTGTTTGTGAGGCCTCTGGAGCCGCAGCCGCCTGGAGGGCCCGCCTCCCGCGGACGCAGGGTCTGCACTGTCACGTGACCTAGGGCACGTCGAGTGCCGTCCATCTCCTGGCTTGTGATTTGCCTCTCGTGTCCCTTCCAGCGATTTCTGGCGAGCGGGTCCTTCTGGGCCTGGTTTTACCTTGAAGTGAAAGTTTCCATCCAGGGCTTGGACGGGAAATCTCGCCATCTTTAAAGGAAAAGAGGCCTGAATATCCACAGCCACAGTGACCGCCGAGCAGCTGTGAGCCCCAGAACGCCGGTCCCAGGTGGCGCGAACACTTGGACCGCACTGCGAAAAGGAGAGAGAACTACCGTATTTTTCAGACCATAAGACGCACTTTTTTCCCCCCAGAAGTGGGGGGGAAAAGTCCCTGCGTCTTATGGTCCAAATACAGCCTACACATATACTTTAAAAAACAAAGTTGTTTTACTTGCCCGGCTCTGTGTGGTCTCTGTGAGCTTGCCCGGCTCTAAAATGGTTCTAAATGCTGCTGTTTACTTTACAGGGTTGATTACATGTGTTTATGACTGTGATGTTGGGTTTTAATGCACATAAAATATTTTAGGACACTATTTGTTTCAGAATCTTTTTTTCTTCATTTCCCTTCTCTAAAAACTGGTGCGTCTTATGGTCCGAAAAATACGGTACATACCCAGACCCCCTGTGGGGAGACAAACAGCCCGCACACGAAAGAGAAGCAGGCATCACCAGAAAAGGAAGCAAACGAGTTGGAGGCAAGCAACCTATCAGAGCAAGAATTCAGAGAAATGATCATAAGATGGTTAAAAAGAATGGAAGACAAATTTGACAATATGAGTAAGAACCAAGAGGAAATGAAGAAGAACCAAGAAGAAATGAAAAATGACGTCGTTGTGTAAAGAACTCGATAGAAAGCACCAAGAGTAGATTAGAAGCAGCAGAGGACCGCATCAGTGAGCTAGAAGACAAGATGGCAAGTTTCCATCCAGAAAAGTAGAAACGGTCACACAATGGAGGGTTCCGGCTGTTCTCAGGAGGGTTCTGGGGGTTTCCATGGACGGCGGGGTCTGCACTCCGTTTCTGGGGAGGGTTCCGGGTGTTTCCATGGAAGGTTCCAGGAGTTTCTAGGAGGGTTCCAGGACCAGGGTTCCAGGTGTTTCTAGGGAGGGTTCCGGGTGTTTCCGGGTGTTTCCATGGAAGGTTCCAGGTGTTTCTAGGAGGGTTCTAGGTGTTTCTAGCAGGGTTCCGGGTGTTTCCATGGAAGGTTCCGGGTGTTTACGGGGAGGGTTCCGGGTGCAGGGTAGTCATGGCGAGGAACCTGACCATGGTGACAGCTCGGGATTGTGGTCTCTGCTCTGCGCACGGCTGGCGCTGAGGGATCCGGAGAAAAGGAAGTCACTTGGCTTTCCGTAGGCGGTACAGCGGGGCCCCCGGAGGCAGAAGGTGCGGAGGCTCAGCGAGGCGGCGATGGGCCTTCGGAGGGGAGATGCCGGCGAGGACAGGGCTCCGCCCGGCGGCTTCCAGTTAGAACGTTTCAATCAGACCACCTGTGTGGTCACTCGTATCTTTATATTTTTTAATTGATTTTATGTCCTTTCTTTAGAGAGCCAGGAAGGGCGAGGGATAGAGAGATGGAAATGTTGATTAGAGGGAGCCAGCCATCGGCTGCCTCGTGCACGCCCCCTGCTGGGGATCGAGCCGCAACCTGGGCCTGGGCCCGACCGGGCGTCAAGCTGGGACCTCCCGGTGCAGATGGACGCTCCCCCTGAGCCGGCCGGCCCTGTGGTCACCTCAGTCTCTGCATGTGCAAGGCCTCCTGGGAGCTTGTCAGGCTCCACATGTGGCCCCTTCCTGTGTGTGTGTGTGTGTGTGTGGTTAGAACATGGCACCCTGGCTACTCTACCACTGGTCGGCAAACTCCTTAGTCTACAGAGCCGAATATCAACAGCACAACGACTGACATTTCTTTGGAGAGCCACGTTTTTTAAACTTAAACGTCTTCTAACGCCACTTCTTCCGCACAGACTCGCCCAGGCCGTGGTGTTTTGTGGAAGAGCCACACGCAAAGGGCCAAAGAGCTGCCTGTGGCTCTCGAGCTGCAGTTTGCCGACCACGGCTCTAACCTGTTCCAGGTCACCCACCTCCTGGCTCCTGGGAGCCAGAGCACAGTGACTCCCCGAGGCTCCGGGGAGAGGCCCCGGGAGCCGTCCCCGCAGGGCGACGGGATTTGGAAACACAGAGCCACGCCCCAGGCCGGCACGGCTGCTCTGCCGGTGCTGCCCCCCCTCCGAGCTCACCGGCAGGAGAAAGGGCAGTTACCGTGAAAGGACGGTCTGGGCCGGAGGGATGTCGGGTCCTGGGAGGGCCTCTGGTCCAGGGTGGGATGTCTGGGCCTGTGGAGGCGGTCTGGTACCTCACCAGTATTTTATATGGTTTTTAAAATTTTTTAAATATATTTCATTGATTTTTTTTACAGAGAGGAAGGGAGAGGGATAGTTAGAAACATTGATGAGAGAGAAACATCGGTCAGCTGCCTCCTGCACACCTCCCACTGGGGATGTGCCCGCAACCAAGGTACATGCCCTTGACCGGAATCGGACCTGGGACCTTTCCGTCCGCAGGCCGACGCTCTATCCACCGAGGTCTCGGCAGTATTTAATATGTTTGATGAAACACCGGGGCTCCCTCCTCTGTCCTCAGCCGCACCCCACTGAGCGGAGGAAGCTGGCGGCCAGGGCTGGGGCGGCCAGGTCTACCCACGGGAGAGGAATGATTTTTATTGATTTCAGAGAGGAAGGTTGCAGGTATGACCGCCCGAGTTTGGGTTCCAGGTGTGAGTGTCCCCCCCACCCCCACCCCTGCATGGCTCCGGTTCAGGGTTCAGGTTCAGGGTTCGGGCTCAGGAGGAGGCCGCACACCAGGGAAGAGACTAGAAAATATTAATTTGGAAATATTGGGGGCCAGCGGGAGCCCAACTCAAGGGGAAGGACTCCACCAGCTCTGGCCTTGCCGTCTGCCTGACCGGTTTGGCTCAGAGGATAGAGCGTCGGCCTGCGGACTGAGGGGTCCCGGGTTCGATTCCGGTCAGGGGCATGTACCTTGGTTGCGGGCACATCCCTAGTAGGGGCTGTGCAGGAGGCAGCTGGTTGATGTTTCTCTCTCATCGATGTTTCTGGCTCTCTGTCACTCTCTCTTCATCTCTGTAGAAAATCAATAAAGTATATTAAAAAAAAAAGACTATGGGATCCACCCATAGCTCTACGCAGGCAATTCCAGCAACAGCCAATCAGCAGGGATTTACAGGAGACTAAAAGGCGGCGGTTGCTTCAGCTGCCGTTGTCTCCACTAGACAGGGGTGCTTGGCTGTGGCCTTTCAGAGCCTCAAGGTGGACCAGCCTACAGGTTCTGTGCCAGTGAGGACAGTGGGCAGCTTCCGACAGAAGGGAGATGGAGAGAGAGACACGCATCAGTGATGAGAGAGAATCACGGACCGGCTGCCTCCTGCACGCCCCCTACTGGGGATGGAGCCCATCCCGGGCCTGTGCCCTGACGGAATGGAGCCGTGACCTCCTGGCTCCTAGGTCGACGCTCAGCCCCAGGGCCACCCAGGGCCACGCCGGCTGGGTGACAGCCATGACACTAAAGAAATCTCCCTCCACAGGAGAAGCCGAGCGAGTGGTGCAGGACCTGGCAGCGTGCTCCAGGCCTCGTCCGGCACCGTGTCCCTGGTGCTGGAGCTGGAACGAAGCCCCCAGGAGAGATCCCTTTAAAAAGGGGTGTCTGCCTGGCAGTGCGGCTCAGTGGATAGAGCGTCGCCCTGCCCACCGAAAGGCCGCTAGGTCGATGCCGGTCAGGGCCCCGCCCGGGAGGCGGGTTCCGGCCCCTGTTGGGATGTGTATGGGAGGCAACCAATCAATGTTTCTCTCTCACACTGATGTGTGTCTTTCTCTGCCCCTGTCCCCTCCTCTCTCTCTAGAATCAATTTATTAAAAATAAAATGGGGTCGAAACCGGTGTTCCTCAGTGGATAGAGTGTCGGCCTGAGGACTGAGAGGTCCCGGGTTCGTTTCCGGTCAGGGGCACGAGGCAGCTGATCGATTTCTCTCTTATCAATGTTTCTAACTCTCTCTCCTCTCTAAAAAATCAATAAAACATATTAAAAAAAATAAAATAAAAGGGGGCAGTGTTTATAATTCCACGTAGGAGCCCCCGTAGTTCTCCCCCCTTCCCGTAGAGGAACCCAGGGGAACAAGAGGGAGCTGTTAGCAGACCTGGGGCTATAAATAGCCGGTTAATCCATTCCTCCTGAGGACCCAGTCCGCCCTGGGACCTCCTGTTTCTCCCTAATGGGCTTACGCAGCCTGAGCCTAGGCCGCCTTGCTTTCACCTGGGAAGATTACAGATTGGCTTCTCGCCGTCCGTCAACAATATACAGAGAGTCCCGCCTACTGCCTCAGGCCCGTGGTCGGCAAACCGCGGCTCGAGAGCCACAGGCGGCTCTTTGGCCCCTGGAGCGTGGCTCTTCCACAAAACACCACGGCCTGGGTGACTCTATGTTGAAGAAGTGGCGTTAGAAGAAGTTTAAGTTTAAAAAATGTGGCTCTCTGAAGAAATTTCAATCATTGTGCTGTTGATGTTTGGCTCTGTGGACTGACGAGATTGCCGATGCCTGCCTTAGACCAAGCGCATCAAACTCCAAGGCTGACACGGGCCAAATAAACCAGGTTAAGTGTATGTGGCCGCAAAAAAAAAGAAAAGCTTCGATCTTTATAGAAACGTGGGTTTATTTCGATAGAGACACACTGAAGACAAAGGGCTGAAGTAATGAGACATCGTTAACATAAAATAATAGAACATTGTAATAAACATTAATGGTTTTTCTTGAACATTCACTTACCAGACGCTGAGTAACTGCACAAATGAATGAGCCTAACGCAAATAAACCTATTTTCCTCATTTTCCTCGTTCTCTAAAAGCGAAATATCTCCTGTTGCTCACACCAAACAGGTCAGTCTAAGGCTAAGGACGTGGCCGTCGGCTGCTAAATACTCGCTGACAGTATCGCTGGGGAGAAATGGTGCGCCTGCGTGTACGGTGTGTAAGGGAAATGAATGCAGCACGAGTATAGGTATCAGCCATTAGCGAATGCTGCAGATTGTTATTAATTATGCATAACAAGATATTGTCAACATTAAGTTCAAAATTTCTATTAAAACGTTTCTTACCTTCCCTGACTGGTGTGGCTCAGTGGATAGAGCGTCGGCTGCGGACTTAAGGGTCCGGGTTTGATGCCTGTCGGGGGCATGTCCCTTGGTTGCAGGCACATCCCCAGTGGGGGGCGTGCAGGAGGCAGCGGATCGATGTTTCTCTCTCATGGATGTTTCTAACTCTCTATCCCTCTCCCTAAAACAAAACAAAACAACAAAAAAAACCCAAACAATAAAATATAGTAAAAAACAAACAAAACAAAAAACAAACACAGCGTTTCTTAGACAGTTATATTGGCCGGGCCGAGAAAACACTCGTGGTGGCCACATGCGGCCTGCAAGCCGAGAGTCTGACCTGCTTGCCTTGGACACTGACCGCTGTTCTCAGTGACGCCAAATCCCCCGGACATTCTGCTCTCACCCCACAGGTGAACGGCGTAGTTTTAAGTCTGGAAAACATTAGACTCCCAAAGGCACACCATGTGCCTCCCACCACAGCTAGCTCTCAAGGGACACACAGCAAAGGACCAACCCCTCCCCCAAAAAATTAGCCTAAAAAAAACAAGACAAGAGCCCAGGTCTCCTTCTCTCCCTGGTAACAGGACGTCTGAAATCAAGACTTTTCAAAAATCTCTTTATTATCTTATTTTATTATTATTTTTAAAATATATTTTATTGATTTTTTACAGAGGAGAAGGGAGAGGGACAGAGAGTTAGGAACATCGATGAGAGCCGAAATCGGTTTGGCTCAATGGATAGAGAGTCGGCTTGGGGACTGAAGGGTCCCGGGTTCGATTCCGGTCAAGGGCAGGTACCTTGGTTGCCAGCACATCCCCAGTGGGGGGGTGTGCAAGAGGCAGCTGATCGATGATGCTCTCTCATCAATGTTTCTTTCTTTTTTTTTTTTTTAAATATATTTTATTGATTTTGTACAGAGAGGAAGGGAGAGAGATACAGAATTAGAAACATCAATGAGAGAGAGTCATCGATTAGCTGCCTCTTGCACACCCCCCACTGGGGATGTGCCCGCAACCAAGGTACCTGCCCTTGACTGGAATCGAACCCAGGACCTTTCAGTCCGCAGGCCGAGGCTCTCTCCACTGAGCCACACCCGTTTCGGCTAAAACCAAGGCTTTTAAACGAAAAGCGGTTTATGGTGTGCGGTCATGCTGTAGTGTAGGGCCTAGCCCCGTGGTCGGCAAACTCCTTAGTCAGCAGAGCCAAATACCAACGGCACAACGATGGACATTTCTTCAGAGAGCCACATTGTTTAAACTTAAACTTCTTCAAATGCTACTTCTTCAACATGCGCTCGCCCAGGCTGCGGTGTTTTGTGGAAGAGCCCCACTCCAGGGGCCGGAGAGCTGCGAGCCGCGGTTTGCCCGCCTGAGCTTGTCAGGTCAGCATGTGGCTAGAAACCTCCCCGGACACAGGCGAGTTTCCACCTTAACCACCCGAACTCCCACCCTCACCGCCCCGACTCCCACCCTCACCGCCCCGACTCCCGCCCTCACCGCCCCGACTCCCACCCTCATCCCTCGACTCCCACCCTCATCCCCCGACTCCCGCCCTCACCGCCCCGACTCCCGCCCTCACCGCCCCGACTCCCACCCTCACCGCCCCGACTCCCGCCCTCACCGCCCCGACTCCCACCCTCACCGCCCCGAATCGCACCCTCACCGCCCCGACTCCCACCCTCATCCCCCGACTCCCGCCCTCACCGCCCCGACTCCCACCCTCATCCCTCGACTCCCGCCCTCATCCCCCGACTCCCGCCCTCACCGCCCCGACTCCCGCCCTCACCGCCCCGACTCCCACCCTCACCGCCCCGACTCCCACCCTCATCCCCCAACTCCCACCCTCACCGCCCCGACTCCCGCCCTCATCCCCCGACTCCCACCCTCATCGCCCCGACTCCCGCCCTCACCGCCCCGACTCCCACCCTCACCGCCCCGACTCCCACCCTCATCCCCCGACTCCCGCCCTCACCGCCCCGACTCCCGCCCTCACCGCCCCGACTCCCACCCTCACCGCCCGACTCCCACCCTCATCCCCCAACTCCCACCCTCACCGCCCCGACTCCCGCCCTCATCCCCCGACTCCCACCCTCATCGCCCCGACTCCCGCCCTCACCGCCCCGACTCCCGCCCTCATCCCCCGACTCCCGCCCTCATCCCCCCGACTCCCACCCTCATCCCCCGACTCCCGCCCTCATCCCCCGACTCCCGCCCTCACCGCCCCGACTACCGCCCTCATCCCCCGACTCCCGCCCTCACCGCCCCGACTCCCGCCCTCACCGCCCCGACTCCCGCCCTCACCGCCCCGACTCCCGCCCTTATCCCCCGACTCCCGCCCTTATCCCCCGACTCCCGCCCTCATCCCCCGACTCCCGCCCTCATCCCCCGACTCCCACCCTCACCGCCCCGACTCCCACCTTAACCACCTGACAAAGGCCACTTCCCAGTTAACCAGCTTCCACCATAACCACCAGAGTCTCCCTTTAACCAAGCCCTCTGTGCCTGTGGTCTGTGCATCTGGATGCCGTCACAGCAACTTCCTGCCCCGTGCTGCCCCTCCCAGCAGAGACCGCAGACCTCGCTGCGGAGGAGAAGCCGCGGGCGCCCCGGGACCCACCTGAGGGAAAGACGAGGGGCTCTGGGTCCCGTGTCCTCCGGTCGGGTCCGAGGCCCCGCTGGCCGAGGGTCCTCCCTGCACCGAAGGGTCACAGGTCGCGGCTCCACGGCAGGAGCGGGCCTGCAGGCAGCAGCTGATGGATGCTTCTCTCTCACATCCATGCTTCTCCCCTTCTCCCCCTTCTCACTCTAAAATCAATAAAGATACATTAAAAAAAAAAAATAGAAATGTCTATCATTTTACCTCTTATCCGACCCCAGAGGTGTCCCCGCTCTGCTTTCTCCGCCTCCCGGACCCATTCCCAGTGGGTTTCATGGTGCTCCTCTGTGTCACGTACAGAACACAGCGAAGACCCGCCATCCTCCGGGGCACTCTCTCTGTCTGCTGAGATTTTGCTTCCCCACAATCGTCGATGGCTTGGCTCAAACTCACCCAAATTCTCTACGGGTCCGAATGCTTCTTCCTGTGGACAGAAGGGGCCGCACGCTGGCCTGGCAGCTCAGGGGAGGCCTGCCTGGCCGCCTCGCAAACTCAGCCCTAAAGGAACCACAAAGGATGGTCTGAAATTAAATATTTAGCTGCAAACAGGTTATAGTGAGTAGTCAGGTCCTAGGCTGATGTTTTCCCTACAAAGAACAACTTAGATCTTTCCTGAGGTTTGCCTTTCGCCTCTAAGCTAACATATCTGGTCGAAACCGGTGTGGCTCAGTGGATAGAGCGTCGGCCTGCGGACTGAAAGGTCCCAGGTTCGATTCCGGTCAAGGGCATGTACATTGGTTGCGGGCACATCCCGGTAGGGGTCGATATTTCTCTCTCATCGACATTTCTTGCTCTCTATCCCTCTCTCCTCCTCTCTGTAAAAAAAAAAATCAATGAAGTTTATATTTTTAAAAATCAATAAAATGTATTAAAAAAAAAACATATCTGTGAGATGTCTGGGTAACTTGTAACTCCCCTTTTTCTGGAGCCCCTGGGGCACAACCAAATGTGCTGGGCGCCAGGACAGATGCCTCAAATTCCTTTATCATCAATGTTAATTGTTCCTGCACCCACGTAAGCATGTGTCCATCATTTCACTTTTTATCCAAAACCAGGGGTTTCCCCTGCTTTGCTTTATCCCACCTCCTCCACCTCCTTAATCCATCACCAATGATTTCATGTAACCCACCTGTGTCCCTCCTTTGACTGCAATGTATAGAGACAGGTGTAGCCTGCCACTCTCCGGAGCATCATCTCAACTCGCTGAGGTTTTTCCCGGGCCTACGTTGACAGTTTAGCTCCAATAAACTCACAAAATTCTTTACAGGTTTCAATGTTTGTTTGTTTGTTTACATTAACATTACGCTGACACAGATATACGCCTGTTTTTGAAGTAATTGCGGGTATCATGACCCTTCAACCCTAAGTAAGTAGCTCGTCGAGGTCAGCTTTATCTCCTGAAACAGAACCACAACCCCGCCGTGACCGGTGTGGCTCAGTGGATAGAGCGCCGGCCTACAGACTGAGAGGTCCCGGGTTCGACTCCGGTCAAGGGCATGTACCTTGGTTGTGGGCACATCCCCAGTAGGGGGTGTGCAGGAGGCTGCTGATGGATGTTTCTCTCTCATTGATGTTTCTAACCCTCTATCCCTCTCCCTTTCTCTCTGTAAAATAGGGGTGTCGAACTCAATCAGAGAAGGGGCCAAAATCTAAAATCCAGCCTAAATCGCGGGCCGAATGGTTTACTGAACAGTCATAAACTGTCATTGTGATGGAAACGCAGCGGAGTGCAGTGATGACAGCGTGGTGCGGGCCACATTGCAAGGCCTGGCGGGACGGATTTGGCCCGCGGGTCTTGTGTTTGACACAGGTGCTGTAAAAAATTACTAAAATATATTTAGCCCCGGCTGGCTTGGCTTAGTGGACAGAACGTCGGCCTGCGGACTGAAGGGTCCCAGGTTCGTTTCGGGCCAAGGGCACAGGCCCGGGTTGCGGGCTCCATCCCCAGTGGGGGGCATGCAGGAGGCAGCCGATCCATGATTTTCTCTCATCATTGGTGTTTCTGTCTCTCTCTCCTTCTCCCTTCCTCTCTGAAATCAATAAAGAAATATATTCAAAACATATATACATATATAATAAAAAAACACACAAAAATACTGCATCCCCACTTCACATCCAGCTAACCGAGTCTGTCGGCACCAAATGCATCATCACATCCCCTCGTCCCCAGGCCCAGCTACGATGGCGGTCACACGGAGGCCCAGCCACGGCCCGGCCCGTTCGGTCACTTTAGAATTTTCTCATTTACAGCACTTTCCTCCCCTCCCCCTCCCCACCCCTGGTCCTGAGGCTCAGGTGCGGGAGGTCTGGATGCCACTGCCACGGGTGCTGCTGTGTGCCTGTTGTCCCGTGTCTCTGTGACTGGAGGCGGGCGCCCCCACATCCGGCCTCAGCGCCTGCCTGGCCCAGGTCTGCGGGCGGGGGCCGCTGGGTGCCCACCGGGAGCCTGCGGAGAGCGCAGCCCTCTGTGCCACCAGCCACCGGCATGCTGTCCCGGGCACCCCCCCCTCCTCTGCGCGCCCATGTGGCCTGCCCTGGCACCGGCTTCCGACAGCCAGGAAAGGCCAGAGTGACGGCATCCCTTCAACTCCCTCCTCTCCCTCTCCCTCTCTCACCTGCCGGCTGTGCCAGGAGCCGCAGGGACGGCTCTGTGCAGAGGCCTCGGGCCGGGACTCAGGCACCTCCAGCCCATATGGGGGTCCTCCCGGGGAGGGACCGAGCCAGGGCTCATGCTGAGCGGCTCCTGGCCGGCAGGACAGGAGAGAACGAGCTGCGGTTTTACTTATGTATTATTATTGTTGTTGTTATTATTTTAAAAAAAATACTTTTAATTGATTTTTTACAGAGAGGAAGGGAGAGGGAGAGAGAGAAACATCAATCAGCTGCCTCCTGCACACCTCCTACTGGGGATGTGCCCGCAACCAAGATACATGCCCTTGACTGGAATCGAGCCTGGGACCCTTGAGTTCTCAGGCTGAGGCTCCATCCACTGAGCCACACCGATTTCGGCTATTGTTGTTATTACTGTTATTTAAACTGGAGGCCCGGGGTGTGGATTTGTGCACCGTGGGGCCCCCGGCCCTCGGCCTGGCCTGGGGGACAAGGGGACCTTCCCCCGCAGCCCGGCCTCACCCCCTGCCCATGGGCTCCAGCCCGCTCTCTGCGTCGATCCAGCAGGCGGGCGGGGCGGAGCCCGAGCCTGGGCTGGGCACCGAGCTGCTCCCGCCCACCCCGCCACCGTCACCGCCGGGCTGCTGGGGAGAAGCTCACGCCGTCACACTCACCAGCTGAGCCCGGCCTCTGGCACCCGCCTGTCCGCTGAGCGCAGCTCCTGCGTCGAGCCTCTGCCCCCTGGTGGTCATTCCACGTCATAGCTACTGGCCAGCCATCCGGTCGTCCGGTGGTCCGGTGGTCCGGTCGGTTAGGCTTTTATATAGAGAGATGGGAGCGGGAAAGAGAGAGAGAAACACCTGTGATGAGAGAGAACCATGGATCAGCGCCTGCTGCACGTCCCCTACGGGGGATCAGGCCCACAACCTGGGCCTGTGCCCTGGACTGGAATCAAACCCGGGACCCTTCAGTCTGCAGGCCAATGCCCTATCCACTGAACCACACTGGCCAGGGCGACTGGCTGCCGTGTCAAACCGCTAAGCTCCGGGCCGGCTGGCTCCCTCCTGTCCTCCACCAGCCCTCCTCCAGGAGGTCTGCTTCCCGAGCCCTCAGACCTGCTGGCGAACTCGAGAGATTCTTAGCTCCGTGTCTTCCTCGGCCCGGTTGGTCCTCCTGCCATTTCCTGTCGGTGCCTCCATTTCACTGGCGTCCTCCGAAGTCAGGCCTAGCCCCGTGGTCGGCTCATCCGTCAGCACAGCCAAATGTCAACAGCACAACGATCGAAGTTCCTTCGGAGAGCCACGTTTTTTTAAACTTAACTTCTTCGAACGCCACTTCTTCACAGCAGCCTCGCCCAGGCCGTGGTGTTTTGTGGAAGAGCCACCCTCCAGGGGCCAGAGAGCCGCACGTGGCTCTTGAGCCGCGGTTTGCTGACCGCGGGCCCAGAGCTCCTGTTTTTCTCACAGGAAGTTGCAAAAGAGGCGTCCGGGGGGCCGGGCACCCCTCCCGGGGCCAGGGAGCCGGAGGAGGGGCCTGGGTCTCAGCCGCCTCCGGCCTCCGGGAGCCGGGCGAGCGGGACGGGGCGCCCGCCGTGCGGTCTGCAGGGCTGCAGGGCGACCGCTGGCGCACGCAGGGCGGGCACGCGCACTCTCGAGGGGGCGGGGCCAAGCGACCCCCTCCGGGCCCCCCAACATTTAAGGGCCCCAGACCAGTCTGCTCCGTGACCCCAGTTTGGAGGGATCCGGAGACGCCAGAAGGCAGAGATGACAGAGACGCCGGGGCGGACACGCCAGGACACAGACGGACGAAGGGCCGGGTCCCGGTGCTCAGCCCCCGGCCTCCAGCCTTCTCGACGCGAGTGGGCACATGGTGGGGGGGGGGCCGCGGCCCCACAGCCTTGGGGAGCCCACACGGCGATGTGAGGGGGGTTCCGGGCAGAGATGAGGGACAGGCGCCCGTCGGCGGCACTGGGGGTGGACAGAGCTCCCCTCCCCCGGGCACGCCTACGGACCTGAAACAAGACCCGGGAAAACACACACGCACACGCACACCACCTTTGACCCTCCCCGGCGGCGGAGAGATCAGGGGCGGCCTGGGCCCTAGGAGCTGCCATCGCTCGGCCAAAGTCCTCGGTCCCAGTCAGAGACGCAGCGACCGTTGGTTTAGCAAACATTAACGCTTCAGCCGGGCCCTGCCTCCTGCTCTGTGAACCCAAACCACAGCCCCTCCTCCCCTCCCCCTGAGCCCCCATCCCCTGGACAGCCCGTCCGTCGTACACGTGGTCACTTCCTCTGTCTCGGACCCACCACCGAGGCAGTGAGATGAGAAGGAACGTGGCAGGTGTCTGTGGGGGCCGAACCCCGGCCCAGCAGCCAGATGGGACCAGGAAGCCTGGGCCCCTCGCTGTGGGCGGGAGGGGGGAGGGGCCCTCGCTGTGGGCGGGAGGGGGGAGGGGGCCCTCGCTGTGGGCGGGAGGGGGGAGGGGGCCTCGCGGTAGGCGGGAGGGGGGAGGGCCCCTCGCTGTGGGCGGGAGGGGGGAGGGGCCCTCGCTGTGGGCGGGAGGGGGGAGGGGGCCTCGCGGTAGGCGGGAGGGGGGAGGGCCCCTCGCTGTGGGCGGGAGGGGGGAGGGGGCCCTCGCTGTGGGCGGGAGGGGGGAGGGGGCCTCGCGGTGGGCGGGAGGGGGGAGGGGCCCTCGCGGTGGGCGGGAGGGGGGGGGGGGGCCTCGCTGTGGGCGGGAGGGGGGAGGGGGCCTCGCGGTGGGCGGGAGGGGGGAGGGGGCCTCGCGGTGGGCGGGAGGGGCCCTCGCTGTGGGCGGGAGGGGGGAGGGGGGCCTCGCGGTAGGCGGGAGGGGGGAGGGGCCCTCGCTGTGGGCGGGAGGGGGGAGGGGGGCCTCGCTGTGGGCGGGAGGGGGGAGGGGGCCTCGCGGTAGGCGGGAGGGGGGAGGGGGCCTTGGGGTGGGCGGGAGGGGGTAGGGGGCCTCGCGGTGGGCGGGAGGGGGGAGGGGGGCCTCGCGGTGGGCGGGAGGGGGGAGGGGGCCTCGCTGTGGGCGGGAGGGGGGAGGGGGGCCTCGCGGTGGGCGGGAGGGGGGAGGGGGGCCTCGCGGTGGGCGGGAGGGGGAGGGGGCCTCGCGGTGGGCGGGAGGGGGGAGGGGGCCTCGGGGTGGGCGGGAGGGGGGAGGGGGCCTCGCGGTGGGCGGGAGGGGGGAGGGGGCCTCGCTGTGGGCGGGAGGGGGGAGGGGGCCTCGCTGTGGGCGGGAGGGGGGAGGGGCCCTCGGGGTGGGCGGGAGGGGGACCGGGGGGACAGGCGTCCCTGTGGTGGTGACCGGGGATGGACACGGGTCCGGTGAATCTGTTCGACCACCAGCAGCCACCGCAGGGACTTCGGACTAGAGGGCTTTGGGGGGAGGGGGCGAGCTTGTTCGCAGATCCTAACGGGAACTGCCCCCAGGAAGGACCCAGAACATTCCGGAACCTGCCCCGATGGCAGGCTCGTTTGGGGCCTGTGTTTTAGGATGTTGGAGTCTTCCTCTCTTTTTCTTTTTAAAAGGTGTTTTTATTGACTTCAGAGAAGAAGGGAGGGAGAGAGAGAAACATCAACGACGAGAGAATCGTGGATCTGCTGCCTCTTACACACCCCACCCTGGGGACCGAGCCCGCACCCGGCCTGTGCCCTGATGGGGAATCGAACCCGGCACCCTTCGGTCTGCAGGCCGACGCTCCACCCACTGAGCCATGCCGGGAGAAGGCTTCCTTTCTTAAAGAAGCCCGCGGCCGCCCGTGGGGCACTCCCTCGGGGCGGCTCCCTCGGGGCACCCTGTGCCCTGGCTCCCGCTCATTGTTTGGGGTGCTCTGTGTTCATTCCCACAGGAAACCGAGGCCCGGGCGGGGCTCGGCGGGCGAGCGCCCAGGGGAGCCGTGAGTCAGCGGCCCGAGCCCCAGGGCTGGGCCTGGGTGCCAGCAGCTCAGAGAGGCGGCGCCCAGGGTCTCACACTCCCTTGCACCCGGGCACAGGGGCCGGGGAGGCCGGGAGCCGGAGTGAAGGCCACGGGAGGGAACACTGGGCTCCAAACCCCCTCCATCCTCAGGGTGGGCAGAGAGGGCACAGGGAGGGGTGCCCATCCTAGGCGTGGCGCAGGCAGGCCACACCTTCCCTGGAGTGCGGGTCCCACGGGGGCGGAGCCAGTCTCGGCCCCTCCCTCTGCATTCCCTTGGGAGCCAGGCCTGCGACTTCCTTGCAAACCCTCGACGGCTGCCCCCAGGGCTGTCAGAGGCGCAGGGAGCTGCCCCCGACCAAGGGCCTTCAATGCCCCTGGCCCCGTCAGCCCTGGTGCTCCCCGCCCCATGCCCACCCCACCTTCCTCTGTTCCTCCACCCTGACGTCCCAGAGAAGGCCTGCGCTGCTCTTAGCTTATTTGTTAACCATTTTTATCGATTTCGGAGAGAGAGGGAGGGAGAGGGAGAGAGAGAAACATAACAGCAATGAGAGAATCACTCATGGATCAGCTGCCTCCTGCACGCCCCCCGCCCCTCCCGGGATCGGACCTCAAACCCAGGGGAATGGAACCACTGCATGGAGCCACCCACCGGACCCACATCACTCTCACCACAGCGGCACTCGGACGTGTTCAGACACAACACGCAGGCCGGCGGGTACCGGGAGCCCCTGCACGCGTGCGCAGCCACAGCACACTCTGAAATGGACCAGCCAGCCCGGCTGGCGTGGCTCCGTGGTTGAGCATCTGCCTATGAACCCGGGGATCCGGGTTCGACCCCGGCCAGGCCACAGGCCCGGGTTCGGGCTTGATCCCCACTAAGGAGCGTGCAGGAGGCAGCCGGTCCGTGAGTCTCTCTCCTCTTGGATGTTTCGCGCTCTCTCTCCCTCTCCCTTCTTCTTCTCTGAAATCAATAAAAACATAGTTAACCGGGAATTTAGTGGGTACCGACGGATGCGGCAAACTACAAGAAAAAGCCGGTTCTCCAGCAGCACCAGCCCGGCCCCACACTTGGGCCGAGCGCCCTGCCCACTCCACCCCAGGCACCCACTTGGGAAGGAAGCACCCACGAAATCCACCACTCGGAGGCTCCCTTCCAGGTGGCTCGGCTTCCCAGGCCCCCTCCCTGGTCCAGGGGGCCCTCCTAGGGCCTTACAAGCCAGACTCACCACTGTCACCAACAGCCCGTCCAGGTGGCCCGAGTCGCCTCCCAGGACCCTCAGCAGCCGCGCCGGCCCCCAGCCCCCAGCCACGGCCCCCACCCCAGCCCCAGCCACGGCCCCCAGCCCCAGCCCCAGCCCCCAGCGCCAGCCCCCAGCCCGCGACCCCAGCCTCCAGGCCCCGGCCCCTGGCCCCCAGCCACAGCCCCCAGCTCCCCGGCCCCCGGCCCCCGGCCCCAGCCCCCAGCCCCCGCCCGCGGCCCCAGCCCCCAGCCCCCAGCCCCCAACCCCGGCCCCCGGCCCCAGCCCCAGCCCCCGGGCTCCCGGGCTCCCGGGCTCCCGGGCCCCGGGCTCCCGGGCCCCCGGGCCCCCAGCCCCCGGCCCCCAGCCCCAGCCCCCAGCCCCCGTCCCCGGCCCCAGCCCCCGGGCTCCCGGGCCCCCTGCCCCTGGCCCCCGGCCCCCAGCCCCGGGGCCCACCTGGTTCCGCAGGGAGCCCCGTGCACTCAGCACTGCCCTCCGGGTCCTCCGGGGGCCTCCGGGCGGAGTGCACGGCGCCGGGGGCGGGTCCGGGGAGAGGGGCCCCTCACTGGGCCTCCGGGCCGCAGGCCTGTCCCGGGCGCAGCCCCGGGGGCTCGGAGGGCGCCCGGCCCGGGGTTCGCCTGGGGTTCCAGCTGCCGGAGACCCGGAGCATCCATCAGCCTCCGGCGGAAGGGGGCGGGGCTGCTGATGGGCGTGGTCCAGGGGCGGGGCCGGGGCGGGGCATCGGCGCCGTACAAATAGCGGAGAGGCGCGCTCCCGGCGGGCGGGGCCTCCGGAGGGCGGGGCCTCGGGTCGGACAGGGGCGGGGCCTCTAGGTGGGCGGGGCCTCGGCGCCGTACAAATAGCGGGGCGGGCGCGCGCCCCGCCAGAGAGGGAGCGCGCAGCGGCGGCGGCGGCAATCTCACGTGTCCGGACCGGCCTCCGCGTCACTCCGCCCGGACCCGCGCCCCGCGCCCCCCGCGCCTCCGGCCGCCCGCCAGGCCCAGCTCCGCGCCCCCGCCGCCCGCTAGGCCCAGGCCCCTCCCCGCCAGCCAGGCCGCCCGGCCGCCGCCATGGGGGTGGAGGGATGCACCAAGTGCATCAAGTACCTGCTCTTCGTCTTCAATTTCGTCTTCTGGGTGAGCCGGGGGCGGGGGACCGGGGGCCGGGGGCGGGGGGCCGGGGTGTCGGGGGGCCGGGGGCCGGGGGGCTGGAGGGGAGTCTGGATGGGGGAGCCCCGGGCCCGCAGCCGCGCCACCCGCTAGGCCCCGCCGGGCCGCCAAGTTGCGGGGCGCCCTGTGCGCGGGGCCCGGGGGGGGGGGCGCCCTGGGGGGCGGCCGGCGGGGAAGGCGTCCGGGCCACCGCGCCCCTCGATGGCGGGCGGGGGCCGCGGGCTGGGCCTGGGGGCCTGTGGTCCGTGGGGTCCCGAGCCCCGCGGCCGGGCGGGCGGAGGCATTTCGGGGGCCTGGGGCCTGTCTCCGCCCCGGGAGGCGGGTGCGCGGTGCGGGGGGGGGGGTGCGGGATGGGGTGCGCGCCCTGCCCGCCGCTCCGGGCCGCGGAGTCGGGACCGTCCGGCCTCGCGGGGGCGGAAGGGGGGCGCGAGGGCGGGGCTCCCGGCGGCCCGCCCCCATGAGCTCATCCGGCCGCCGCCCGGGGTGGGCGGCTGGTCCGGGGGGTGCATCCCCCGGCGGGGGCTGGGGTGCCTGCACCGCGGGGACCCCGGTGTGAGGAGCCTGCCCCCCACCCTCCTCACCCGCCCGGCCTGCAGCCTGGCCCGGGGGGTGGGGGGAGGTGGATGGGGGGACCCCGGCGGCCTGAGGGGTGGGGGCTGCGGCAGCCCTTCCCGTGGACACAGGGCCGCAGCCGGGACCCGGGCGTCCCCCAGGGGCCGGGCCGGCCTGGGGCGCCCACTGGGGAAGCAGGGCCCACGGGACGGTCCTGTGGGCGAGGAGGGTCCGGAGCCGCTTCCTGGCCTGGGTCTCGCTGCCGCCCGGGCCTGGCCGGGCCTGGACTTTTGTTCTCACTTCCTGTTGGTGCGCGGGGGGCCGGAATGGGTGGGGGTCACACGGCCATGCCCGGCCTCCCCGGGCCCAGCCCCTGGGCGGTGACCCGGACCCCCACCCGGGCCCCATGCTGCTGGCCGCTCCCCCTCCCCGCGGAGACGGGGTGCCGTGGGGTGGGGGTGCCTTCCCCAAGTGGACGCAGGAAGGCGGACCTTAGGGGTGGGCCCCGAGCGAGTATGGGGTCAGGGCACCGTCCCCCCGCCCCGGGCCAGGGTGAGAGGACAGGGACTAGCTGAGCTCAGCCGAGGGTGCAGTGGGTGTCACATCCACCGGGGGCGGGCCTGGCTGAGGGACGGTGATCTGGGGCTTAGCGTTTGCCTGCTCTGGCCGGGGTAGGGGTCAGAGGGCCGCCTGAGCTGGCGTGAGGAGGAGGACGCTGTTGGGTGGGAGGGGGAGGGGACTTCTCAGGAGGGGGGGGTGTCCTGCCCCCCTTTCCCGTGGGGCCCTCTCCGGGGGAGCCCACCCCGTCAGAGCCGCTGGGTGGCCCGGTGGTTCCCAGGCAGCAGTGGAGCCGGCACGGCCCCCCTGGGTGCAGGGATGTAAGTGCTCCCTCCCTCCTGGGCCTGCCCCGTGGAGCTCAGAGCCAGATCCGCCCACAGGCGCCTGGGTCCCGTCACGGCCCCGCCCCCACGCTGGCCGGCGTGCTGAGCCCTGGGTGCTGGGCACACCCTCAGGAGCCCCCTGTGTGCCCCCCCTCCCCGTCACCTGGCTGCAGCGTGGACCTGGGTGGAGGCCCCCTCCCCGCACGGCTCTGGTGCTGCCCATTGGGAGCACTGCACCCTCTGACCCCGGTGCTAGTGGATGAGCTCACCGAGGAGCGGGCGCAGGAACCGTGTTGGCTGTGCCGGCGTGGCCTTGGGGACGGGAGGCCCCATCCCGGCCACAGGGCTGCGGTGGGCGCTGAGGGGGAGCCCAGAGAACGGGTGACGGACGACGGGTGTCTGGATCGGGAACATTTTAGTTACGTCGCAGAGTGAGAGGCCCCCACGCGGAGTGGCCTCGGGTGGCCTGGCACGCCGGCCCAGGGAGGAGTGGCGCCTGCACGCCCACACGGGCGCGCCTGCCTCGCCCTGCTGACACCGGGCCCCAGGCGGCATTCGCGCAGCCTGCCCGGCCCCGCCTGCTCTGGGCTCCCGGCATCTGGCTGGGAGGCGGGACACAGTGCCAGGCAGCCAGGAAATCCCCCGTTGGGGCGGCCGGGAGCCGAGAGGAGCCGAGAGCCGGGTTAGGGCAGGGAGGTGAGGCTCTGTCCGGCTCTGGGTGGCGTCTGGCCTCTCCTGGGGGGCTGCCCAGGGAGCCCCGGGGGTGCCCGGTCCTGGGGCGGAGGGTGAGCATGCCCGCCTGGCCTGGCCGTCCGGCCCCTAATGCAGCCGGTGGCCGCAATCCAGCGGCCGGCCCGGGCCTGATGGGAACGAGGCTGATGAGAAGCCTCACTAACGGGCATTTAATTTCGCTGCCAGACGGCACATGACTGTCACTTAGCGGGGCGTCACAGCCCTCTGGGAGGGCGGCCCTGGAGGATGGGGGGGAGGATGAGGACGGGGAGGAGATCTCCTGCGGCTCTTGGGGGGGCTCTCCGGGGTGGGCGAGGGGACCCTGGGCGCCCCTGGCTGAGGAGAGGGAGTCTGAGCTGGGCCCCGGCCTCCGGGAGACGGCCTCACCGGGCCCAGGCCCTCAGCACCAGCTCAGCTCTGCTTCCGGCCGTGAGCTCAGCTTTGTCGTTATCTCTGGCTGCTTCCCTGTCTGACAGGGGGTGGCCCCGAACCACGGCTCCCCCAGACCGAGCTCTCAGTGACATTCCTCTCCCGACCCCCCTCACCTAAAGCTGAGTCCTCAGATCAGCCAGGTCCGCAGGCCGGGAGCCGTGGGGGGAGCCGGTCCCTGTCCCTGGCCCTGTTCTACAGGAGAGGGCGGAGGGAGGGGAGGAAGGGGGTGGAGCCCAGCTGCTGGTTCTGGCCCTGACACCCAGGACCCTGCCCGGCACAGGTGAGGGCTGGGTGACTCAGCCGGGAGACACCTACCCCGCACCCCACACAGACACTGTACTGGGGGCCTGGCCCAGCCCCGCCTCCCGGTGAGAGCAGGTTCACAGAAGACCGTTTGGGGGCCTCGGGGAGCACCCGCCGGCAGCCCAGGCCTCTGACAGCTGGGACCTGTCTTGCCCTGGTCCTTGAAGCAGTGCCCCTGCTATGACTGGACATGTTCTTGTTTTCTGGCTTCTTTAGAGAGAAAGGAGGGGGGTCGGGAGAGGAATGTCACTGAGAGCCACCAGGCAGCTGCCTGCCCCTGACTGGGAGCCGAACCGACTGGGAGCCGAACCGGTGACCTCTCGGTTCGAGGGCCGACTCCATGCGGAGCCACACCGGCCGGGCTCAGGGGTGACGTGACCGTTACCCAGAAGGCCCAGGGACAGGGAGGCAGGTGGTGCCCGGTGCCCGGTGCTGCCGCCCGGCGCTCTGCACCCACCGCCCTGCATCCCGGTCGGACGGCACCGTGACCCGTTCTGCCTGTGCGTCGCCTGTGGGCGCTGCTGAGGTTGGTTCTGTGCCCAGCGGGGAGCAGCCCCTGGTGGGGGGCATGGAGACTTGGGGTCCAAGACCCTGGGCACAGCGGTGAGCGCCGGGGAGAGGACCCCAGGCAGCCACCTTCCCGGGGGCTGGGGGCTGGGTGCGGGGGCCACTGAGGGCAGCGGCCGGGGAGCCAGTGACTGCAGCCGGCCCATGGCTCCCCGGGGGGCTCCAAGCCCCACCCGAGCCGGCCCCGCCCTCTGCACGCACGCCCTTCCCTCGGCTCCTCCCGGCCAGGCCCGGCTGTTCCCACCGCGGCAGCACGGGATTCCCGGGGGCCACGGGGAGAAGTGGTGGGCGGCCGAAAACCAGAGCTGGGACCAGAGCGGCTCCCGGGGGCCGGGGCCCGGCAGCCGGTGCTGCTGGCCCGGACGCCCTGCCTGAGCCGTCTCCTCCGAGGCGGCTGTCCATCACCACATCCTCGTCAGACCCGCCGGCCCCCTCCCCTCTCTGCAGGCCACCGAGTCTGCCCACACGGCTTCCACAGGAGGCCTCCCGGCCACGGGGTGTGGTGGGGGCAGGGCTGGCTGGACCCAGAGGGGCAGGCCCGGGGTGTGGCCCCAGGAGGAGCAGAGCTGGGCCTCTCACTGCCCCTGAGAGGGAGGTGGCACCTGCTCCGGGCCCGTGGGGCCCAGGGGGGCACTGTCCTCCCCCCGACTCCCCGGCCCTATTTTTAGACGCCTCGCCGGCGCTTCCTGAGGTGAGAGGCCGAGGGAGTTTCAGCTTCCTGTGAGCCCAGGCCCGGCGAGCGTCCTTCCTGCCTCCTCCGGCGGGGACAGCCGTGCGCCCGGGGCCCGAGGCCCGAGGGGGCTGGAGCCGCCTGGGGAGTCCGCCCCAATCCGCGTGGGCAGAGGAGGGCCAGCCTGCAGGGACCTCCCCCCCAGCCCCTCCGCGGGCATCTCAGCCTGCAGGGACCGCCTCCCCCACCTCCCGGCCTCTCCGCGGGCATCTCAGCCTGCAGGGACCCCCTCCCCAGCCCTCAGCCTGCAGGGACCGCCCCCCCCCCACCTCCCGGCCTCTCCGCAGGCATCTCAGCCTGCAGGGTCCCCCCCCCAGCCCCTCCGCGGGCATCTCAGCCTGCAGGGACCGCCCCCCAGCCCCTCCGCCGGCATCTCAGCCTGCAGGGACCGCCCCCCCAGCCCCTCCGCCGGCATCTCAGCCTGCAGGGACCGCCCCCCCCCCACCTCCCCCTCGGCCCTCTCCGCAGGCATCTCAGCCTGCAGGGTCCCCCCCCCCAGCCCCTCCGCGGGCATCTCAGCCTGCAGGGACCGCCCCCCCAGCCCCTCCGCCGGCATCTCAGCCTGCAGGGACCGCCCCCCCAGCCCCTCCGCCGGCATCTCAGCCTGCAGGGACCCCCCCCCCCCCCACCTCCCGGCCCCTCCGCGGGCATCTCAGCCTGCAGGACCTCCCCTCCCGGCCCCTCCGCGGGCATCTCAGCCTGCAGGGACCTCCCCCCGCCTCCCGGCCCCTCCGCGGGCATCTCAGCCTGCAGGGACCTCCCCCCACCTCCCGGCCCCTCCGCGGGCATCTCAGCCTGCAGGGACCTCCCCCCACCTCCCGGCCCCTCCGCGGGCATCTCAGCCAGGAGGGCCCCCCCCTCGGCTGGCATCTCAGCCGGCTCCGGGCGTTTCCTGCCTCGGGCCTTCACGCCGCCTTCATGTGCCGGCCCCGTCCCCGGCCCGGCCTCCCGGTCGCCGCGCCGGGTGGGGGTGGGGGTGGCGGTGCCGGTTCTCAGCCTGATGTGCCCCCCGGCTGAGCGGAGCCCAGGCCGTGGGTGTCCCTGCTGCTGCCCACCCGGCTCTGAGGGGCTGCCTCCCCCGAGGACAGGCGGGTCCGGCCGGACCAGGGCCCTGTGCGGTGTTGTCCCGCCGTGGCCGGAATGCGTGGGCAGCACTGGGGCGGCTGGGCCTGCCCGGTGGGGACGGAGGCGGGGGCGGGGGCCTGTCTGGGTCCCTGCGGAGGGAGGCCGCCGGCTGGGCACTGGGTGGGAGGTGAGGGGGCCTCGGGCCTGCGGGCAGCACCCCTCCCCCAGCCCACGGGACGCGGATTCTTGGAAATGCAGGGCCAGGCGGGAGCCCAGCCTGCTTGGCAGCCCCACTAATTCTCCGAAAGGAGGAGGAAGGAGACGGCGGGACATCCCGCAGAGTTACGGACGCCCTTGCCTGCCCTGTGGGCCGTCCAACCAGCCCCCACTGTGGCTGCTCAGAACTGCACAGCAGGCGCCTTTCCCTTGGCCGGCCAGCGGGCCTGTCCCGAGCCCTGGTGGACGGCGAGGGCCCCGTGTGCCGGCCTCGCGGCTCCCGCTGGCGTGCGGAGCTCTGCACCGGCTCCAGGAGGCGGCACCAGGCCCGCGCCCCGCGGCCAGCTCACCCACCCCGATGTCCTGGCATCGCCTCCCGCGGCCGGACGCTGGACGCTGGGGACGGGTGTGCGTGCGTCCTGGGCCTGGGGAACGGACGGGGAGCCCCGGGCCCGTTCCCTGACGGCCTTGCTGCTTAGAGGTTCGGGGCCAGAGGTGTGGGGTGACTTGTGGTTTTTTTAAGTTTTATTTGGCATAAACAGCACGTGTGTGGCATGAACAGTCGTTACGCTTTGGCCCAGGCAGGTGGCGTGACGCTGTTCCCCATCGGGACAGGGGGCCCGTCCGCCAGCCCCCAGGGTCCTCAGCCGTGCTCCCCGCTCTGCTCCCCCACCCTGGCAGGCAGCCTGGGTCCCGGGCCGGTCTGCATTTCGGGGCTGCCCGTCTGCACCGTCGGCAGGTCCCCGGCCCTGCCTCCGCTGTGGGCTCTGTCCCCGCGTCTGGCCCCTGCGGCCGCTCAGGTGTCCCCGGAAGCCGCCGGACCCCCGGGGCCGTGGCCGTGGGCGTGGCATCACTCTGGCACGGGGGGAGGGGCGCAGGCCCCTCTCCCCCCACCCCCCACCCCCCTCCCCCTCACATGGGCAGCTCGCCTGGGGAGCAGGCTCGGGGCGGGCGCTGTCTCCGGGCCCGGCCTGCCTCCGGGGCCGAGGCTGTGGGGTTCCGGGCTCCGGACGTGTTCCCCCTCCCTCTGCTCTTGCCTGTGGGCGGCCAGTCGTGCCGGGAGGAGGGCCACCGGCCCAGCCAGGCCCCAGCCTCCCAGTGACTCTCCGAGGGCAGGTGGGGGCCACGGGGAACAGGGTGGCGGTGGGGGGCTGGCGAGGATCGACCTTGACGAAGGCACGGGGGCGTGGGTCCCAGGTCCCTGCCCCGGCTTCTCCCCTCGGCTCCTGGCGAGGGGCTGGCTGCACAGAAAGGGGGGGCCCCAGCCCAGCCGGGCGCCACCCCACGCTGGCTCCCCGGCCACGGACACTGAGGCCGGCTCTGTGCCCGCGGAGGGAGGCCCGGCAGCTCCCCCTCCCGCCGCCCTGGACGGCTCACAGGGCCCTGGACCACGCTCTCCAAACAGAAGTGATGTGTTCAGGCCAGAGTTACCATGGCAACCCCCAGCCGCCTCTGGAGTCGCAGATGGCAGCCAGCTCAGAGGGGAGGACGGGGGCACCCCCACCCCGCCCCCACACTCCCCCTCCCCCGTGCACGACCCTCGGCCTCCAGCCCGCTCCCCCACCCTGCCCCCACACTCCCCCTCCCCCGTGCACGACCCTCGGCCTCCAGCCGCTCCCCCACCCCGTTCCCTCACCCCGCCCCCACACTCCCCCTCCCCCGTGCACGACCCTCGGCCTCCAGCCCGCTCCCCCACCCCGCCCAGCTGGTAGGGAGGAGGAGCTGGGGACCCAGCCCCAGGGGAGGGAGTCAGCTGCCCTGGGTGCCTGAGGGCCCCCCAGCTGAGCCCAGGGTAGAGGGTCGGGGTGGGGGCGCAGCCCAGTCCTTCCTGCCCCGGGTCTCCTGCCGGCGTCCTGGGTGGCTCTGGGCTCTGGGCCCGAGTTTCATCGGGACCCCCTCCCGGGACCCTCCCCGACCCGGGCCCTGGGGTCAGGCCTGAGGCGGGTCAGCTAGTCTCTCTGGGTCTGGTTTCTTCTTCCTTTTTTAAAATTATTTTCATTAACTTCAGAGAGGAAGGGAGAGGGAGAGGGAAACATTGATGACCAGCTGCCTCCTGCACGCCTCGCACTGGGAATTGACCGGGAATCGAACCTGTAACTTCCTGGTTCATAGGTTAAAGCTCAACCCCGGAGGCCGGGCTGTGTGTGATTTCTCTTCCCCGCGGGGCACGTGGCCAAGGCCGTCAGTGGGGTCGGCCCGGAGGTTCCTGGCACCGGGACGGGAGGTGGGCCAGCGTGGACGCTGGAGGCAGGAGGGGCCAGACCCTTCCACCAGGGCCCTCGGCCCCCAGAGGCACCCAGGCCTGGCCGGTGCTCAGTGGGCCGGGCCGGGCCGGGCCGGGCCTCCACAGGCTCCCCGTCCTCCGCGGGCTCCCTGGTGCCCAGGCCTGTGGGCAGTGCCATCCCCGAGGCCCGGCGCCCCCCTGGGGTGCTTGGGGTCTGCGGTGGCCAGTGGCCAGGCCCAGCCAATGCACACGAGGGCGCCCCCTAGGAGCACAGGCACCATTTACACCGAGCTGCCGGGGCACTCAGCATGTGCCGCGGTGTTTAGGGTTGCTACGTGTGTGTGTGTCTGTGTGCGAGCGCGTGTGCGGGTATGTGTATGTATGCCTGGCGGTTCACACACAATGTGTCCAGGCCCTGGGCCACAGCTCACCCTCCCTGTCCCTCCCCAGCTGGCCGGAGGCGTGATCCTGGGCGTGGCCCTGTGGCTGCGCCATGACCCGCAGACCACCAACCTCCTCTACCTGGAGCTGGGCGACAGACCTGCACCCAACACCTTCTACGTGGGTGAGTTCCCGGGCTGCGGGCGGGGCGGGCAGGTGGCTCATGAGCTTGGCGAGGCCAGGCAGGCAGTCAGGGAGGGCTCCCGGGAGGAGGCGGGCTGAGTGGGGTGAGGGCAGCCTGGGCCTGAGGGCATGGGTGTCCCCCACCCCGGTGGTCCTGGGAAAGCTGGAACGGGGGGTGTGTGGCTTCCTGGGCCCCTATAGCTCTAGGGCTGAGTCACAGCTGGAGGGCGGCCGCTGAGGGGGGCGGGGAGCTGGGCCTGGGTGGCTATTTTGGGACCCTGCCTGGGAAGGGGCCAGATGCCAGGGCATGAGACTGGGGGTGGGCGGGGGGAGAGACTCAGGCCCAGGAGGGAGGGCGGGCGCTGTCTCAGGCCCCACAGCCACACCCTGCTGCCTAGTTAGGCTGCCCACTGGCCAGTTGGCCTCCGCTGTCTGGGAAAAGAGGGGGGACGGGGGCGGGGAGGGGGGTGGACAGCCGCCACCTCCAGGGGCAGGAGGCCTGTTGTGGGTCCCGGCCAGCGGGCGGGCGGAGGCAGACGGAGGCGGGCTGGCTCTGCTGGGATCTGGGGGTTGGGGAGGAGTTCCCTTCAGAGAAAGTGGGTGTGACCTTGGGGGCCAGCTCAGGCGGGCTGGGGTGCAAGGTCTGGTCTGAGGCCCACAGACCTGGGTACGGGGTCCTGGCCGGGCTGGGAGGCAGAGGGCTGGGTGGCAGGGACCTGGACAGGTGCCCCCGCCCCCCGGAGTGCCCAGCCTGTGCCTTGGGCCGTGGTTCCCGGGGAACTGGGGCGGGGGTAGGTGGGGGGGCAGCCATCCCTGGGGCGGCCCGAACCCCCACCTGCAGGCCCCCCAGACGGGAGCCCCTCCCAGGCTGGTCCGGGGGGAGCCTGCCACCACAAGAGCACACGCGGGCACCACCAATCCTGGGCCAGCCTCACAGGTGTCTGAGGCTCGGGGATCCCCTGGGCTCACCTGGGGCCCCCATTCAGGCGTCCCCCCCCCCCCCAAGCCTGCAGCCACCAGGCGGGACCCAGCGGGTCCCAATGCCTGAGGGGCTGGAGCCACCGCTCCCCGTCCCCTTTCGGGCGGGGACTGAGCCCCTGGGGGGTGATGCGGGAGGGGGCCCTCTCCTGGGGTGAGCGAGCGCCCGCTCGAGGCCCAGCTGGAGAGGACTGAGGCTGCGGCTGCGGCCAGGGCTGGGCTCGACGGGCACGGGCACAGGGCACAGGTGGCTGGGAGGTTGGGTGGCCCGTGGGGCCGCAGCTGCTCTGGCCCCCGGCAGAGGGTGGAGCTCGGCACATGGGGAAGTGTGTGAGGCTGGCGGGGGAGCGGGTTTCCCCCTCGGCAGGTGCTTTCCGGAGGCCCCGGCCTCTGCGCGGCCCCTGGCCCCGGGGGGCAGCCTCGGTGCCGGGCCACTTGGGCAGGGTGAGGGCTGGCCCGGGCTCCTGCCTCCACCATGGGCACGGCCTCCCGGAGCCCCCTGGCTGCCTGGCCCTGCCCGGCCAGGGGCCCCGGCCTTGGGGCGTCTCGCCGGCCCTGACGTGGCTGGGCAGCCCGGGGCGGGGGAGGGCAGACGTGGGCCCTCAGGACAAGGGCCCTTTGTGCGACCCAGGACGAGGGCGGGTCAGCGGGCGCCCTCGGCTCGGGCAGCCCTGGGCCTGGGCGGGCGCCCGACCTCACCTGCGAGCTGACGGCGCCGCGTTGGGGAAGGTCTGGGGTCGGGCAGCTGCCCTGGTGTCTGCTGGCCCCTGGCAGGACCTCCACAGCCCTGGACACGTCTCCTCCCGGGCCCCTTCAGCATCTCCCGAACCTCACTGAGGGGCTGTGCGGGGATCGGGGGCGCCCCCAGAGGCTGGTCCTGAGCCCAGGCCCCGGGCGCGAGTGTGTGAGGGGGCTGTGCCGACCGAGGGCTGCAGAGGGCGAGGGGCCAGGGCCCTGCAGGGACGAGGTCAGCTTTCCCAGGGGCCCCGTGGTGGTTGGACGGGGACCTGGAAGGCCGCATGGCACATCGGGGCCTCTGGAGCCTTCCCGGGGGCGCTCCTGCCTCCAGGAGTGAGTCCCAGCCCGGAGGGCATTGGGACGGGAGGACACGGGCCCCATGTGCCTTCCGCAAGCTGCCCGCCACCACACACCGTCCTGGCTGGGCCTTGGGCTGGTCCAGCCCTGAGCTCCCATTTGTACAGGCGGCCAGGCCTGTCCGCTGCCCCAGCGCCGCCGACAGCAGTGGGCTCTGCATGCGGCCAGCAGGCTGCCCCACCTGTCCCCCCCCCCAGCCCACAGCCGGGCCCTCCCTGCTGTGGCACCAAGACAGGGCTGTGGGGCCAGAAAGGTGCTGATCGCAGGGTCACACGGGGAGAGAGTCCCCTCCGAGCTCTGAGCCCTTCCCACAATGCCAGTGGGCACGGGCCTCGCTGGCTGAGGCCCTCCCCCTCCCCCCGGCGGGCGGGCGTGCACCGCGGGGGGGTCAGGGTGGGCGCCGGGGGGCGGGCGCCGGGGACACGGCGGGGGGTCAGGATGGGCACCGGGGGGCGGGCGTGCACTGCGGGGGGTCGGGGTGGGCGCCGGGGACACGGCCGGGGGTCGGGGTGGGCGCCGGGGACACGGCCGGGGGTCGGGGTGGGCAACGGGGGGCGGGCTCCGGGGACATGGCGGGGGGTCGGGGTGGGCTCCGGGGACACGGCGGGGGGTCGGGGTGGGCACCCGGGGGTGGGCTCCGGGGACATGGCGGGGGGTCGGGGCGGGTGCCGGGGACACGGCGGGAAGCCGGTGGGTGCCCAGGCCTGGGCGCCATGGGGAGGTCGGGGCAGGCTCCGGGGACATGGCGGGAGGTTGGGGCGGGCACCGGGGGTCGGGCACCGGGGACACGGCGGGGGGCCGGTGGCACTGAGGCGCCTCCCCCGCAGGCATCTACATCCTCATCGCTGTGGGCGCCGTCATGATGTTCGTGGGCTTCCTGGGCTGCTACGGGGCCATCCAGGAGTCGCAGTGCCTGCTGGGGACGGTAGGTCGCAGCGGAGGGTGGGGGGGCGGGTGTGGGGGCCCGGGGCTGACGCCCAGGGGAGGGCCAGGAGCCGAGAGGCTGGGCGGGCTCCGGAGCTGGGGCGCCCCGGTGCCCGGTCTGGCCTTGGACGGGTCGGCAGCCGGCACCTTCCCTGAGGCTGTGCTCACGGCCGTGGTAAAGCCACCTGGCTGGCGGCTGCCTGCCTGGGCCCCGAGGCCAGCCCCACGGCTGGTCCATCCGTGTCTCAGAATGCCACAGGGGTCACAGGTGGGGAGCCCTCCCCCAGGTCCCCAGCCTCCGGTGGGGAAACGGGGGCACCAAGGTGACCCCTCCTGCGGGGGAGGGAGGAAGGGGCACCTGTGCTCCTGCCGCCGACCCGGCCTGCCTCCCTGTCCAGCATCCGTTCCTGCAGAGCCTGCCCGGGCCCCGGCTCCATGGGGCCCGCTCCCAGGCCAGCCCCCTCCACACACACTGGTCACTTGGATGTTGGCCATCTGTGGGAGTCCAGCCCCACGCCGCCGCCGCCACTGGACTGGGCCTCGGAGAGCCCTGGGTGGTCCCGGCCTGCCCTGACCCCCCTCTGGCTGCCCTCTGGCCTGACTCCCCTCTGCCCTGACTCCCCCTGCCCTGATCGCTCCCCTGCCCTGACCCCTCTCTGGCCTGATCCCCCTGCCCGAACCCCCCTCTTTGCTCTGATCCCCCTGCCCTGCCCTGGCCCCCCTCTGCCTTGGCCCCCCCTGGCCTGAACCCCCCCCCCCCCCCCGCCCTGACTCCCCTCTCGGCCTCTGCAGTTCTTCACCTGCCTGGTGATCCTCTTTGCCTGTGAGGTGGCTGCCGGAATCTGGGGCTTCGTCAACAAAGACCAGGTGAGCCTGGGCCGTGGGGATGGCAGGGAGGTTGGGGGCAGTCAGACGGCGGGTGATCTCGGGGGAGTGGCCTGGGGACTGGGGCTGGGGCTGGGGCTGGGGCTGGGCCTGGGGGCTGGCTGGAGCCCGGGAGGCCCGGCCCTCACTGGTACCCCCCCTCCACAGATCGCCAAGGACGTGAAGCAGTTCTACGACCAGGCCCTGCAGCAGGCGGTGGTGGACGATGAGGCCAATAACGCCAAGACCGTGGTCAAGACCTTCCATGAGACGGTGCGGTGGGGCGGGCGCTGGGGAAGGGGGGAGCGGGGCGGGGGTAGGGGTGAAGCCTGGCGGGGGCCGAGTCAGGCCTCAGGTCCCACCTCTGTGAGCCAGGGGTGGGGTGGGGGGAGTTGGGGGGTCCTCTGGCACCTGTGACCCAGGGTGGGGATCAGATAGGCCGGGCCGGCCGGGGTGCTGGGTCTCCGAGCAGCAGGGCTGAGCGGGAGGGGAGGGGAGGAGGGGACCTTCGGTCACTGCCGCATGCGGGCTGATGGCCGCCCTCTGTCTCTGCAGCTCAGCTGCTGTGGCTCCGATGCACTGAGCACCCTCACCACCTCCATCCTCAAGAACAACCTGTGTCCCTCGGACAGCTCGCTGCTCAACAACTTGAAGGTGAGGGGCGTGGGCGGCCCACCTGCTCCCAGCCCGCCCTCCAGGGGCCCGGGGTGGCCACACCGGCTGGTGCCAGGCCACAGGGAAGGGACTGTCCACCCGGTTTGGTTCCTGGTGGGGCAGCTCTGACAGCCCTGGCGGGGCGGGCGCCCTGGCCTCCCGGTCAGCGGCCAGGTCCTGCTGCGTGGTCTCCGAGGGGAAGCGGGCGCAGCTCGTTGTTTCAAAATACATTTTATTGATTTGAGAGACAGACAGACAGACATTGATCGGCTGCCTCCTGCCCGCCCCACTGGGGACCGAGCCGGCCACTGGGGCCCGTGTCCTGCCAGGAAATGGAATAGTGACCTGGTTCCGAGGTCCATGCTCAACCCCTGAGCCACTTTGGTTTGAACACATGTCAGATCAAACGTACAGAGACCGGGGCTGAGGGGGTGGGAGTGCAGTGACCCTCCTGCACTGCTGGGGAGCAAGGGCGGAGGCCTGGCACCCCTGACCCCTGACCCCTGACCCCCGCCCCCCCTGCAGGCGAACTGCCACCAGAAGATCGACGACCTGTTCTCGGGGAAGCTGTACCTCATCGGCATCGCGGCCATCGTGGTCGCCGTGATCATGGTGAGCGGGCGGGGGGGGGGGGTGCGGGGGGGGCGCCTTCCCGGCCTCGGGAGCGGGGGAGGGAGGGAGGCGGGTGCTGACGGCCCCCCCCCCCCCCTGCAGATCTTCGAGATGATCCTGAGCATGGTGCTCTGCTGCGGCATCCGGAACAGCTCCGTGTACTGAGGCCCCGCCCACGGCCCGGCTGCCGAGGCCCGGCGCCCGGAGGGCGCGCGGCCGTGTAGATAGCCTCCTGGTATTACTCTGCTACACGTACTAGCTTCTTCACCTTGAGGTTCTGCTCCCCATCACCTTCTGGGGCTGCGATCCCTGTAGGAGGCTCCGGAGCAGGCCTTGGGGACAGCGGGGCATGGTCCCCTCTGCTCTGGGCCACAGGGTGGGGCTCTGCCCGCTCAGCCAGGCCTCTCGGGCCGAGAGCACCTGCCGCCCGCCCGCCCACCCGCCCCCGAAGGCTCCGCCTTTTTTAATCCTCGTCCCCTTCCTGCCCCCGGCCTCGGAGCCGGGTCTGTGAGCAGCCTCTGCCTTCGACACACCTGTCCTTCTAACGCGGCACCTTCCATTGTAACTACATCTCCATTCACTCAATAAAGGAGAGACTAGGCATGCTAACACCCTGTGCCCGCGGCTGCCGCGAGTGTGACATCTGGGGCTGGGGCTCCCCTCGGGGCCTGGCTGGGCCCGGGGGTGCTGCCCACCCTGCTGGGCGGTGGGGGGGGACCGTGGGGAGCGTTCCATGGGGCGCGTTCCATGGGGCAGGGGCCCCTCTGTTGGGCCCTGTGCCCCCAGAAACATCCTCACCCACAACCCCCTGCTGTGCACCCTGCCCGGAGGGGGCAGGAGGGGGTGAGCTGGGGAGGCCTCTGCAAGACCCTCCCGCGGAGGCTGCACGGGGACCGTGCCCGCCCCTCCCAAGGCTCCTCCCTGCCCATCTGGGTGCCCGGAGGAGCCGGGCTGGAGGGGTGGCGTGTCCACCCTCTGATCCAGTGGACTCAGGCTGCTGGCCGGGGGAGGTGGGGGACAGGGGGGGGGCGTCACCATGAGCCTCAGGCGGGCACCCACAATGCGGACCGTCCATGGACCTGAGGCCAGAGGACCTGGCTGTGGGTCACGTGGGCCTCCCTGGGGACTGAGGCTGGAAACGGGCGGGCGGGCAGATGGCCCAGGGGCTGGAGGTCCGGCGCCCTGCGGTGTGACCCCGGGTGACATGGGTGACACGGACTGGGTGCTGGGGACGCGGGGCCCTGGGGGTGAGGGGCCGGGTGCAGGGAGGACGGGCCGGAACCCTCGCTCCTGAGGGACAAGATTCCCGCACTTAGTGGGGCCACGCGGCCTGTACCCGCGGCCTGCCACCCGCTTCCAGTGCCGCTCCCGAGCGGGATGCCCCGGCTGCCGCCTGGCCCGACCGCCCCATCCGGGCCCAGAACCCTCGAGGACGCGGCCGGTCACTTCCGGCCGGGACCGGAAGTGTCTGCGAACGGCGCCCGCCTTGCGCTACGACACACTTGAGGCCAAAGGGGCCGCTGTCCTCACGGCCTCCGGTAGGGGGCGTTGGTGCCTCGGGAACAAGACTAGGACCGTTAGATCTCGCAGTCCCCACCCCTAACCCCCTTTAATCAATTCCGGGTTCTTTTCGCGAACCAGTGACGCCATTTCCGGGGATGGGTGGGTCGGCAAGAGAGCGCATGAGTAACGATCACTTGTCCCGATAGGCCTCGGGAGGAAAGCCCCAGTGTCTTGTGGGAGATGTAGTTCACCGGGCACAGCAGCTGCGGCGCTCGGCCGGCGAAGGACTCGGTTTCCCAGAGGGCCGAGCACGACGCAAGATGGAGACGGCCGGGCCGCTGTAAGCCGCAGGTTTGTGATGAGCGCGGGCGGCGGCGCGGGCCCGTAGCACCTCGCGGGGGCCTCTTCGAATCCCAGGCTTCCAGCCTGGCCCTTGGGTCCGCGACTCTCTGAGGCCCGGGCCGTGGGCCCGGAACCCAGGCCTCCGGAGGGGCGCCTGCTGCGCACGGGCGGCTGGGGCCCACCCCCGGGGAAGCCGGGCTCTGCCTCCAGCGGGGAGCGGTGCCCCGGAGCCGGGGTCCGGCTCCCCGTCCCCAGCCCCGCGGCCCGGACGCGGCGCCGCCCTCGGAGCTCCCCGGTTCTCGGAGACCCCCGTCCCGGCTGTCCCGCCGACCGGCCGCTCTCCGGGCCCAGCGGACAGCGCGGGGCGTGCTCCTTCCCGGGGAACCCCGGGGATGGGGCCTCGGGGTGCTGGGCTTGTGCAGGGGCGCTCCGCCCGGGCCGCCTGGCCTGGGGTGAGGGGGGCGGGCCCAGCCGGGACAGGGGTGGGGGCCCGGGGGCAGGAGAGGCGCCCCCGGAAGTCGCTCCAGGAGCCGCAGGGACTCGCCTGCGCCCAGCGGGGCTCCTGCAGGTGCTGGTCGGCGCCCTGTTTCCCGAGCGGGACCGTCCGATGCCCAGGACGTGACCGCAGACCCCTCGGGAGCTAGCAGGGCAGCTCCCCGCACGCACAGGAGCCCCTGTCCTGCTGGCCTGGCAGGGGCCGCGCCCGTGGGGAGGGTCCGAGCGGAGCCCGGGCCGCTTGCTGCACCGCCGCCCCCGGAGACCCCTTCCTCCTGCATTTGGACTTAGCTTTTGGGTCTGGGGGTGCTGCGGCCAGGATGGGGGCTGAGGTGGGGCAGGCCAGCCCTCCCCTGGCCTGTGGGTGCTGAGTGAGGTGGCGGGTGGGAGGCACCACTACCTGGCCTCTGCCGCTCACTGGTCATGGTACCAGCCCCAGGTCATGGCACCAGCGCACACCCACTCCCCACTCACCCCCAGCCCAACCTCTTTGTATTCACTGTCCGGTCTGACTGGGCCGTCCCTCCCCTCCCTCAGCCTCCTGGGTGTGAAGAGCCTCGCAGGGGACTTGGGTGTTGAGGACACAGCCCACAGGACTGGGGCATCTGCACCCGGCACTGGGAAGGTGAGGAAAGGGTGTGCTGGGAGGGCGCTGGGCGGGGCTGTGAGCCGGGCCTCACGCTGTCTGGGTCTAGGTGTGCTGCGGCCGGACACATGGCTGAGGTGGGGGCCGGCGAGGCCTCCCCGGGCCTGGAGGTGGAGCAGGGGACGGAGTACGATGTCCTGCCTCCGCCCACCGTCTCCCTCAGCGACTCCGACTCGGACTCCGACCTCAGCTGGCCAGGCAGCGCCCCTCTGGAGGCTCTGTCCCCAGAGCTGCCGCCTGGGGAGATCCAGGGGCACTCGGGCCCCGACAGCTCCCCCTCGCCGCCCAGGGGCCCCCCCGAGGCCGCCGTGCAGCCTTTCCGCCTGCGGGGCACCAGCAGCACCTTCTCCCAGCGCAGCCAGAGCATCTTCGACTGCCTGGAGGGGGCGGCCGGGCGGGCAGTGCCCTCCGCCGGCCAGGCGGGCCTGGGGGACGGTGCGGGCTTCAAGCAGCCCCGGGCGCCCCCCAGCCGGCCCCTAGCAGAGGGCCTGGGCAGAGCCCGGCAGAGCCTCGTGCCCCCCCGGGTACCCCCCGTGCCCGACTACGTGGCCCACCCCGAGCGCTGGACCAGGTACAGCCTGGAGGACACGGCCGAGGCCAGCGAGCAGAGCAACCGGGCGGCCGCCCTGGACTTCCTGGGCTCCCGGCGTGGGGCTGCGCCCAGTGCCTACGAGCCCTCCTTCAACCAGGACCCGTCCAGCAGCGGCGAGGGCCGGGTGGTCTTCTGCAGGCCGCCGCGCGCCGAGGCCCGGCCCGAGAGGAAGAGGGGCCAGCCGGAGGCGGGGCCCCCGGGCCGGGCCGAAGGCACCGTGGAGCTGGCCCACCTGGCCAGGCCCGGGAGCCCCGAGGCCGAGGAGTGGGGGGGCCCCCATGGGGGCCTGCAGGAGGTGGACATGCCCGAGGGGGCCCCCCCTGGCAGGCCGGTGGCAGGCCCCCCGGCGGTGGAGACGGTCGGCTTCCACGGCAGCAGGAAGCGGAGTAGAGACCACTTCCGGAGCCAGAGCACGGCCCCCGAGGCCCCCGGGGCTGACGGCTGACGGCGCAGGCCCGCAGGAGCCAGGCGGGCAGCCTGTGGCTGGCGCCGTGGCCTGGTTGGGCTCAGGCAGCCGTCTTGGGCAGGGACCTTGCCAAGGGGACTGGAAGCTGGGCCGTGGGGCCGTGGAGGAACAATAAAGGTTTTGGGCTTTACTCTGGCTCCGTGTCGCTCTAGACCCTCCCCCTCGCAGGCCGGGACCTCTGCTCTCTAGCTCCCCCAGCGCCACTCCCACACGAGCCTCCTGACAGCATCACGGCTCCCACACGAGCCTCTAATAAGGTCACGGCCCTGCGTTCAGCAGCAGCAGGTCTTACCCAGGGACTGAGGGGCTGGCCCTCGCCTCGCATGGGGGGGCGGGGAGCCTTGACCCCCAACCCGCAGGTCAGGAAGCCTCTCCCACAGCACATGGTCCACAGCTGGGCCACCCGTATGCCTCCCGGGCCCTCGGGTCTGGCTGCAGCCCAGGTGTGGCCTGTTCTCCCAGGTAGAGCAGCCTGCAGGCGGGGAGCTGCTGGGGGGATGGGGGTGGGACGGACATGGCAAGCACGCACACGCGTGTTGAGAGCTGGCACTCTAGTCACACCACGTCAGAGTGGTTAGTTTATTGGGCGACAGGTTGTGGGGGGTCGGTGTGGGCCCCGAGACAGGAGGTGGACGGGGCTTGGCGAGCGAACACTGTCCTGGCGCAGGCCAGCCGGCCGGCTCAGGCTCCAGCAGGTGCTGGGCAGGCATGAGGGGTCCCTTTCGGTGAAGCCATTGGGAGCAGCGGGGGCACAGTGTGGGTTGGACCTGGGGTAACTAAGGCCACAGGGCTGGGCCTAGGGCTCTGGGAGGGCTGTGTGCTGACGTCCGAGGGGCTCAGGTGTCCGAGGGCGGCGGGCCCGGCTCTGGGTGGCCTCTGCCCCCCCGGCCCCCTCCGCGCTCAGCGGGGGCCTGCCGGCTCCCCACGGCCACGTTCCAGGAGTCTGGGGGCAGGAGGAGGGCTGCTCACTGCGGGGCCGGGGAGGGAGAGGCGGCCGCCGGGGAGCCTGGGACCTGCCCCCCCCCAGGCCTGAGACCACCCTCAGGCCTGGCTGGTCAGGGGCTTGGCCAGGGCCATCCGGGGCAGGACAGGTCCCACCAGGCAGGGCAGGACAGTGGCCTCCCAACACACTTACTGTGCTGGCCACTGCCCGGGGGCAGCCTGTCGGCCACGGAGGCCAGGAGCACCGTGCAGTAGTTGACCTGCAGAGGGAGAGGCGTCAGGGGAGCCCCAGGCCCCTCCCCACCCTCTCCTGCCAGGACCCCTGCTGCAGGCGCAGGGAGGGGGTGGAGGGTGAGGCTCCGGGTGTGCAGGGTGGACAGGCCCCTCCAGGGAGGGCGCCCTGCTCTCAGTGACAGCTGGCAGGGGGGTGCTGAGCCCAGCCGGGTGCGGCTTAGCCGGAGGGGCAGGGTCTGGTTGGCCGCCCACCTGTGACTCCAGGCCCCGGATGCGCTTCTCCTGCTCTCTCAGCCCCCCGAGCTGCTTGGCTATGACCTCCACCCTGTGGAAAGCAGGGGCACCAGCCACCGTTGGCCACGGGGCCTCCGAGTCGGGGCTCTCCGTCCCCCCTCGTCCTGCCGCCCAGGCCTTAGGGTGGGCCGGGGTCGCTGAGGCCTCTGCCCCTCGCCTCCGCGCTGCTGCGCCCTCCCCGGGCAGGACCGTCCCGCCCGCTGGCACAGGCACCGAGGGCTCAGGACGGGTGCACCACCTGGGACCCCAGAGCGGGGAGGACACCACACGTACTGGCCCTTGGCCCCCGAGTACGGGGCAGGCAAGGCCCAGAAGAGCCCTGTTCGGGGCCAGGAGGCGGGTGCTGGGCCCTCAAGACCCGGCATAGCCGAGCCTCAGGCAGCCTCGGTGCCCAGCTCCTCCGAGTGCAGAGGCCACGGCTCCAGGCGGCCCGCACCTGTGGGCGGTCCTGCGCAGCACCTCGGCCTCGCTGTCCCGCCGGCTCCGCTCCAGCCTGCTCAGGTAGCTCTCCTTCTGCACCGCCTCCCACGTCACCATCTTCTGGTCCAGGGGCTCCGGCAGGTCTCTCTCTGGAAGCGGCAGGTGGGCCTCGGAGCAGTGCCGGAAGGCAGGGAGCCGGGGTGCTCAGCCCCAGCCCTCCCACCCCCCCTCCCGCCATCAGTGCAGCCGCCGGTCGGACACAGTGCCCCTCCCTCCTGCCCGTCCGCCAGGCGGCCTCACCCAGGCGCGCCCGCTTCTGCCCCGCCTCCTTGCGGAAGGCCCTCTGCAGCGCCAGGCCCAGGTGGCTGAGCAGGATGAAGGGCGGGGCCAGGGCGGGGCGCTCCTGGTACTCCACAATGAGGTGGTAGCGCTGGAACCGCCAGAACGTGTCCGCGTTGCCCTGCACCATCTGGAAGGTGGAGCTGCAGGCCCGGAGCGAGGGGACCCTCAGAGCCTGGCCCCTCCTCCTCGGCTCCCCCATGGTTCTGGGGGGAGTCTGACATGGGGGCACTCTTCAGGGGGCTTCCACTGACCCTGCTGTCCCCCAACACCTCCATGCCCTCAGCCTTCGAAGGCCCCAGCCCTGCTGGTGTGGGGGTGACCTCCCCGTGGGGCCCAGGTCCGGGGTGACCTCCCAGTGGGGCCCTGGTCCGGTGTGACCTCCCCTGGGGGCCCAGGCCCAGGATGACCTCTCCCGGGGCCCAGATTCGGGGTGACCTCCCCGTGGGGCCCAGGTCCGGGTGACCTCTCCCGGGGTCCCGGTCCGGGGTGACCTCCCCCGGGGTCCCGGTCCGGGGTGACCTCCCGCCCCCCATGGGGCGCAGGCCGGGCCGGCACCTGAACATGGCGATGAGCAGGTTCATGAGCAGCACGTTGGTGACCAGCAGGAAGGTGACGAGCAGCAGGATGACCAGCCAGTTGGCATAGAGGTTGGGGCAGGCGGGGGAGCCCTCGGGCATCAGCGGGTGGGCCGAGCAGTTCACCCGGGCCTCTGAAAGGGGGGCTGCTGGCAGGCGGCTGCTTTCTGGTGCCGCCCCCGGGGGTGAGGGCATGGCAGGGTGACCCCCACCCGGCGCTCCGAAGTCCCCATCACGGGACACCCCAGGCCAGCTGGCGGCCACGGGGAGGGCATAGGCCCTGGGGGCGGAGGCCCGGTGTCTGCTCCGGGTGAATGCGCCCCCCCCCCCGTTCCTGTGCTCGGTCCCCCAGGCTCTGCCCGAGCCACGGGAGGGGAGCTGGCAGGGCAGTCCCTGGGGCAAGACTTCCCAGGGCTTTTCTGACACCGATTCCGTCTGGGGAGCACACCTAGGACAGGCCGCCGCCCGCCCTGGCCCCAGCCCAGCCCTCGGCACAGGAGGGCGGCCCGGGGGGTCCCAGGTGCTCAGGTCCCTCCCTCGTGGGGAGCCCGTGGGGAGGCGTGCTCAGCCTGCAGGACCGAGGAGCTGTTGGCAGGCGACACGGAGGTCCGTGTGCCGTGTCCCCACCACTGGGCACGCATGTGCCATGCCTTCCTCACTGTGTCCCTCTCGCCTCCCCCGGGTGACCCGGGCAGCACAGCGACCTCCCTCCGCTGCCTCTCCCAGCCGGTTCCCAGGGGGCTGTGTTGGTGAAGCTGTAAACCTCAGCAGCCCCGGTAATGAGACCGGAGCTTCCTGCTCACCCGGCACCGCCTGGCCGGGCTGCAAATTAACTCCTCTGGTCACAGCCCAGCAGGCCCCTCCCGCCTGGGGGAGAGCAGGGAGGCCGCCGGGCCTCGGTTTCCCTCCGGCCCTCCTGTCACCGCAGCCTGGCGGGCTCAGCGGGGCGGCAGCCCAGATCCGGGCCCTCCGTGCGGGTCTGCCCGCCCAGCACGGCGGCCGGTCAGGCCTCGGGAGGGCTCGGACCCTCGGAGGCTCAGGCCCTGGGCCTCCCAGGGGCCCCATGCCACACCACTCCCCCGGACCAGCCTGCCGGGCCCGGCGGCCAGGGATGTGGTCTCGGGCTGGAGTGCCCCACCTCACACTGGAGGCCCCTTGCTCCCCTCCTGCCTGGGGTCGCGGCGCCCTCCCCAGCCGGGCCACGGCGAGGGCAGCGCTCTGAGCTAATGGCCTGGAAAACCAGGCTGAGGGTGAGCAAACACAGGAGGCGCAGGGCTGGGAAAGCAGCCCGCAGAGCCGGCCTTGGCGCCGGCTGGGGGCACGGCCATGGCGGCCCCCTTCCTGCCCCTGTGGCTCCGTCAGGCGCCGTCCTCCGGGCAAATATTTACCCGCGGTCCCGCCTCATTAGCTGGTGAGGGTGAGCCTCTGCGACCCAGTGACTGCCCAGGAGCGCCCGGGGCTGTGTGCCCACCTCTCCCCTCCCCCCAGACTGCCACCCACCCCCGGCCGTGCTGCTGTCCCGTCCCACCCGCCTCTCCTGCCGCTCACAGCCGGCAGCTGGCTCCTCACCTGGTCCCTGTTGTGGGAATTGCTCAGAGCTCACCCTGGCCCCGCCAGGCACAGGGCAGCCTCCCCCGCCCCCCAGGGAAGGCGCACAGTGGGGGCCTGGGACAGGGACCCTGGGAGGGGAAGGCGCACAGTGGGGGGCCTGGGACAGGGACCCTGGGAGGGGAAGGCGCACAGTGGGGGGCCTGGGACAGGGACCCTGGGAGGGGAAGGCGCACAGTGGGGGGCCTGGGACAGGGACCCTGGGAGGGGAAGGCGCACAGTGGGGGCCTGGGCCGGGCCGGGGCCTGGGTGGGGAGGTGACAGGAGACTCGCTGCCCAGCGGGTTGTGCAGGAGGGCGGAGGCCCAGGGGCGTGGGGCCGGCCAGCGGAGCCCAGACCCCGGCCATGGTCAGGGCGGATGGGGGCGGCCCCGGCCCCTCCAGCCTCCGGGTGCCTGTGTCCAGCCCAGGCCTGAGGTCGGCCGTGCCGCCTGGGGGTGTGCAGGGCCGGGGCTGCCCAGGAAGGCCCTGTTCGACGCTCCGGGCTGGTCTCAGGAGGAGCCTTGGTCACTGCCCTGCAGGGTCCCACCGAGGCCGCCCCGGTGCCACCCCAGTGCCCGCCCCGGCCTGCTGACCGTCGATCTCGTCCAGGGGGATCTGCCCGAAGATCTGCAGGTAGGGCCGGTAGAGCACCCGGCGGAACACCCACTCCAGGCGCCCGTCGTGTGGGTGCAGCAGCGCCTGGGTGGCCACGCCGTAGGCCACCAGCCACACACTCAGGAAGAAGAGGAAGAAGAAGACGTCCTTCATCTGGGGGGCGCACATCGTCAGCCAGGCCAGGGCCACTGACGCCCTGGCCACAGGCCACCCTCCCCCAGGCCGGGCCGCCCTCCCCAGGCCGGGCCGCCCTCCCCAGGCCCGGCCGCCCTCCCCAGGCCCGGCCGCCCTCCCCAGGCCCGGCCCCCCTCCCCAGGCCGGGCCAGGCCGGGTCCGCCCTCCCCAGGCCCGGCCCCCCTCCTCAGGCCGGGCCGCCCTCCCCAGGCTGGGCCAGGCCGGGTCCGCCCTCCCCAGGCCCAGCCCGGGTCCCCCTCCCCAGGCCCAGCCGCCCTCCCCAGGCCAGGTCCCCCTCCCCAGGCCCAGCCGCCCTCCCCAGGCCCGGCCGCCCTCCCCAGGCCCGGCCGCCCTCCCCAGGCCGGGTCCCCCTCCCCAGGCCCGGCCGCCCTCCCCAGGCCCGCCCCCCCCCCCCCAAGGCTGGGCCAGGCCGGGTCCGCCCTCCCCAGGCCGGGCCGCCCTCCCCAGGCCCGGCCGCCCTCCCCAGGCCGGGTCCGCCCCCCCCAAGGCTGGGCCAGGCCGGGGCGCACCATCCGCTCCACGATGATGATCTTGGGGCCCAGCTGCTTGTGGATGGCGAAGATGTGGATGAGGCGGAGCGTGAACACCATGAAGTCGATGGCGAGGACGGCGCGGCCAGCCTCGAACGCCACGGGCAGCATCCTGGCGGGCACGGCGGGCTGGAGGGCTGCCGCTGCCGGTGGCGAGGGCCCCAGACAGCCGGGCGGAGGGGGAGCGGGTCCCGAGCCCACGAGGCTCTGCCTGCCCGCCCGTGGCCGCCCCGGCCCAGACCTGCAGGTGACACCCACGACGAACAGGAAGATGGCCACCATGTCACACTTGTTCCAGTTGTCCTCCACGTACAGCGTGAGCTGCTTCCCCAGCTGCGTGTCCTCGTCCGTGAAGAAGCCCTGGCCAGGCAGACAGGCCCTCGCTGCAGCGCCTTCCTCCTCCCCACAGCCCCAAGCAGCTGGGGCGCAGGACGCAGGGCACAGGGCGCACTCAGCCTGGAGCTGGGACAGGGGCTTGGCGGCCAGGACGGGGGCTCTGCGGCCGGGAAGGGGCTCAGGAGCTGGGACGGGGGCTCGGTGGCCAGGACGGGGCTCGGGGGCTGGAACGAGGGCTCGGCAGCCGGGACAGGGGGCTCAGAGGCAGGGACGGGGGCTGGGGGCTGGGACGGGGGCTCGGCGGCCAGGACGGGGCTCGGTGGCTGGGACGGGCCCACCGCTCACCTGCCGGACCTCCTCCAGCACGAGGGTGAAGACCCAGAAGTACAGGGTGACCTCAGGCCCCGACGGCCCCTGGGGGGGCGGCCGGAAGTCCGCCAGCAGGACGTAGGTGAACAGGAAGAGGAAGGCGAAGTACATGAGCACGTTCCCCAGGAACACGGTCACCGGGGCGCCCCAGAACTGCCGCCAGCGCGCGGGCAGGAAGGCCGCCCGCCGGTCCCGGCGGCCCTGCGTCCCCCGAGGCTCCGCCGGCTCCCCCAGCCTGTCCGAAAAGGGGGCGCAGCGTGAGGCAGGGCCGGCCCAGAGACTGGCCCCTGCCCCCTCCCTCCCGCTCCAGCCGCACCCGCCGCCCGGGCCGCCCAGCAGGCTCTTCTCCTCCGCGTCCAGGCTGTCCAGCTCCCGCAGGTCCTCCCGGCCCGGCTGCTGCGGGGCCTCCTGGCTGCAAGCACAGGGCACCCTCAGGCCACACGAGGGCCTCAAGGGGCTCCAGCAGGCGATCTGGGTGCACGGGGAGGCGTGCGGGTGGGGCCCGCGGGACCGGAGCCGCGGCCCCGCCCCACCCCCGCCCACGCACCTGAAGGCGATGAGGCCCGTGTAGAGCAGCCCCGGGCACAGGAAGGTGCCCAGCAGCCGCAGCACCGGCGTGCCCGCCGCCATGTCCCCCCACCAGATCTTGGTCAGGAAGGCCTGCAACAGAGCGCCCGCCGCCGCTGCCCTGTGTGCCTGTGCCGGGCACACCCTCGCGCCCGGCTGGCACCCAGCCTGCCCAGCCTCCATCCCGGGGCAGGGACCTCGGTGCCGTGCGGGGGGCGGGCTGGGGCCGCAGGCACGGGGACGGGGACCCACCCTGAGGCTGGGACTGAGAGGAGGGCGGCTGCTGGCGGGGGAGCGGGGCCTGCGGGCACCTGCTGCCCACCGGCCGCCTCGCCCGGCGCCGCCCGCCGCTCACCTGCACGCCTTCGTGGGCAAAGAAGGCCTTGGTGTCGGCCTCGGTGGCCAGGTGCAGGCAGGTGGTGCGGCTCCAGGAGCGGGTGCGGCGCACCAGCAGGGCGAAGGCCCGGTCCTCGCTGTTGTGGTAGCACTCGGAGAAAAGGCCTGTGGGGAGCGCTGCCACCAGGCGCCGCTCTGCGGGGCGTCCGCCCGCCCGCCCGGCCGCTGTCTCCCCGGGACCCTGGGCTCCCTCCCACCACAGGGCCCAGGCTCCGCTCTGCGGGGCGTCCGCCCGCCCGCCCGCCCGGCCCCTGTCTGCCCGGGACCCTGGGCTCCCTCCCACCACAGGGCCCAGGCTCCGCTCTGCGGGGCGTCCGCCCGCCCGCCCGCCCGGCCCCTGTCTGCCTAGCGTCCCTCCCACCACAGGGCCCAGGCGCCGCTCTGCGGGGCGTCCGCCCGCTCGCCCGCCCGCCCGGCCCTGTCTGCCCAGCGTCCCTCCCACCACAGGGCCCAGGCTCCGCTCTGCGGGGCGTCCGCCCGCCCGCCCGCCCGCCCGGCCCCTGTCTGCCCGGCCCCTGTCTCCCCGGGACCCTGGGCTCCCTCCCACCACAGGGCCCAGGCGCCGCTCTGCGGGGCGCCCGCCCGCCTGCCCGCCCGCCCGGCCCGCCCGGCCCCTGTCTCCCCGGGACCCTGGGCTCCCTCCCACCACAGGGCCCAGGCTCCGCTCTGCGGGGCGTCCGCCCGCCCGCCCGCCCGGCCCCTGTCTGCCCGGGACCCTGGGCTCCCTCCCACCACAGGGCCCAGGCTCCGCTCTGCGGGGCGTCCGCCCGCCCGCCCGCCCGGCCCCTGTCTGCCCAGCGTCCCTCCCACCACAGGGCCCAACTCTGCTCTGCGGGGCGTCCGCCCGCCCGCCCGCCCGCCCGGCCCCTGTCTGCCCAGCGTCCCTCCCACCACAGGGCCCAGGCTCCGCTCTGCGGGGCGTCCGCCCGCCTGCCCGCCCGGCCCCTGTCTCCCCGGGACCCTGGGCTCCCTCCCACCACAGGGCCCAGGCTCCGCTCTGCGGGGCGTCCGCCCGCCTGCCCGCCCGGCCCCTGTCTCCCCGGGACCCTGGGGGTCTCAGTCCCCTGGCGTCCCTCCCACCACAGGGCCCAGGCGCTGGCGTGGCTGTGGGCTCTGGGCGTGGTCCCCCGTGGGGATGGCCAGGCCCCCGGGGAGAGGCCCGCAGGCCCAGGGGGTCCCCAGGCCGGGCGGGGGCTCACCCAGGGCCAGCTGCTCGTAGGACGCCCCTCGGGAGCCGCGGTCCGCCTCGGCCTCCGCCTCCAGGTGCGCCATCTCACGGACAATCTTGCAGGCAGCCAGAGCGGTGGCCACGCCCTCCTGGCCCTGGGAGAGGGTCTGAGGAGGCTGCGGCCACCTGCCCGCCCGGGCCCGGGGTGTGTGTGTGTGTGTGTGTGTGTGTGTGTGTGTGTGTGAGCTGGGGGACCCGTGGCCGGGCCCTGCGGCCGCCGCTCACCATGGCCCAGAAGTAGGTGGCCATCTCGTGGCGGTTCTGCAGCACGGCCCACAGGAACAGGTCCCGCCACGGGTTCTCGCTCCGCTGGCTCAGGTCCAGCTGCCACCGCTGGCCGGCGGGCCGGCGGGCCGGGGCCCCCCCCTGCGGGACGGCGGGGGCAGCCCTTAGCGTGGCCCTGCTGACCCCCCCCTGCCCCCCGCCCGCCCACCTGGTAGAGCCCGCGCCCCCCCCGCCCGCCCACCTGGTAGAGCCCGCGCCCCCCCCCCGCCCACCTGGTAGAGCCCGCGTCCCCCCCGCCCGCCCACCTGGTAGAGCCCGCGCCTCCCCCCTGCCCCCCCCTGCCCACCTGGTAGAGCCCGCGCCTCCCCCTGCCCCCCCCCCCGCCCGCCCACCTGGTAGAGCCCGCGCCTCCCCCCTGCCCCCCCCCTGCCCACCTGGTAGAGCCCGCGCCCCCCCCTGCCCCCCCCCGCCCGCCCACCTGGTAGAGCCCGCGCCCCCCCCCTGCCCCCCCACCTGGTAGAGCCCGCGCCCCCCCCGCCCGCCCACCTGGTAGAGCCCGCGCCCCCCCCCCCGCCCCCCGCCCGCCCACCTGGTAGAGCCCGCGCCCCCCCCCCGCCCGCCCACCTGGTAGAGCCCGCGCCCCTCCCCCCGCCCGCCCACCTGGTAGAGCCCGCGCCCCCCCCGCCCGCCCACCTGGTAGAGCCCGCGCCCCCCCCCCCGCCCGCCCACCTGGTAGAGCCCGCGGCAGGCGTCGTGCAGGAAGTCCTTGAGCACGCGGGCCACCTCCTGCAGCGAGAAGGCGGGCGGCCCCGGGGGCGGCCCCTGGGCGGGCAGCGCCGGGCGGCCCTCCTCCAGCTTGCGCTGCAGCAGCGAGAAGAGCAGGCTCTTGGGCGGCACGGCCCGGTACAGCTGCTGCAGCCGCCCGTACGTCAGGAAGTCGGCCACGTCCGCGCCGTGGTCCACGAACAGCCGCACGAACTCCGGCTTGTCGCTCACCAGCGCGTCCATCATGGCCTCCTCCAGGTCGCAGGACTGCGCCGCGGGGGGGTGGCCAGAGCGGGGCGCGGGTGAGGGGCTGGGCGAGGCCTCCGCACCCCCTGCCGGCACCCAGCCCCCCTGGGAGAGCGGGGACGGCTGGGGGCTCCGGGCTCGGGCGCGGGCAGCTGCGGGTGCCACCGCCCCGGCTGTGGGCAGGCTCCCTGGGGAGCCGAGGAGCCGCCTGATGCTCGGTCCCCCCGTGGCGGCCGGGCAGAGGGGACCTGGCCCTCAGGACGCCGCCTGCCCCCCCCTCGCCCCCGGGCAGGGCAGGGCACCTTCCACTCCACGTCGCCGTTGAAGATCTCGCTCCTGGCGATGTCCACGCGGTCCCAGGCCACGGCCAGCTTCAGCTCGTCCAGGTAGTCCTGCGCCTGCTGGCTGTGGCTCTTGCAGGCTGCGGGCGGGCGGCAGGCCGGTGGGGGCACAGCCTCAGGACCGGCTGCCAGTGTCAGCCCCGGGCATGAGCTCATCTCCAGCAAAAAGCCCCCGGGCTCCAGGGGCGGGCTGGCTGTGCCTCACCTTTCACCAGCGCCTTGAGGATGGCCGTGTCCAGCTCCGCGGAGCCCTCCTGCTCGAAGTCGTGCACGGTGAGCAGGTGCGGGTGCGAGGCGATGCACTGCAGCTGGCGGACACGGAGGGGCCATGGATGGGGCGGGGCAGAGGGCAGGGCGGGGCAGAGGGCAGGCCCTGGGCAGCTCTGGGTGGTGTGTGAGGCAGGGTCCCCAGCCCAGACTGCCAGCTGTCACCCTGTGTGCCTGACCCCACGGGCCTGGCACAGAAGCACTGCCACAGGGGCTGCTCCAGGACCCGGACCCGATGGAGTTTGGGGCTCTGCATCCGAAGGGGCTGGGCCGTCTGGGTAGGAGGGGCACAGAGCTCCCAGGGCTGGCCCGCCCGGAGGGGGTGCACAGGGACCGGAGGGGGTGCACAAGGATTGGAGGGGGTGCACAGGGGTGGGGTGCACGGGGGCTGGGGGGTGCACGGGGGCTGGGGGGTGCACGGGGGCTGGAGGGGTGCACGGGGACTGGGGGGTGCACGGGGGCTGGAGGGATGCACGGGGGCTGGGGGGTGCACGGGGGCTGGAGGGATGCACGGGGGCTGGGGGGTGCACGGGGGCTGGAGGGGTGCACGGGGGGAGGGGTACGTGGGAGCACGCCCCTCCCGGCCGGGGCCGGGGCCGGGCTCACCAGCTTGGTCCAGTGCAGCACGTCCTCCCAGGAGAAGTGCTCGCCGGGGAACTTCTCCCGCAGCTGCTTCTCGGCCACCTGGGGCACCAGCAGGTGCGGCTGGGCCAGCACGGCCGCCAGCACGTCGGCGATGCCGCCCGAGCCCGCCAGCACCAGCCAGGGGGCGGCCTGCTCCACGGCTCGGGCCATCCTCTGGGGGCGCAGGGAGACGCTGCGTCAGCCCGTGCTCCGGGGCGGCCCCGGGCCCCCCGCCAGACCCCTACCTCCAGGGTGCCGGGGTCCCCGTTGACCAGCAGGCAGAGCACGGGGATCTGGATGCTGCCGGTGCCTGTGGGGGAGCGGCCGTGAGCCTGGTGCCGGCCGGAGCCCACGTCCCAGCCAACAGCGGCCAGAGGTCCCGGCGGCGCCGTCACCGGACAAGGACCCGTCCCTCCCCCACCCCTTCCCATGGCTGTTCACACACACAGTGACCCCCGGGCCGGCCCTGCGTGTCCAGGCTGTTCCCACGATGAGCGAGGGGGTCAAGGAGGCCTGGGGCACCCGTCCCCAAACCCGGACCAGAGAGGCGGCTCCCCAGACGCCTGGCCCTGGGGGAGCCCTGCTGACGGACCGCAGGCGGCGCGGCTCCCAGCCAGGCGTGCCCGGCCCACCTGGCAGCGGTTTGAGCGCTGGCCGTGTTTCACCCTTAGAGTGCTCAGGGATCCATGCCATGAGCGGTTCGGGTCTTGTTATAAGTGGCGTTTCTTAGCAAATCCGGCTCCCAAGGCCCCGGCACCTGAGCCCTGGGCGGCGCTGCCCCCTGGTGGCAGCGGAGGGAACAGGCCTTGGGAAACGGGCAAACCTCACTTCCCAAAGCCGGCGCCCTGGCGGAGCCCTGGTCTGAGCCCTGGTCTGAGCCCTGGTCTGAGCCTGGCGGAGCCCTGGCCGAGCCCTGGTCTGAGCCTGGCCGAGCCCTGGCCGAGCCCTGGCAGAGCCCTGGCCGAGCCCTGGCCGAGCCCTGGTCTGAGCCCTGGTCTGAGCCTGGCCGAGCCCTGGCCGAGCCCTGGCCGAGCCCTGGTCTGAGCCTGGCCGAGCCCTGGCCGAGCCCTGGCCGAGCCCGGCCGGAGGCCCAGCAGACACGGGCAGCCGCGGCTCCTGGCAGCGAGTCCTCCCCTCCCGCCGCCCGGGGTCCTCCCGCCCCGCCACTCCGCGCCACCGTGGGCCCGGCCTCCGGTGCTCACCCCCGTAGCCCGTCCTCTGCTCCGAGATGTGCTTCTCCAGCCTCAGCCATAGCTCCATGGCCCCGTCCCCCGAGCCCGGGGCGTCCGGCTCCACCAGCACGAAGTGGGAGAGGCTGTTGTCCAGCGCGCAGAGGGGGCCCTGGCCGCCGCCCTCGTCCGCGGGGTAGTGGACGGGGCTGTGCTCCTGGCCCGAGCACACGGTGAGCCGGCCCGCTCTGCCCCGGCCGCGCCCCCCTACCCTGGGCAAGCCAGGGGGGCGGGGGGGGGGCACAGCCAGGGGGGCGGGGGCACAGCCGGGGGGACGGGGGGGCACAGCCAGGGGGGCACAGCCGGGGGGGCGGGGGCACAGCCGGGGGGACGGGGGGGCACAGCCAGGGGGGCACAGCCAGGGGGGCGGGGGCACAGCCTGGGGGCGGGGCACAGCCTGGGGGCGGGGCGGGGAGGGGTGGGACACAGCCAGGGGGCGGGGCGGGGGGCACAGCCAGGGGGGCGGGGGGGACACAGCCAGGGGGGCTGGGGGGCACAGCCAGGGGGGCGGGGGGGACACAGCCAGGGGGGGGGGGGGGCACAGCCAGGGGGGCGGGGGGGACACAGCCAGGGGGGCGGGGCGGGGGCACAGCCAGGGGGGGGGGGGCACAGCCAGGGGGCGGGGTGGGGGGGGTGCACAGCCAGGGGGGCGGGGCGGGGGCACAGCCAGGGGGCGGGGCACAGCCAGGGGGGCGGGGCGGGGGGCACAGTCGGGGGCGTGGGGGGGGCACAGCCGGCGGGGCCGGGAGACGGGGTGGGGGATCCCCGCGGGCGCTCACCGGGGCCTGGTCCAGCAGCTGGCGGTGCAGCACGCGGCCCAGCGAGGCGAAGGCCACGGCCACCACGCGGGCCTCGGCGGACGTGCTGGCCAGCGCGTGGTCCCGCACCGCCTGCCCCACGTGCCGGGCGAGGCCCACGCGGAGCCCGCTCGTCAGGATCCAGGCGCCTGCGGGGCGGGGGGGCCTCACTGTGCCGGCGGCCAGGTCCCCGGCCCCCCCACCGCTGGCCCCCCTCCCGGCCCCCCACCGCCCTGTCCCCCACCGCCCTGTCCCCCACCACCGGTCCCCCCTCCCGGCCCCACACCGCCCTGTCCCCCACCGCCCTGTCCCCCACCGCCCTGTCCCCCCTCCCGGCCCCACACCGCCCTGTCCCCCACCGCCCTGTCCCCCACCACCGGTCCCCCCTCCCGGCCCCACACCGCCCTGTCCCCCACCGCCCTGTCCCCCACCGCCCTGTCCCCCCTCCCGGCCCCACACCGCCCTGTCCCCCACCGCCCTGTCCCCCACCACCGGTCCCCCCTCCCGGCCCCACACCGCCCTGTCCCCCACCGCCCTGTCCCCCACCGCCCTGTCCCCCCTCCCGGCCCCACACCGCCCTGTCCCCCACCGCCCTGTCCCCCACCACCGGTCCCCCCTCCTGGCCCCACACCGCCCTGTCCCCCACCGCCCTGTCCCCCACCACCGGTCCCCCCTCCCGGCCCCACACCGCCGGCCCCCACCGCCGGGCCCCCCACCGCTGAGCCCCCAACCCCCGGCCCCCCCACCGCCGGGCCCCACCGCCCTGTCCCCCCCCCCCGGCCCCCCCCCGCCCGGCCCCCCTCCCGGCCCCACACCGCCCTGTCCCCCACCGCCCTGTCCCCCACCACCGGTCCCCCCTCCCGGCCCCACACCGCCCTGTCCCCCACCGCCCTGTCCCCCACCACCGGTCCCCCCTCCCGGCCCCACACCGCCCTGTCCCCCACCGCCCTGTCCCCCACCACCGGTCCCCCCTCCCGGCCCCACACCGCCCTGTCCCCCACCACCGGTCCCCCCTCCCGGCCCCACACCGCCCTGTCCCCCACCACCGGTCCCCCCTCCCGGCCCCACACCGCCGGCCCCCCCCACCGCCGGGCCCCCCACCGCTGAGCCCCCCACCCCCGGCCCCCCCACCGCCGGGCCCCACCGCCCTGTCCCCCACCCCCGGCCCCCCCACCCCCGGCCGCCCTCCCGGCCCCCCTCCCGGCCCCACACCGCCGGCCCCCCCACCGCCGGGCCCCCCACCGCTGAGCCCCCCACCCCCGGCCCCCCCACCGCCGGGCCCCACCGCCCTGTCCCCCACCCCCGGCCCCCCCACCCCCGGCCGCCCTCCCGGCCCCACACCACCCTGTCCCCCACCGCTGGGCCCCCCACCGCCGGGCCCCCCACCGCCGGGCCCCCCACCGCAGGGCCTCCGCCAAGCTGCCCGCCCAGCTGCCCGCGGGCACTGGCCAGCGCGGGGGGGCCGGGCTCTGTCCGCCCGCCTGGCCCTCCTCTGCCGGGGGCGGGTGGGCTGACAGTGGCCCCGCAGCCTGAGCCACGCGGGAGCTGACCAGCCGAGGCGGAGGGCGGGGCGTCTCCCTGAGGCCCGTGGCCCAGCAGGGAGGGCCCGGGCGGCTCTGGGCCCGGGTGACCCTCGGCCCCTGCCGTGCCCCAGGGTGCTCCCGGCTCAGGCGTGGGAGGGGGGCCCGAGGGAGAGAGGGGCCCGAGGGAGGGGGGCCGTGGGAGGGGGCCGTGGGAGGGGGGCAGTGGGGAGGGAGGGGCAGGAGGGAGGGGCAGGAGGGAGGGGGGCCGTGGGAGGGAGGGGCAGGAGGGAGGGGGGCCGTGGGGAGGGAGGGGGGCCGTGGGGAGGGAGGGGGGCCGTGGGAGGGGGGCCGTGGGGAGGGAGGGGCAGGAGGGAGGGGGGCCGTGGGGAGGGAGGGGGGCCGTGGGAGGGGGGCCGTGGGGGGGGGGGCCGTGGGAGGGGGGGCCGTGGGGAGGGAGGGGGGGCTGTGGGAGGGGGCCCATGGGGAGGGGGGCCGTGGGAGGGGGGGCCGTGGGGAGGGAGGGGCAGGAGGGAGGGGGGCCGTGGGGAGGGAGGGGCAGGAGGGAGAGGGGTCGTGGGGAGGGAGGGGCAGGAGGGAGGGGGGCCGTGGGGAGGGACGGGGGACGGGGGCCGTGGGAGGGGGCTGTGGGAGGGGGCCCATGGGGAGGGAGGGCCGTGGGAGGGGGGGCAGGAGGAGGGCTCACCCGTGCTCTGGGCTGCCTTCACCAGCCCCTTGCGCAGCACGTCGCGCAGCCAGGACCTCATGGCCTCGGGCCGCTCGGTGCCCACCAGGGACACCACCAGGTTGGGGGCGGGCAGGTGCCACTCGGCCGTCAGGAGGTCGAAGAGCACGGACGGGGCCACACTGCTCGGCACCTTCACAAACTGCGGGGGGGGCAGGCGCTGGGTGCTGAGCGGGCGCTGAGGGGGCGCTGGGCCCGGAGGGGGCGCTGAGGGGGCCTGAGGGGGCGCTGGGCCCGGAGGGGGCACTGAGGGGGCCTGAGGGGGCGCTGGGCATGGAGGGGACTCTGGGCACGGAGGGGGCGCTGGGCACGGAGGGGGCTCTGGGCACGGAGGGGGCGCTGGGCCCGGAGGGGGCGCTGGGCCCGGAGGGGGCGCTGAGGGGGCCTGAGGGGGCGCTGGGCCCGGAGGGGGCACTGAGGGGGCCTGAGGGGACTCTGGGCCCGGAGGGGACTCTGGGCACGGAGGGGACTCTGGGCACGGAGGGGGCGCTGGGCCCGGAGGGGGCACTGAGGGGGCCTGAGGGGCGCTGGGCATGGAGGGGACTCTGGGCACGGAGGGGGCGCTGGGCACGGAGGGGGCGCTGGGCACGGAGGGGGCGCTGGGCCCGGAGGGGGCGCTGGGCCCGGAGGGGGCACTGAGGGGGCCTGAGGGGGCGCTGGGCACGGAGGGGACGCTGGGCACGGAGGGGACGCTGGGCACGGAGGGGGCGCTGGGCACGGAGGGGGCGCTGGGCCCGGAGGGGGCACTGAGGGGGCCTGAGGGGGCGCTGGGCACGGAGGGGACGCTGGGCACGGAGGGGACGCTGGGCACGGAGGGGGCGCTGGGCACGGAGGGGGCGCTGGGCCCGGAGGGGGCACTGAGGGGCCTGAGGGGACTCTGGGCCCGGAGGGGACTCTGGGCCCGGAGGGGGCACTGAGGGGGCCTGAGGGGACTCTGGGCACGGAGGGGGCGCTGGGCACGGAGGGGGCGCTGGGCCCGGAGGGGGCGCTGAGGGGGCCTGAGGGGGTGCTGAGGGGGCCTGAGGGGGCGCTGGGCCCGGAGGGGGCACTGAGGGGGCCTGAGGGGACTCTGGGCCCGGAGGGGGCGCTGGGCACGGAGGGGACTCTGGGCCCGGAGGGGGCGCTGGGCACGGAGGGGACTCTGGGCCCGGAGGGGGCGCTGGGCCCGGAGGGGGCGCTGAGGGGGCCTGAGGGGACTCAGGGCACGGAGGGGGCGCTGGGCACGGAGGGGGCGCTGGGCACGGAGGGGGCACTGAGGGGGCCTGAGGGGACTCTGGGCCCGGGGGGGGCACTGGGCCTGGAGGGGGCGCTGGGCACGGAGGGGGCGCTGGGCACGGAGGGGGCGCTGGGCACGGAGGGGCGCTGGGCACGGAGGGGGCGCTGACAGGGCGTGAGGGGGCGCTGGGCACAGGGGGCGGACGGCAGCCGGAGGCTGTGTGTGACATGTGGTCCCTCCCCAGTCTGGGCCTTGCTCTGCTTTGGATGGGGGAGGGCTGGGGTGGGGAGGGCTGGATGGAAGGGGCCCAGGTTCCCATGATCGTGTGGAGCTGGGTCACCGGGTGTAGGGGGTGAGGGTGGGGACGGGGGAGGGGTGGTGGATGGGGTGTGGGTGTGGGTTTGGGGGTTGGGTGGGGGTGGGGTGTGGGGATTGGGGGTGGGGTGTGGGGATGGGGGTGTGGGGTGGGGATTGGGGGTGTGGATGGGGTGTGGGTGTGGGGATGGGGGGAGGGGTGGGGGATGGGGGGGGGGGGGGATGGGGTGTGGGGATGGGGGTGGGGTGTGGGGATGGGGGGGTGTGGGGATGGGGGTGTGGGTGTGGGGATGGGGGTGTGGGTGTGGGATGGGGGTGGGGTGTGGGTGTGGGGATGGGGGGATAGGGGATGGGGTTGTGGGGTGGGGATTGGGGGGTGGGGGTGGGGTGTGGGGTGTGGGGATTGGGGGTGTGGGTGTGGGGATGGGGGTGTGGGTGTGGGATGGGGGGTGGGGTGTGGGATGGGGTGTGGGGTGTGGGTGTGGGGATGGGGGGATAGGGGATGGGGTTGTGGGGTGGGGATTGGGGGGTGGGGGTGGGGTGTGGGGGGTGGGGGTTGGGGGTGTGGGTGTGGGGATGGGGGTGTGGGTGTGGGATGGGGGGTGGGGTGTGGGATGGGGGGTGGGGTGGGGGATGGGGTGTGGGTGTGGGATGGGGGTGAGGTGTGGGGATGGGGGGTGGGGGGTGGGATGGGGGGTGGGGTGGGGGATGGGGTGTGGGTGTGGGATGGGGGGCGGGCGCTTACCCGGCCTCGCTTCTTCCCAGACCCCCCGAACTCGATCTCGCCCCGGCACAGGCCAGGCCCCCGCCCGGTCCCCACGCCCCCGGGTTTGGGGGGGCGGCTCAGGCCGGGTGGGGCCTCCTCGCCGTGGGCCCCCGCCATGTCCCCCGGTGCGTCCGGCACCTGTTGGGGGGGCTGAAGGTGAGCCATGGCCGGGCTCCCCAGGCCTGGGGCTCGGTGCCGCAGAGGCGGGAGGGGCCTTCCGGGGCGCGGCCCTGCGACCCCCACGTGGGAGCCCCGTCCAGAGCCCCGAGCAGCGTGCTTGGCACTCAGTGCCTGTGTGAGCCAGTGGTTATGGCCTCGGCGGGCACTCAGTTATCCTCAGAGGCCTCGGGGCGGGCGGGCCGGTGCCTGTGCCCACGCTGTGCCCACGCACCCCCGAGGCCCAGCAGCCTGGCCCCAGGAGCTTTGGTACCAGAGCCGGGGCCCTGGCTGGTGTGGCTCAGTGGCTAGAGCGCCAGCCGGCAGGCTCAAAGGTCTGGTCAAGGGCATGTCCCTCGGGAGTAGGTTCCCGGGCCCTGGTCCGGGGTGAGAGGAGGCAGCCCATCGACGTCTCCCTCGTCCGTGTTTCCCTCCCCCTCCCAGTTCCGCTCCCTAAAACCAGCAGAAACGCCCTCAGGTGAGGACTCGCCCAGAGAAAAGGGGGAGGAGCCGGGGCTGGGGAGGGAGGAGAGTCCCCCCTCCCCCCCCACCCCCAGCGGACTCAGGCCCAGGCTGGGGCGGCCCCCCAGCACCCAGCTGCCCCGGCCACACCCCTGAGGCTCCGGGGGGGGGTCCTTCCCGCCCTCCCGGCTCCTTCCGGGGTGCGGGCTGCGTGAACCCCGTCTCCGCCTCTGTCCTCACGGCCACCCTGGGCGCCGGGGGCCCCTCGCAGGGACCCCTGCCCTCAGCCGGCCCCTCGGAGGCGGCATCCGAGCCCTCACGGGGATAGGCCCTCTCTCCAAGTAAGGCTTCAGGTGGCCATGAATTTGGGGGGACAGTCTTCTACCCCACTATCCAGGCAGCGAGGCGGGGGGTGGGCTCTGTGCAGCGAGGGTGTGGTTAGGGGCCAGGGCGCCCCTCACTCCCATCAGCCCTGACCTGCCTGGCTGCCAGCAGGGCTGTTTCTGTCCACGTCAGGGCCCCACGCCCCAAGCTGGGCGCTCAGCTCTGGGCCCCTCCCGGAGGGTGTGGGCTGCAGGCTCAGGGGCTGCACGGCACCGTGTGCTGGGCAGGGGGTCAGTCCGGGGTCTCCCCGGCCCCTCCTCTCTGGGCAGCCGCCTGTAGCCGGTGTGGAGGCCACAGCCAGCGGCCCTCACCCCCCGCCCCCGGCTTCGGCCTGGACCTCGGTTCCGGGGTCGGGAGGGGACGTGGGGGGCACAGGGCAGGTGCCAGGCAAATGGGCCGAGGGCAGGAGATGCAAAACCGGGATTTGCATGAGCAGGTGCGGTGCTCAGCGTCCCCTTGTTCCCTGAGCGGTGGGGGCGGAGGGGCGGCCGGGTCCGACATGCCCGGAGCCACCATCCCGAGGGGCTCAGCCGTGTCCGCCGGCCCCTCCTCCAGGCCGCCCGGGAGGGCCTGGTGCGGCAGTGCCTGCAGGTGACCCCAGCCCCGGCCGGCCCGGCCCAGCCCCCTCCCCGCCCGCGATGGCCCCTCCACCCACGGCACACGCGGGGTCCCCGGGACGGCTGTGGGCTCGAACCCAGGAGGTCGCTGAGGGTCACGGGCCCCTCCACCCGGGCCGCGGGCCGCTCCTCCCCTCCGCCCCCCCACCCCGCCGGGAGCTGAGGGCAGGGGCACCTACCTGCCTGCTCCTTCCCGGCGCCCGACACCTGCCGCTCTCCAAGGAGCAGTGGAGGCCCGGAGCCCGCTCTGCTCCTGCTCCTCCTCCTCCCCCTCCTCCTCCTCCCCTCCCCGCCCCCCGGCCGGCCCTGGGCAGCCAATGCCAGGGAGGTGACCCCTGTGGGGCGGGCTGCTGCTTGCTGTCATGGTCCCTGTGGGCTGTGCCTAAGGGTGGGGCAGAGTGCCTCCGCCCAGCCTCAGTTTACCTCTCCAACAAGTGGGCCAGCGCCCCAGGAGGACAGAGGTGCCCACCCCTCCGGGGTCCTGCAGCGCCCCAGGCCCTGGATGCCTCCCCTTCAGGGCAGGGGGCGCTGTGGGGAGGTGCCCGCTGGAGCCCACCGTCCTGGGCTCCCTCCCTCACCCTTAGGCTCCTAACACCCCCAGCTGCCTGAAAATATGGGGACACCCCCCCCCCCGGGCACTAACAGAGGACACGACTGGGCTGGGTAATATGCGTGTGCCCCTTCCCCAGAGACCCAGACCCTCCCAGAACCCCTGCCAGGTCCCCTTGTCCCCAGTCAGGCCCTGCCCTCCCCACTCCAGCATCCTCAGGCTGGCCGGCAGCTGGCCTGCCAGCCACCAGGGGGCGCCCCGGGAATGGGGGAGAAGGGGGCACAGAGCATCCTCAGGCTGGCCGGCAGCTGGCCCGCCAGCCACCAGGGGGCGCCCCAGGACCGCAGGCGGAGCGGGAGGCCCGGGAGGCCCAGGCCGCAGAGGCCCAGCCGGCTGTGTCCCTGGACACACGGGGGCTCGGTCAGTCCCAGCGCGGCCACCTGAGGGCCATGCCCTCCGGCAGCGGCCCCTGGAGCCCCCAGGAGGGGGCGCCGTCCGAGGTCCTGGAAACGGGCCTCCAGGCCTTGGGCCCACAGGCCTGGGGGCCAGGCTCTCAGGGGCAGAGGCTGGTCTTGGGGACCCTCCCCTGCTGGCCTGTGAGTCTGGCACGTGGAGAGGGAGGGGTCCCAGGCCCTCAGAGACTTGCCTTCCCCCCTCGATGCAGCCCTGCCCCTCGGCTCACCTCCCCCCCACCCCCACCCCCACCCCGCCTGCGAACCCCGCCCTGGCCACCCAGCCCAGAGCCAGGCTGTGCACCTCCTGCCCACAGCCCTCCATGGCTCCCTGTGACCCCAACAAAAACCCCATTTCCCGCCTGCAGCCTGCCCACCCCCTGCCCAGCCGGCCCCTGCCCTGCCCGCCCCCTGCCCTGCCTGCCCCCTGCCCTGCCCACCCCCTGTCCAGCCGGCCCCCGGCCCTGCCCAACCCCTGCCAGCCTGCCACCTGCCCTGTCCACCCCCTGCCCAGCGGCCCCCTGCCCAGCCAGCCAGCTTTCCAGCGGCTTCCTGCCCAGCGGCCCCCCTGCCCTGCCCGCCCCTGCCCTGCCTGCCCCCTGCCCTGCCCGCCCCCTGCCCTGCCGGCCCCTGCCCTGCCCAACCCCTGCCCAGCCTGCCACCTGCCCTGTCCGCCCCCTGCCCAGCTGGCCCCTGTCCAGCCAGCCAGCCTTCCAGCGGCTTCCTGCCCAGCGGCCCCCTGCCCAGCCAGCCAGCTTTCCAGCGGCTTCCTCAGCAGCCCCGGAGCCTCTCCTCTGCCACCAGGCCCCGGCCACGCCCCATGGAGCTGCCCTGGTCCTTCCGCTCTGTCTGCCTGGCATTGCTTTCCAGCAGCCCACCCTCAGCCAGGGACCCACCCTCAGCCAGGGACCCACCCTCAGCCAGGGACCCACCCTCAGCCAGGGACCCACCCTCAGCCAGAGCCCACCCTCAACCAGGGACCCACCCTCAGCCAGGGACCCACCCTCAGCCAGGGAGCCCACCCTCAGCCAGGGGGCCCACCCTCAGCCAGGGGGCCCACCCTCAGCCAGGGGGCCCACCCTCAGCCAGGGACCCACCCTCAGCCAGGGACCCACCCTCAGCCAGAGCCCACCCTCAGGCCAGGGGACCCACCCTCAGCCAGGGGGCCCACCCTCAGCCAGGGACCCACCCTCAGCCAGGGGGCCCACCCTCAGCCAGGGGACCCACCCTCAGCCAGAGGGCCCACCCTCAGCCAGGGGGCCCACCCTCAGCCAGGGGGCCCACCCTCAGCCAGGGACCCACCCTCAGCCAGGGAGCCCACCTCAGCCAGGGACCCACCCTCAGCCAGGGACCCACCCTCTTGGCCCCGAGGAGGCGGGAAAGGCAGGCCCTGGGGCCAGGGCAGGAAGGAGGTGTTGGGGTTCGTCACGCTGCAGGCACCCAGGGCCCCCGTTCCGCGCGGCCCCTGCCCACCAGCCTCCTCCTCAGCTTCCTCTCACACGGTCGCTGTCAGCCCAACATCGAGTGCCGTCTCTGTGCTGCCCTCTGCCCGGCATCCGGCAGGGCCAGGCCGTGAACAGGAAATGAGCAGAGAAGAAAGAAATCACGTTAAAACGGCGGAGAAGGTGAGGCTGGGAGAGACCTAACTGGGGATCTTATTCTTAACCTGGGCCCCCTGCACGAGTTCCCGCGCCTCGAACAGAGCTGTGGGCCCGAGGCTGCGCGGGCACAGGGCGGCCTCGGCCTACCCTCTGAGCCCCGCCCAGCCCCTCGCCCAGGGCCCGGTCCCTGTCTGCCTGCCCCCACTCCTGCCGCCGCTCCGGCACCGATGGCGCCGCCCCGATGGCCCCTCAGGAGCAGGGGGAGGCGGAGAAGCCACCTCTCACACCGGCTGACAGCGCCAAGCAATAGGGGCTGGCGGTGGGCACTGGCAGCGGGTGCGAGTGGCAGGTGGGGCCGAGGGATTTTTAGCAAAGAATTTTTAGCAACCACCGGAGGTTCACCCCCATGACAGCGACCCGCACCCCACTCACCTGTTCCACCGTCCCACCACAGCCGACACCCGCCATGTTCCTCGATGCCCCCTGGTGGTCAGCACATGTCACAGCGACCAGTTGTTTGGCTGTTCTGTCCTTTGGTCTATTTGCACGTTAGGATTTTATATATATAGACTAGAGGCCTGGGGCATGAAAATTCATGCACTGGAGGGGGTTCCCTCAGCCCGACCTGCCCCCTCTCACAGTCCGGGAGCCCTCAGGGGCGGGAGGCAACCAGGCAATCAGGGGAAGGTGACACCCCATCACACCTCTGCTGCTGCCGCTGCCAGCAGCGCAAGCCTCAGCTGGACCTGGTTACCTGAGCCGCGGGCTGGCCTGGGTGGCTGTGGTGCTGCAGGGAAGGGACTCTGGAGGGAGGTGTGCGGAGCGGCCGGGCCTGCCTGGGGGTGGGCTCAGCCTTGCTGCGCGCCTGCCATCCCAACAGGGCTGAGGGGAGTGGGTGTTGCCATCTTGTAGCTGAGGGCGCTGCCATCTTTGAGGGCATGGCAGTCAATTAGCATATTCCCTCCATATTGGCTGTGTGTGCCGCCATCTTTGAGACAGTGTGAGGGTCAATTAGCATATTCCCTCTTTGTTAGATAGGATGGGTTGGTTGCAGAATACCTTATTGGGAAGGTACCATTTGTGCAAAGCATTGGGAGAAGGTGGTCCATCTGCACACCTCCCACTCTCATCCATCCAACTACCCATCCATACTTCTACCACATATCACAATCCAACTACCATCCATGGACCAATCTATCCACCCACTCATCCATTTGTCTTTGTCCATCTGTCTGTCCATACATCCATCTGTTCATCAGTCTGCCCCTTCATGCATCTATCCACCCATCACAATCCATCCATCTATTCATCCATCATCCATCCATCCATCCATCTACCATCCATCCATCCATTCTCTATCTATCCATCAATCCACCCATCCATCATCCACCCATCCATCATTAATCCACCCATCCATCCACTATCCATCATCCACCATTAATCCACCCATCCATCCACTATCCATCATTCATCTATCCAACCATCTATCTATCCACCCATCCAACCATCTATTAATCTATCCATCCATCCATCCATTTATCTATCCATCATCTACCAATTCATCCATCCATCATCTAACCATTTATCCATCCATTTACCATCTATCTGTCCATCCACCCATCCATCCATCTACCCACTCACCTATCCATCCTGTCCATCCATTCATCCATGCTTCCATCATTTGTCCATTCATCTACCTGTCCACCCAGCCATCCATTCAGCCACCATCACCCTCCATCCTTCTAAGCATCCCTCCATCCCTCCATTCATCTGCCCACCCATGCACCCACGCTCCCAATCACCTCTCCTGGGCGCCTGGGCTCCCAGTGATGAGCGAGTCAGTTCCCCTCGGGGTGTTCACGTGCTGGCTGAGGACACTCTTTCACGGGCGTGGGGGGAGGGGGCGGGTACAGCAGAGCGTGTGAGGCTGTCTTGTGGCCTCTCCCTCAGCCTGTGTGTCTCACGAACGAGATCACTATCCCCTGAGGCAGGGCCCCTCCTTCCGCTCACGCGCCCCCATCCCCCCCGCCCCCCCGCAGGCATCACCCAGGAGGCTGGGAACTCCGTAGGTGCCCCAGACACCGGCCCGCTGGCTGAGTCACCCTGCACCTCCTCTCCCTCATTCATCCTGTTGGCCCTGTCACCCCAGCCCTGTGCCCCGACCCGGAATTGAACCGTGACCTCCTGGTTTCTAGTCAGTGCTCAGCCCCTGAGCCACACTGGCCAGGCTGAATTCATGTCTTTTTTTAATTTTATTTAATGTATTTTCTTTTTTTAAATGTATATTTTATTGATTTTTTACAGAGAGAAAGAGAGAGGGATAGAGAGTTAGAAACATCGATGAGAGAGAAACATCAGTCAGTTCCCACTGGGGATGTGCCCGCAACCAAGGTACATGCCCCTGACGGGAATCGAACCTGGGGCCCTTGAGTCCACAGGCCGATGCTCTACCCACTGAGCCACACGGGCTGGGCTGGATTCATGTCTTGGCTGTGCAAATAGTTGGTGCAAATTCCCAGCGATGTGCCGCCCGGTGGGAGCCGATCCCGAATCCCACACCTGGCTTTTCTGCCCGAGCACCCGCCGCCGACCAGCAGGCTGTGCCCCTGGGCATTCTGGGAGCGTCAGAGCCCAGGGCAGATGACCTCACCTCAGAGCAGAGAACACGGGCGGCCCCCTGCAGCCCCGCAGCCCCGGCCCCGGCTGGGGGTGAGTGTGGGCCTGTGGGCCGCACGCTGGCAGCCGGGTAGACCCCCTGGGGCGGGCACGCCGGGCGGTGGGGAGGGAAAGGCTGCCGGCCCTGGCCGTGTGGCTGGAGCTCGGCCTCAGGCCTCGGGGTCGGGGTCAGGTTCCCGCTGAGTGGCGGGGCGCCACCTCGGGGCAGGTCCTCCCCGGCCGGGCCCTGGCGGGGCACACGCAGGAGGCAGCCAGCTGATGCGTTTCTCACACGGATGCTTCCTTTGTCTTCTCTCTCCCACTCGCTCTAAAATCTCTGGGAAAGGGAAAATGTCCTCGGGTGAGGAGTTGAAAGAAATGCCGCCCAGGGAAGGCCAGTGCCAGTGTCCAGAACGTTCTGAGGCCGGAGGGGCGGTCGCTCCCTCCGCCCCTGCCTCCCGCCCGGATGTAGGGGTGTCGAACTCAATCAGAGAAGGGGCCAAAATCTAAAATCCAGCCTAAATCGCGGGCCGAATGGTTTACTGAACAGTCATAAACTGTCATTGTGATGGAAACGCAGCGGAGTGCAGTGATGACAGCGCGGTGCGGGCCACATTGCAAGGCCTGGCAGGACGGATTTGGCCCGCGGGCCTTGTGTTTGACACATGTGCCGCAGAGCGACCTCGGGCCGCGCAGGCCTGGGAGGAGGTGGGTTTTCCAGGGGCAGGGACCTGGGGGGCAGCTAGTGGGCCAGGGGCTGGGCAGGCCCTCTGCACACCCCCCCCCCCCCCCGTGGCTGGCCCTGCCCTTCCCCCTGCATCTGGGCCCTCCCGTCCGAGCTCAGGCCGGCTCCAGCCCGGGACACCCACCTGTGCACCCGCCCTCCCTCTTCTCAGCCCCCCCCCCCAGCTCCTCTGAGCTCGCAGGGACCTCCTATCGCCCCGTCCCCTGTGTCCCATGCGACAGGGCCAGGCCCAGAGCAGGCTCCCGCAGCACAGCCCCCCTCCAGGAGCCCCCGTGCTTGTTACGATTTTCTTAAAGAAACCCTTTCTATGGTTTACCCTTTCCCTCTATCCTATCTAATAAAAGAGAAATATGCAGATTGGCCATCACTCCAGCACACAAGATGGCCACCACAAGATGGCTGGCAGGGGAGGGCAGTTGTGGGCCATCAGGTCTGCAGGGGAGGGCAGCTGGGGGGACCAGGCCGGCAAGGGTGCAGTTAGGCATCGATCTGGTTGGCAGGGGAGTGGTGAGGGGGCGATCAGGCAGGCAGGCAAGGGGCTGGGAGCCAGCAGTCCTGGATTGTGAGAGGGATGTTTGATTGCCCGATCCCATCTGGATCGAATTTCATGCACCGGGCCTCTAGTAAATTATATTTAACTCTTTTTAAAAAAAATAAAAATAAATTTTTATTGATTTCTTACAGAGAAGAGAGAGAGACAGAGAGTTAGAAACATCGATGAGAGAGAAACATCGATCAGCTGCCTCTTGCACACTCCCTACTGGAGATATGCCCACAACCAAGGTACAGGCCCTTGACCGGAATCAAACCTGGGATCCTTCTGTCTTCAGGCTGAGGCTCTATCCACTGAGCACACAGGTTTCGGCTATATTTAATTCCTATTGTTTGTTAATACTCACCTGAGGATATTTTTCCATTGATTTTTAGAGAGAATGGAAGGGAGGGAGGGAGCCAGAAAGAAACATCGATGGGAAAGAGGCACATTGATTGGCTGCCTCCTGCACAAGGCCCAGCCAGGGCCTGAGCCGGGGAGGAGCCTGCCACCGACGTAGGTGCCCTTGACCAGAATCGAACCTGGGGCCTCAGCCCACAGGCAGGCGCTCCACCCACTGAGCACACCAGCTGGGGCTTGTTGTGATTTTTAAAACCTGGAAACATACACAGAAGCACAGAGTCTCCTGGCTGGCCCCTCGCTGCGGGTTGTCGATAAAGCTCTCGTTGATCGGGAGCTCCCCTCCACCACCCCCTCCACCGGCTCCGGCTTTCTCTGTTTCTAGGTCGCCCTGTCAGTCATGCCCCATTTTCCCGTCTCTGGGCCCGCCCCCAGACGGGGAGCGACTGGCTGGTCAGTCCTGCGGGCCCGTCCCCACCCCCACCCCCCGCACCTGCTCTCCCTCGGCTCCCAGAGCCGAAGCCGGCTCTCCCGCTCAGCCGGGGCCATGGTCCTTTCCCGGCCTCTTTTCCCATTACAGTGACACTGGACAGTGACCCGCACACGCCAAGGCCAGGAGGCCCTTCATGGACGGACACACCTTCTGCCCGCGGTTTATTTATTTATTTTTAATGCATTTTTATTGATTTCAGAGAAGAAGAGGGAGAGGGAGGGGGAGGGGAGGAGGAGGGGGAGGGAGGAGGAGAGGAGGGGGAGAGACGGAGAGAGAGGGAGAGGGAGAGGGCGAGGCAGAGGCAGAGGGAGAGGCAGAGGCAGAGGGAAAGAGAGAAGCATCCATGAGGAGAGTCATGGATCGGCTGCCTCCTGCACACCCCACACTGGGGATCCAGCCCACAACCGAGCATGTGCCGTTGACCAGAATCGAACCGTGTCCTCCTGGTTCCTAGGTGGGTGCTCAGCCCCTGAGCCAAGCCGGCTGTGCTCTCTGCCCGTGATGTGACGCCAAAGCCCGTGACCGCGGGTCCCTTTCCCGCCTTCCCTGCTGATCCCTGGTCTGTGTCAGACGGGGGGCGCCGTGCCCAGACGGTGGGGACATGCCGCCTTCCGCGTGGAGCCCCTCGGCCTCCGGCTCAGGAGGGTGAGCTGCTGGGAGCCAGGCGGCCTCGCGGTCTGCCTCCTCGCCATTGCCCGTGCCCTGCCCAGGAGGAAGCCGTCGCCCTGCGGACACTGCTCCCTCGCACCCGCGCGCCCCCGGCCCCGGGCCCCCTCGTGGAGGCCTGAATGCGCGCGGCGCCCTGGCTGCCGCCCCTCTGCCTCCTGCCCTGCGCTCCCAGCAGGGTCCCTCCGTCCGCGCCCGGCACCCACGCTGGCTCACTCGCGGCCGCCAGCTCAGGGGACCCTCCTCAGGCGCTGGTGCGGGCGCCAGGGCGCGGGCGGCGGGGAGGGCCGGACCGCTCTCTGTCCACCAGGAGCTGACTCGGCCCTGGCCAGTGTGCTCAGTGGGCAGAGCGTCGGCTCACACCAGAGGGTCTCGGGTTCTACTCCAGGTCAAGGGCAGGCGCCTGGGTCTAACCCATCTCCCCTGCCTCCCCCCTCCCTCCCTCTCTGAAAAGCAACGGGAAAAAAATACCCTCTGGTGAGAATTAACAAGAACCAAGAGCTGCCTTCCTGGGGGCACAGTCCGCGCATCGGCCGTGCTCAGCGAGGACGTGGAGTCCATGGGTTACGGGACCTGACCCGCGGGGGTGGGGGGCAGTTGTCCCCAGGCCCAGAGCCACGTCCGGAGAGAGGCTGTGTCTTCTGCTGGCCACCCCACCCTCCTCCACCCTGGCGACCAGTCCACGTGCAGGGAGCCCCCAAACCCCAAGGCAGCGGTGGCCAGGGGCAGTGTGGGGGGGCCGAGCCAACCTCTGACCCCATCACCCCGCAACACACACCCCAACCAGGGACTCCCCCCCCCCCCGGCCAAGGGGACCCAGCACCCATTCTCCACGCCCCTGAGGTCCTGCAAATGCCCTCCCCCCTGCCCGGACAGCCAAGCCCACCGCGCCCACCGGTCAGACCCCGTCCAGACCCCACCCTCCCCGCAGGCCCCCCCCAGGCTCCCAGGACCCCCCTACCCCCCCGGGGCCCACTGCCCCCCCAGCCGGTGTTCGCAGCCCCCAGGGCAGCTGGGGGTCAGGGACTCACACCGCCCCTCGGTGCCAGGGGTCCGGCCCCAGAGCCTCAGGGCGCCCCTCCTTCCGGCTCCCCCTGGATGCTCCTCAGGAGCCACTCGGAGGGGGTGACGGGGTGACGGGGTGCCCGGCCCTCACCGCCCGCGCCCTGCCCGGCCCTGCACCTGGCGGTGCCTTCCTTCCCGGGTCAGCGGGGCCGTGGGAGCCAGCACGTGGGCGCAGGGGCCCCAACAGGTGCGGATGGGGAGCAGGTGGAGCCGGGGAGGAGGCGGGCGAGGGCGGGCGAGCGCAGGGCACACAGGTGAAGGCAGAGGGGTGGCCAGCAGGCGGCGGGGCGGGGCCGGGCAGGGGCGGGCCAGACAGGCGGGCCGGCAGGTGGGCAGAGCGGGGCAGGGCAGACAGGCGGGCCGGCAGGTGGGCAGAGCGGGGCAGGGCAGACAGGCGGGCCGGCAGGTGGGCAGAGCGGGGCAGGGCAGACAGGCGGGCCGGCAGGTGAGCCATTCGCCCGGCCAGGGCACTCCAAGCCGCCGGTTGGAGGGGCGGGGCATCCGGCAGGGGCGGGGCAGGCCATTCCGGGACCCGTGGCCACCGCCCCCTCCGGCCCCGCCCCCAGCCCGGCGGGCGGGCACCGGCCGGGAAGGCTGGCACCAGAGGCGCCGCTCAGTGCCCGCGCCCGCCGCCGGCCGCTCCGCCATGGCCGCCTCCCCGCCGCGGGCCGAGGGGAAGCGCTGGGGCTGGGGCCGGCCGGGCGCCCGGAGGCCGCCCCTGGCGCTGGAGCTGGCGGAGGAGCGGCCGGCCGGGGGCCCGCCCGGCGCCCTGCCCGCCGCCCCGGGCCCGCGGCCGCCCGTCAGCCTGGACCCGCGCGTCTCCATCTACAGCGCCCGCCGCCCGCTGCTGGCGCGCACCCACGTCCAGGGCCGCGTCTACAACTTCCTGGAGCGGCCGACCGGCTGGAAGTGCTTCGTCTACCACTTCGCCGTGTGAGTTCCAGCCGGCTCCCTGTCCGGGGACCGGGACCCGCTCTGCCCGCCCGAGGAGCCACCTGCGTCCCCGCCCCGGCCCGGAGGGGAGGCGGGAGCGGGGAGCGGGGGGCGGGAGCCGGCGCCTTCGAGTTCAGACGTCAGGTCTGACCCTGGAGGCATGAGGGACCCGCTGGCTGAGCCGGGAGCCCCCACTGGCCCTGCCCAGGCCTGTGCCTGGGGGAGCCGGCTGGGAAGGACTCCAGGTGTTAACCGTTCTGGGAGGGGCCTGTGCCAGGAGCGCGCCCTTGGGTGCAGGGACAGAATGCCTCAGGGGCAGCTGTGCCCCCGGCTCAGGAGCCCGGGAGGGGTGGCGCCCCTGCCGCAGTGCTCTGACCCCCGACCCCCAGGCCCGCAGGCCCCTGGGTGGTCTCCTGCAGGGGCGGGCCTGGCAGTGTCCCTGAGGCTCAGCGTTGGGGCGGGAAGGCCTGGTGTTGCACCTGGTCCCGCTCAGAGGAGCCTGGACGGAGCAGAGGGACTGGGGTGCGCGTGGCTCAGGGGGACCGGCCGGGTGTCCGTCCGGGAGTCCGTCCGGGAAGCCGTGCGGGACGAAGGGGCCTCCCAGCAGCACCTGCCCGGCCGTTAGCAGGTGCTCCAGGCCCGGGGGGGGGGGGCATGCCTGCCAGGGGCGGGGCAGGGCGCCCCATTGCTCAGGGACGGGGCACCAGGAAGTCCAGCCCTCAGGGACCCTCCTGCGCCACCCCATGCCCCGCGGTGGCCCCGGCGCTGGGTGGCCCAGCCGTGCCCTGGGTCCGGGGCCAGCCTCCCTCTGTCCTGGGAGCCTCACTCAGCCGAGCCGAGTCCCTGCCGAGATGCTGCCCCTCGGGCCGGGGCTGGGGGACTAGCTGGGCACCCAGGGCCCTGTCTCCTCCCGGGGGCCGAGGGGCCTCGTCGGGGCAGGTGGGGCAGGCAGCCGGCCTCCGCTGTGGCCTCGGGGATGCCCGGTACCCGGCGCGCTGCCCTCGTGCTGGGAGGGCAGGCCTCCATGGCAGCCGAGACGAGAGCCATGTTCCCAAAGGCAGGTCTTCAAGCCCCCTCCCCACCCGCCAGGCCCAGCGGCTGGCCTCGGGGCGTCCTGTGCAGTGACCTCACGGGACTCCCTCGCCCCCCCTGCCCCCCAGCAGCGCGGCTCTGCAGACACCCAGCGCTGGGGGGTGGGTCACCTGCACACGGGGTCCCTCCCCCCTCACTGGCTGGGCCCAAACTCCTTGAGGCGGGCGGGAGGGGGCTGGAGGGGACCCTGCCTGGCTGCCTCCCACCCTGTGGTGCCAGCTCCCAGCAGGGGCCGGGCGTGTGGGCAGAGGGGTGCCGGGCAGACCAGAGGTCCCCCGGGGCGGGCGCCCTGGGACGCGGCCTCGGGGAGCTCCGGCCGCGGTGCCCGGGGGAAGTGGGCCCACCCGGAGGAAGTCTCTGCTCCCCTGTGCTTGCTTCCTGCTTCCGATTGTTCGGCCTCGGAAGTGCGCTCAGCGGCGCCAGCGCCCGGCCTCCCGGATCTGGCCGGTGGCTTCCCGGGGGATGGGGAGCGGGAGGGGCGCCTGGGGCGCCCGGGGCCCGGGCGGGCGTCCCTGTCCCGGAGCTCGGGGGCAGCTCGGAGAACCGGGCCGGGACGAGGGCCCCCAAGGGTCCCAGGATGAGGACGGGGCGAGGCTCTCACGCCTGGCACGGTGCCCCCGCCCGGCCCAGGACTGCCCGCGGCTCGCGGCACCTTGTGGTGTTAATCATTGACGTGCTGGACGCTGGCCCTGGCGGTTGGCTGGGCCGAGCGCCTGCCTTCCCCGAAGTGAGGCCCGCCGACGGCCATGTGCCCGGCCGGTGGCTCCGGTGCCCGCCTGGCGGGCGGTTCCTGTGCCCTCAGACCCTGCAGGAGGGGCAGCGGGCAGGGAGGGTGTGGAGGGCACGGGCCCTGGTCCATCGTCCCGGGCCCGACCTCCTGGGCCTCCCGACCACGGTGGACGCTGACCTGGGGCACTGTTGCAGAGGGGAAACTGAGTCACGGGGGGAGGGGGCGGCAGCCACGGCGCGGCTGAGCCCAGCAGACAGCTCGCCGGAGGGAGCAGGGCGGGCGGAGGGGCGCCCCCAGCAGGGGTCCCTCTCCGGCTGCCCAGTCCCCCCTGTGCCGTGGCGCCGTGGGCCTGTGGGTGCCCTGCCCACGGGTCAGGGTTCCAGGCCCGGCTCCTGTGAGCTCAGCTGGACACAGCTCTCCAGTGTGAGGCCACAGCCAGAGCAGGAGAAGGTCTTGTCTGGGTGGGCGTGTAGGTGGTGGACACACAGACAGATGGAGAGGTGATGGGTAGATGCACGGGTGGGTGGGGGCTGATGGAGAGATGGGTGGGTGGACAGGTGGGTGGGCGGGTGGACAGGAGGAGGGAAGGATGGACAGTGGGTGGATGGATAGGTGGATGGGTGGATGGGTGGGGTGGATGGGTAGGTGGGTGGACGGGTGGTGGGCGGGTGGACAGGAGGAGGGAAGGATGGACAGTGGGTGGATGGGTAGGTGGGTGGACGGGTGGGTGGGTGGGGGGATGAGTGGGTGGGGGGACGGGTGGGTGGGTGGACAGGTAGGTCAGTGGATGGGTGGGGTGGATGGGTAGGTGGGTGGGGGGACGGGTGGGTGAGTGGACAGGTAGGTAAGTGGACGGGCGGGTGGGTGGGGTGGATGGGTAGGTGGGTGGACGGGCGGGTGGGTGGGGGGACGGGTGGGTGGGTGGACAGGTAGGTAAGTGGATGGGTGGATGGGTGGGGTGGATGGGTAGGTGGGTGGATGGGCGGGTGGGTGGGGGGACGGGTGGGTGGGTGGACGGGTGGGTGGGTGGACAGGTAGGTAAGTGGACGGGCGGGTGGGTGGGGTGGATGGGTAGGTGGGTGGGGGGATGGGTGGGTGGGGGGACGGGTGGGTGGGTGGACAGGTAGGTAAGTGGACGGGCGGGTGGGTGGGGTGGATGGGTAGGTGGGTGGACGGGCGGGCGGGTGGGGGGGCGGGTGGGTGGGTGGACAGGTAGGTAAGTGGATGGGTGGATGGGTGGGGTGGATGGGTAGGTGGGTGGACGGGCGGGTGGGTTGGGGGACGGGTGGGTGGACGGGTGGGTGGGTGGACAGGTAGGTAAGTGGACGGGCGGGTGGGGTGGATGGGTAGGTGGGTGGACGAGCGGGTGGGTGGGGGGACGGGTGGGTGGGGGGACGGGTGGGTGGGTGGACAGGTAGGTAAGTGGACGGGCGGGTGGGTGGGGTGGATGGGTAGGTGGGTGGACGGGCGGGTGGGTGGGGGGACAGATGGGTGGGTGGACGGGTGGGTGGGTGGACAGGTAGGTAAGTGGACGGGCGGGTGGGTGGGGTGGATGGGTAGGTGGGTGGACGGGCGGGCGGGTGGGTGGACAGGTAGGTAAGTGGATGGTGCAGGGATGGCCAGGTGCACGGAGCCATCCCAGCCCCCGGCACACTGACCTCGGGGGCTCCGGAGAGGGTCGCTGCGGCTCCGGCCAGCCTTGTTCCCGGCTGGAGGGGGTCGCTGCCCTGTGGTCCATCCCGGTGACACCACTTTTCTGTGTCCTGGGCCAGCGAGTCGACGCCCAAGACGTAGAAGGTGGAGGCTCCTCCGTCCCAGGGGCTGGCCCACATCTCCCCGAGGGCATGGGAGCCCGGCCTGGGCCCGGGTCCGAGGCGGGCGGGCCGCTGTGCGCCCCCGAGGCCAGCGTCACGGCTCGAGGTGCAGGCTCTGGCCCCGAGGGGGGCGGCCGGGCTGGACAGTGTGGGGGCCTTGGTCTCGGTGCCCCTCAGACTCACACTCCCTCCTCCCTCTGACCGTCTCCTGCCTGGGCTCCTGCCGAAGGCCGGGGTCTGTGCTGGGGGCCTGGTGGGAGCTGTGGGGCGTTCTCATCAGCGGCCGTGGCCCAACCCGGGACCCGCCATTGCCGAGCGGCACGGGGTCCTCTCCACTCCCCGCCCGCCTCCAGGTCCGTGGGCGCAGGGCGAGCAGGAGGGGTGTGCTCAGCCTGTGGAGCTCGGGACCCAGTGTGACGGGGGCTCCTTGGTGACCCCCCGAGAATCAAACAGCTGGGAAGCCGGGCCCAGGGCCGTGGGGGGCGAACAGGTGGATGGACAGGTGGGTGGACAGCGGACAGAGTCCCTGCAGCCCACCCAGGAGGCCGGGTTTCCGCCCAGGCACCAAACAGCCCCTGCGCGTCTTAGGGGCGGGGTCCCCCCTGGTTTGAGCCTCTGGAGCTGCTGGGTGGGGGTGGTGAGCGCTATGGGGGGCCTTTGGGCCGGGAAGCGGGGTGGGTCCAGGAGGCCCCGGTGTGTGTGTGGTGAGTGGGAATCCGACATGTGGCCCAGCCCGGCTGTCCCCGAGCTGCTGGGCACCCTGGGGAGACGGGCTGACCTCCCTGGTGTCTGAGGAGGCCCACCCCTCCTCGCTGGGTGGGACACACAGGATGTGGAGACATGGGGACATGGGGACACACAGGGACACACGGGATGTGGAGACACGGGGACACACAGGGACACACGGGATGTGGGGACCCGGGGACACACGGGGACACATGGGATGTGGGGAAACGGAGACACGGGGACACACAGGGACACACGGGATGTGGAGACACGGGGACACATGGGGACACACGGGATGTGGAGACACGGGGACATGGGGACACACAGGGACACACGGGATGTGGAGACACGGGGACACAGGGACACACGGGGACACATGGGATGTGGAGATACGGGGACACACGGGATGTGGAGACACGGGGACACATGGGATGTGGAGACACGGGGACACATGGGGACACAGGGGTTGTGGGGACCCGGGGACACACGGGGACACATGGGATGTGGGGAAACGGAGACACGGGGACACACAGGGACACACGGGATGTGGAGACACGGGGACACATGGGGACACAGGGGTTGTGGGGACACGGGGACCCGGGGACACACGGGGACACACAGGATGTGGGGAAACGGAGACACGGGGACACGGGCCCTGCAGGCCCCACAATCGGCACGGGGCTGCTTCCTGCCCGTCTCCCCGGAGCAGCGGCCGCTCAAGGTCCCTGCTGAGCTCCGAGGAGGTGAGGCGTCCGCCCCTCCTGGCCGCGCTGGAATGTTCCGGCTGCCCTTGGCCGGGGGAGGGGCGGCCCGGCTGGCTGGTCCCCGGGCCCCGCCTCCTGCTCTTATCGCGTCCTCCTGCCAAGCTCGGCCACCTCAAAGTCACGCTGCCCGGGGTGCCCGGGGCCTTCCGCCCGCCCCCCCAGACGGCCTTGGGGCGCGGCCATCAGGGAGCTCCGGAGGGGCCGAGCCGAGCTCTGACCCGCCTCGCGCTCCCCGACCCCTTTCGGCAGGACCGGGCCTGTCTGCGTCTCGGCCTCGGTGCGCATTGGCCTCGGGGGCGCCTTGTCTCGGGCCCGTCAGCAGGTCCTGTCTGTCAGTCCATCCGGCCGGCCGGCAGTGACTGTCCGGCAGCCCCCAGGGGCCTGGCCTGTGCGTCTCGCACAGTCTGTTCTCGACGGGGCCCTGACCTGGCCGCTTCGAATAAACCAAACCCAGCGCCTTGGCCCGGCTCCCTGCGCGGACACACACACACACACACACACACACACCCGGACAGCGTGCCCTGAGCCGTGCAGCCTGCGGGCTGTGAGGGGGGGGTGAGGGGTGGCCGGACGGCTCGCCCGGAGCCTCTGGGGCCGGGAGGGCATCGCCAGCCCGGCTGGCGGTGGCGGGCGCTGAGCCTCGCCGGGTGGCTCTGGCTTGGACAGTCCCCGGTGCCACCTGCCTGGCTGGTAATTTGACCTGTTTCCCCAGGGAGCGGGGAACGAGGGGGTGCCCCAGGCTGGCACGAGGGCACTGCCTCCCGGCCCGGCCAAGGGCAGCCGAAGCAGGCCGCCCGGCGAGCGGGCACACACCCAGCATCCCCCAGGCCTCTGCCCACGCAGTGCCGCCCGCAGTGCCGCCCGCAGTGCCGCCCGCAGGCCGGGCCGTGCCACCCGCAGTGCCGAGCTGTGCCATCCACAGTGCCGCCCGCAGTGCCGCCCCAGGCCGGGCTGTGCCATCTACAGTGCCGCCTGCAGGCCGGGCAGTGCCGCCTGCAGTGCCGCCCGCAGTGCCGCCCGCAGGCTGGGCCGGGCCGCCCCAGGCCGGGTAGTGCCGCCCGCAGTGCCGCCCGCAGTGCCGCCCCAGGCCGGGCAGTGCCGCCCGCAGTGCCGCCCGCAGTGCCGCCCACAGTGCCGCCCCAGGCCGGGCCGTGCCCTCTGCTGCGGAAACTGGACCCAGACCGGCCTCACTGCCCGTCCTGGCACCAGGGACACTGAGGCCTCCACCGCAGACGGGGCCTTCGGGGGGGAGGGGGGCCGTGGCTCGGAATGTCTCAGGACCCTCGGCCGAACGGAGGGCCCACGAGCTTCTGATTTCCCCGGGAGGCTGTGTCCGTTGTTTTCTCTCGTTCAGGCCCCGGAGGCCTGGGGTCACTTCTGTGTGGGGCCTGAGCACAGGGCTCCTCGACTTCCAGCTCCCCCTGCTGGAGGGGCCGAACCTGCCCGCCCCAGCGCCCCCGGCACCCCGCCCTCCGGAGCCCGCCCTCAGTGCTGCCCCTGCCCCGCCCGCCACCCCCCGCTCCGGGGACCTGGGGCAGGGGGTCCGCAGCCGCCCCCGCCCCCCCGCCCCCCCCCCCGGTCCTGGGGCAGGGGGTCCGCAGCCGCCCCTGTCCCCCCCGCGCCCCCCCCCGGTCCTGGGGCAGGGAGTCCACAGCCGCCCCTGCCCACCCCCCCCCGGTCCTGGGGCAGGGGATCCGCAGCCGCCCCTGCCCACCCCCCCCCGGTCCTGGGGCAGGGGGTCCGCAGCCCCCCCCACTGCCCGCTCCCTGCCCACCCTGACCGTCACGGGCACCAGCGTGCCAGGCCAAGCTCCTCTCTCCGCCTGGAGTGCGCCCACCACGCTGCCAGCCGGAGGCCTGCGGGAGGGGCCCAGCGCCTCAGCCCCGGTTCCCCTGTGCCGGGCGGAGCCACACGGGGCCCACAGCCGCAGGGTGGGCCCAGCACAGGCCCGGGGAGGTCTCCTCTCTCCTCCGCGCTCACTGCCCCCCTCCCCCTCCACGGGCGAGCGGCCAGCCTCACCTTGTGAGCATGGTGCTGACGTGAACCCCTCGCCGAGATGCATGAGCACTGCAGCCCGTCCAGCCGTGAGGCCCGGGCGAGCGTCGAGAACTAACACCCAGGAGCCGCCAGGTCGGCTTCGTTCCCGCCAGGCACAGGCCCGGCGCGGCTCCGCCCCCTGAGGGGCGTGCAGGGGCAGCTGGTCCGTGATTCTCATCACTGGTGTTGCCCTCGCTCTCCCTTCCTCTCTGGCATCAATAAAAACATCTTTAAAAAGAAAGGCTGCCGGCCGGCACGTGTGCCAGCAGAGGCAGGACAGCCGGGGCGGATCAGAGCACACGCGTGGTGGGAGTGTCTGGCCCAGCGGATCAGAGCACACGCATGGTGGGAGCGTCTGGCCCAGCGGATCAGAGCACACGCGTGGTGGGAGCGTCTGGCCCAGCGGATCAGAGCACACGCGTGGTGGGAGCGTCTGGCCCAGCGGATCAGAGCACACGCGTGGTGGGAGCGTCTGGCCCAAGCGGATCAGAGCACACGCGTGGTGGGAGCGTCTGGCCCAGTGGATCCAGAGCACACGCGTGGTGGCAGCGTCTGGCCCAGTGGATCCAGAGCACACGCGTGGTGGGAGCGTCTGGCCCAGTGGATCCAGAGCACACGCGTGGTGGCAGCGTCTGGCCCAGTGGATCCAGAGCACACGCGTGGTGGGAGCGTCTGGCCCAGTGGATCCAGAGCACACGCGTGGTGGGAGCGTCTGGCCCAGTGGATCCAGAGCACACGCGTGGTGGGAGCGTCTGGCCCAGTGGATCCAGAGCACACGCGTGGTGGGAGCGTCTGGCCCAGTGGTCGGCAAACTCATCGGGCCACAGAGCCGAATACAACAGCACAACGACTGGCATTCTTCGGAGAGCCACGTATTTTAAACTTAAACTTCTCCTAACACCACGTCTTCAACACAGACTCGCCCAGGCCGTGGTGTTTTGTGGAAGAGCCACCATCCAGGGGCCAGAGAGCTGCCTGTGGCTCGCGAGCCGCGGTTTGCCGACCACGGGCCTAGGTCATGACCCCAAGGCCCGCGTGCCCGCGGCCCACCGGCGTGTCTGGGGGGGCCGGGGCGCCAGGTGGGAGGCGGCTGCCGTCCGTGGCTCAGAGCCACCACGGGGCCGGTTCCCGCGGGGAAGGGCCCCTCTCCGGGGGCGGCAGGAAGGGCAGGCCCAGGCCGGGAGCTCGGAGGCCGTCCCGGCTGCCATGTCCTGGCCGGACACAGGCCCGGTCTGATCGCCGAGGAGCAGACAAGGCCACGCGGAAGGACACGCAGGGGCCGAGCGCCTCAGAATGCCAAGGTCGGCAGCTCGGGTGCGGGGGCCCGGAGACGGGGCGCCTCACCGGGAAGGCGAGCTGGCGGGACCGGGCGGTGCTGGGGCCGCCGTCAGCGTGGAGTGTCCGGGTGGACACGTCCGGGTCCTGTGCTCGGCAGATGCCGTGCCCGGGGAGCAGGCAGGTCCCCCGCTGGGCCCGGGGAGCAGGCAGGTCCCCCCCTGGGCCCGGGGAGCAGGCAGGTCCCCCGCTGGGCCCGGGGAGCAGGCAGGTCCCCCGCTGGGCCCGGGGAGCAGGCAGGCGCCCCCCCCTGGGCCCGGGGAGCAGGCACCCCCGCTGGGCCCGGGGAGCAGGCAGGCGCCCCCCCTGGGCCCGGGGAGCAGGCAGGCGCCCCCCCTGGGCCCGGGGAGCAGGCAGGTCCCCCGCTGGGCCCGGGGAGCAGGCAGGTCCCCCCGCTGGGCTCGGGGAGCAGGCAGGCACCCCCCCTGGGCCTGGGGAGCAGGCAGGCGCCCCCCCTGGGCCCGGGGAGCAGGCAGGTCCCCCCCTGGGACCGGGGAGCAGGCAGGTCCCCCGCTGGGCCCGGGGAGCAGGCAGGTCCCCCGCTGGGCCCGGGGAGCAGGCAGGTCCCCCGCTGGGCCCGGGGAGCAGGCAGGTCCCCCGCTGGGCCCGGGGAGCAGGCAGGTCCCCCTGGCCGGGAGCAGCAGGTCCCCGCTGGGCCCGGGGAGCAGGCAGGCCCCCCCTGGGCCCGGGGAGCAGGCAGGTCCCCCGCTGGGCCCGGGGAGCAGGCAGGTCCCCCGCTGGGCCCGGGGAGCAGGCAGGTCCCCCGCTGGGCCCGGGGAGCAGGCAGGTCCCCCGCTGGGCCCGGGGAGCAGGCAGGTCCCCCGCTGGGCCCGGGGAGCAGGCAGGTCCCCCCGCTGGGCCCGGGGAGCAGGCAGGCACCCCCCCCTGGGCCCGGGGAGCAGGCACCCCCCCTGGGCCCGGGGAGCAGGCAGGTCCCCCCCGCTGGGCCCGGGGAGCAGGCAGGCGCCCCCGCTGGGCCTGGGAGCCGGAGAGCCTGCCGGGGGGACGGGCGATGACGCAGGAAGTGGAGCAGCCGGTGGACCTGGGCAGAGGGCGTGGGAGCTCCTGGGCTGCTCTCAGCTGCTCCGAGCGCCGAAGGAGAAGTGCCCGCCGCTCCGGCTTCCTGTCCCCCGCGGTGTGGGCAGTGCCAGGCTGGGAGGAGGCGCAGGGACAGGGGCGCCTCTGCGGTCGCTGCTCACGGCCCCGCCCGCTGCCACGGGGACAGGCGGCCGGGGGTGCGTCGTCTGACGATGAATCTCGGACAAGCTGAGCGGAGACGTGCAGACAATCTGCAAATGACCACCACCGGAAGGCCTGCTGTCTGTGCCTCCAGGGCAGTGTGTGCGTGTGTGTGTGCGACTGCACACATGTGGAGTGTACACAAGCGCATACGTGTGACAACACATGTGCGTGCACCCATGTGTGTTTTTGGCGTGTGTATGTGGAAGCACCTGGTGCCGTCATGGTGAGCGGTGGGCCCACAGCTGGACCCCCCTGACCACTGGCCTCCCTGCTTGTGCCTCCGTCTCCCCGTGTCATGGCCACACGTGTGACAGCAGTGTCGTCCGTGTGCACCTGCACGTGTGACCTGGGGGGGCAGTAAAACCGAGAGACCGCTCGTCCGTCCCTCTGTCCTGGGACGTCTGAGGACACCACCCTGCATCCACCCCCCCACCGGCCGCTCGTCTTCTCTCTCTGAAGCCGGTTATCACAGAGCGGCCGCCGTCGGTAAAAATAGCATCTGGTGTCTGCAGAGTCAGGACACGTGCAGGCCTGCAGCCCCGAGCTTCCCCTCCTGCCCGCCGCCGCCGTCCAGTGAGACAGGACCGGGATGCAGCGTCTGAGAGCGTGCAGAGGGCGGTGACCCAGCGGCCAGCGGGGCCCGCGGGGCCGGAACCCGGCGAGGCGCGAGGCGGGAGGGGAGAGGTGGCGGGCCTGAGGGAGGCGGCGGTCGGGGACAGAGACCCGGAGAAAGGGCCTCTGGCCGGAGCAGGCTGCATGTGCCAAGGCCCTGGTGGGGGTAGGGCTGTGCTTGGCCGTGTGAACGGAGATGCCCTGGCCAGTGTTGCCCGGTGGTTAGAGCGCCCGCCAAGCCAGTCTCCAGCTCCAGCCCAGCCCACGGGCTCGGCCTCGCCCTGTTTGTCTGGGGTGTCCCACAACCCCTGACCCCACGCCCCCACGCCCCCGGAACTGTCCTCTCTCCGTCTCTGCGAGGCCATGTGTCCACCTGAGCGCAGTCACCTCACTTATTATGTGTCACCTCTTTACAGAGAGGAAGGGAGAGGGAGAGAGAGTTAGAAACATCGACCAGCTGCCTCCTGCACACCTCCCACTGGGGATGTGCCTGCAACCAAGGTACATGCCCCCGACCGGAATCGAACCCGGGATCCTTGAGCCCACAGGCTGATGCTCTACCCACTGAGCAACACCAGCCAGGGCCATCACTTTCTTTTAAAAAATATGTTTTTATTGATGTCAGAGAGGAAGAGAGACACCCATGATGAGAGAGAATCATGGACCGGCTGCCTCCTGCACGCCCCCACTGGGATGGAGCCCGCACCCAGGCCTGTGCCGACCTCCGGGAATCGGGCTGTGACCTCCTGGCTCCTGGGTCGATGGCTAGCCGCTGAGCCTCGCCGGCCGGGCCCACCTGCATTGTCATGGCCTTTTTATTTTCTTCATTTTTAATCTTAATTTTTTGCCTTTTTTCCCCTCTTCAATCAATCGCCCTTTTGGACGAGAAGGGAGGCGTGGACATTGCTAATTGTGGGGAAACACACAACGCAGAACTGACGGCCGTGGCCACCGCCTCGTGCACGGCTCAGGCGGGGAGCACGTTCGTGTTGCGCCGATGTTACCACCGCCCTCTCCGGAACTTTCTGTCGTCCCAGACTGAGTCCTGCCCCCGTTGATGTCAGAGGCAGGGAGAGGGAGAGGGAGAAACACCATGAGGAGAGAGCGTCACGGACCGGCTGCCCCCTGCACGCCCCCCACTGGGGATCGAGCCCCCGCCCACCGTCTCCCGTCCGTGGCTCTGACCCGCCGTGGTCCCGTGGGCGTGGCATCAGAAACCTCGGCCGTGGCCGCGTTTCCCGGGGGCCGGCCACGGCCTTCGTGACACTGTGTTGTTCCTTTGCCCACGGACGGCTGTGGTGGCCGAGGCCGCCATGCTCACGGCCCCGGCCCCCGGCCCTGCCTTCCGCCCGGGGCTGCTGTGCCCAGAAGGGGGCTGCCCTCCCCGGTTCCACGGCGGCTGCTCCGTCTCCCCTTCCCCCCGCAGCCCGGCTTCCTGTGGCCGCAGCTCCAGCCGCTCCTGTGATGGGGACGCGGGCCAGGTCCCCGGCTGCCGGCCCTTCGCCGCGCCTGCTCCCGAGACCCCTGGGTCCGAGTCCGACACCAGGAGGGTCAGGTTATGGCGCTCTGATTGGCCGGCAAGATGGAAAGAGAGCACAGCGCACACGGGGGGCGTGGCATCGTGGGGGGTCCCCCACGGGTTAACGAGTCCCCCCTCATGGGAGAACACCCGTGTCCACTCAGCAGCTCCCAGCTGCGAACTGTCATCGCCATCCTCGCCGCCTGACCATCCGCTCACTCCCAGACCTGTTCCTTCTCTGCTCCCAGGACCCCGGCCCTGACCCCAGCCCCAGCCTCAGCCCCACCGGGCTCCCTTCCCCTGCCGAGGGCCAGGCCGGGAGCGGGCAGCCAGGGGTCGGGGCTGCGGGGCGGGGCGGGGATGTCTCTGCTCCGGGGCGGCAGGAAGTGGCAGCTCCCGTCCGGGGACAGGACAGCGGGAGGCGGTGGAGGAGCCGGGGTTTCCGGCCGAGGCCTGGCCCATCCTGGCCGGTTCCCCTTTTCCTCTGCGCTTCCTCCTCGCGCGGCTGCCTGGCCCCGGGCCAGCGGTGGCCTGACAGAGGACGGCCCGGCTCTCGGCTCCCGGGGCGGCCGGGGGTGTGGGCAGCCCGTTGGTGCCGTGTGGTGGCCGGACAACCCGTTGCTGACGTCCCTCCTGCCGGACGCGTCCGGCATCCGAGTTTCCTGGGGCTCGAGCGCCTGTGTCTCCTCCGGCCTCAGCGTCGGTGTGGACGCAAGGTCAGCGCTGCTGACTCTGCCTGGGTCTCTGGGGCCCGGCCAGGAGCCCGTGTCCGCAGCTGCAGGCGGCGTGGTGCTCGGAGATGGCTGTCCTCCGCCTGCAGGGTCTCTGGGCCTGGCTGCCTCGCACCCATCGCTGCCGCCCCTGGTCCTCGTCCTGCTTTCGCTCCTGGCCTCCAGCTGCCAGTCCTGCCACTCACGGTGACTGACAGCCCCCCACCCTGCCACTCACTGTGACTGACAGCCCCCTTCCCTGCCACTCACTGTGACTGACAGCCCCCTTCCCTGCCACTCACGGTGACTGACAGCCCCCCACCCTGCCACTCACGGTGACTGACAGCCCCCCACCCTGCCACTCACTGTGACTGACAGCCCCCTTCTCTGTCACTCACGGTGACTGACAGCCCCCTTCCCTGTCACTCACTGTGACTGACAGCCCCCTTCCCTGTCACTCACGGTGACTGACAGCCCCCTTCCCTGTCACTCACTGTGACTGACAGCCCCCCTCCCTGCCACTCACGGTGACTGACAGCCCCCCACCCTGCCACTCACTGTGACTGACAGCCCCCTTCTCTGTCACTCACGGTGACTGACAGCCCCCCACCCTGCCACTCACTGTGACTGACAGCCCCCCTCCCTGCCACTCACGGTGACTGACAGCCCCCCACCCTGCCACTCACTGTGACTGACAGCCCCCCACCCTGCCACTCACTGTGACTGACAGCCCCCTTCCCTGTCACTCACTGCGACAGCTCCCAGCAGCGGGCATGGTCTGTGCGTAGGTTTTCTGGTTTATTATCTTTCCGCGATGTCTGCTTGTCCCTGGAGCCTAGCATGGTGCCAGGCACATAGTGGGCGCTTCCCTGCTGGCGTGGGCATGAGGGACAGAGCCCACGGGCCTCGCGGGCAGGGCATGGAGTGAGTATTTTGTTCCGAGTGCCCAGGTGCCACCGGGGGCTGCCTGGGGAGGAGTGGCACCGACTGGTTCCGTCTCTGAACCCCCCACAGGGCCGGCGGCCGGCGGGTGAGGCCTGGCTCCTGCGTCCGGGTCCCTCCGTGGCCCGGGTTTCTCCCTCTGGGTGGCGCTGGCAGCGCTGGTGGTGACCCGCCCGGGTTGGAGCCGGCTGCCCTCTGGGCCTCGAGGATGCTGAGCCCGAGATAGAATGGCTATTGCGTCCGGCATGGAGCAATGGTGGCCTGCCGGGGGAGCACCGAGGCCCCGCCGCCCGAAGCTGCTTCCCCCCGGCCACGGCCGCTCCGCGGGGGGGGGGGGGGGCAGGCCGGGCGGCCGTGGGCCCCGCCTGCAGAGCCCTGCACCTGCCGGGCCTCGCACACGCGTGGGGCCCGGTGTGTGTGCGGGGCGACGGGCACGGCTGAGAGTGAGATGAGGCGGAGGAGGCGCCCAGGCCGGGCTGTGTCCCCAGCCGGCCGCCGGGAGGAAGCAGACGCTTCCTGGACACACTGACCCTCACACGGCGGCTTGAGTGGCAGGACCGCCTGTCCCTGGGTGACCGGGGAAGCCAGTGCCCAGTGCCTGCCTCGCCCAGACGCCTGCCCTTGGACCCGCCTCTGCACAGACCCCCGGCCCTCAGTGCTGAGTGCTGGGCGGCCCTGCCCACCCCTCCCCCCGGAGCCACCATCCAGGCCACTGCCCCGGCCACCGCCCCAGGGACCCTGCAGGCCCATTCTGGGCGGCCTGAGGGCCCCCCACCCCTGGTGCTATGGCAGGAAGCGGGCAGCCCTGGCCATTCAGTGCCGCTGGGAGCCGGGAGAGGCAGCGGCCCAGGCCCAGGCCCAGGCCCCCCGGACCCTCCGCCTGAGAGGCAGGCCGGACGGGGGAGTGTCGGGTGCAGGCGCACCTGCAGGCGGCCAGGACCCCTCTCGGGGACGTGGTGCCTCTGGACAGAGAAGGCCCGTCTGCAAGGTCCCTCCAGGCTGTGCTCGGGCACCTTCTAAATATACCCGTGAGGCTTCCTTATCGGCTGCCCACAGCCAGGCGTGGAGGGGGGGGCGGACTGGGGACGGAGCGGCTGGGAGCACGGCTGGGGGACCCCGAGGACGGGCCTCCCCCTGAAGCCCACCCCAGCCCATCCCCCCTCCCCCCGCCAGGCCCCCCGCCCCCCGCAGCCTCCGGGGGCGGTGAAGGCAGAGGGAGGCCCCCTCCTGGCTGCCCCGGCTGCCGCTTCTCAGAGGCACAGGCCAAGGCTGGAGGGCGGGGCCGGGCTGGAGTCTGGTCCCCGGCCTGGCAGGGCTCCGGGCGCCGCGTGCTCGGTCACCTGGGGCTGCGGGCGCGGGCGATGTCCGATAAGCCGGGCGTCCGGGCCAGGCTGCGGTCACAGCCGGGAGGCGGCTCGGCCCCTGGCACAGGCCGGGCATTGTTCCCGCCGAGCCCCCTCCCCTGGCAGGGCCTCCTCCTGCCACGCTCACGCAGCTCCTGGGCTCGGGGCGGGCAGCCTGGGCCCCCCCCCCACGGCCTGCTGGGAAAGGGCCGCGCCCCGCGCTCCAGGCCTCCGTGCCCGCTCTCAGGTGGGGCTGCCTGGCCTCAGAGCCGGGACTCCGGCTGGGACAGAGCTGGGCTCGCCTGCGCCGGCAGGAGGGGGCGCCACGGCCTCGGGCTCCGAGCCCCAGGCCCACGTGTGGGGTCCCGCCTGCCGCCGGCACAGCGCCTTCCACCGCGGCGCCACCCGGGGCCGGGACCCTCCCCGCCCTCACGGTCCCGCCCAGGCCTCCGGTGCCCCAGGCCAGGCTGCCCTGGCCGTGGCCGCAGCCAGGTCGCCAGCCGGTGTCTCTGGGGGGGGAGACGGACGAGGATGGCAGACGTGGGCGCCAGCGGCCTGCGCCTCCATCTGTAGAGGCTCCCCTCGGCCGCAGGGGGAGCTGAGCTCAGGCCGGGGCAGGTGTGGGCGTGCAGGCCGAGGGGGGCAGCAGCACGAGGTGTGCGCCTGACGGTGACCTGGTGCGGGCGGCGTGCTGATGGGACTCGGTCAGCGGAGTCCTGGCCCCCAGGTGCCCGGGTCCCGAATCCTGATCCTGGGAGTGGCAGAGGGCCTCGGGGGGGGGCAGGGAGGCGGAAATGCTTTGACTTGTGTCAGGAACACGAAGGCAGGCGCCCCCTGGGCCCGGGTCCTGGGCAGCGCCCGGGGTCTGGGATGGGGGAGCCAGTCCGGGGTCGGGGTCGGGGGGGGCCGGTCTGGGAGCCGGGGGCCAGTCCCTCGGCCTCAGGGCGGCTTCAGGGCTGAGAAAGGTCACAGCCCAGAAGGCAGCAGCGGTCTGTCTGTCCGTCCGTCCTTGGGGAGGGCCATGGGGACCCTGCAGGGACCTGGGGTCCCGGCTCCTGCTCAGCACTGTCTGGCTGAAGGCCTGTCCCTGGCGGGGGGTCAGCTCCCACCGCTGGGTGGCTGGGCAGCCCTCACCGCCTGGTCCGCGGCCGGTGGGCACCAGGGGCTGGGGCGGGGCTCGGCGCCAGGGGATGGGGGGCGGGCGCCTGGGGGCACACCTTGGGGGGCGGGCGCCTGGTGGGACACCTTGGGGGCGGGCGCCTGGGGGGACACCTGGGGGCGGGCGCCTGGGGGCACACCTTGGGGGCGGGCGCCTGGGGGGACACCTTGGGGTGGGCGCCTGGGGGCACACCTTGGGGGGCGGGCGCCTGGGGGGACACCTTGGGGTGGGCGCCTGGGGGGACGCCTGGGGGGGGGGGCGGGCGGCCCCGGGAGCTGCAGGGCTGACCGTGTCGCTGTCTGCAGCTTCCTCATCGTGCTGGTCTGCCTCATCTTCAGCGTGCTGTCCACCATCGAGCAGTACGTCGCCCTGGCCACCGGGACCCTCTTCTGGATGGTACGTACCAGCGGCCGCCGCGCCGCCCAGGGCCTGGGTGGGGGAGCCGCCTGCATGGAGCCCCGGGGCCCCCTGCTGGCCGCGGGCGGTGGTCTCGCCTCGATGTCGGGGCCGGAGGAGTGGGGTCCCCATCCCCAGCTCTGGTACCGGCAGGATGGGAGAGTGAGACAGCAGGCCTGAGGGGTGGTCTGGGAGGCCTCCTGGAGGAGGCGTGGTCTGAGCTGGGCTGGAGGGAGGGAGGGAGGACGTGGTCCGGGCCGGGCTGTGGTTGGAGGGACTTGCCCGGCCTGCACATGGGCCCTCGGTCTGGGACACAGACCGGCCCCTCCAGGGGACCCCACTGTGTGGCGCCCAGGGGGCTGGGACGCCAGCGGCTGCCTGACCGGGAATCAGACCGCGGGCTCTCAGTGCCCGGCCGCCGTGCCACCCAGGAGCCAGGGCCGGGACGCGGGGTGGCGTGTTCACGGTGACGCGTGTCCGTGGCCGCGGCCGCTCTGGGCCTTGTTCCGGGCCTGGGTCCGAGCGACCGCACAACCAGGGCCGCCCGCTGCGGACACGGCTGTGGCTGTTCCTTCTCCTGGTGGCTCCCTGCCCGGCTCCTGGGCCCTGCGGTGCCCCCTGGCTCTTCCCGGGAGCCCCCGTCCTGCCCGGGCACCCCGATGCCTCTGCTTGTGGGCGCGGGGGCCTGAGCGGCTGGTGTGGGCGCCCCCATGAGCCGGGTTCACGCAGGTGCCAACACGCTTCTCGCTGGCCGCGGGGAGGTGGCTGTGGGTGGCCGACCCCACGGGGGTCCCTCGCTGCCCTGGGGCCACCGCCCCGGGTCCTGGCAGCTGGTTACTGCCCTGCGCTCGGCTCTGTGGCTGCTCACGTAGAAATAGGGACAGGCAGTGGCCAAGCTGGATGGCCACCAGGACTGCAGGGACAGCGTTTTGGGGTCCCCATGCTCCCCTGTCCCCTTCCCCGTGCTCCCTGCCTTCTTCCCCTGCTCCCTGTCCCCTTCCCCCTGCTCCCTGTCCCCTTCCCCCTGCTCCCTGCCCCCTGCCCCCTGCCCCCTGCCCCCTGCTCCCTGTCCCCTGTTCTCTGCCTCCTTCCCCCTGCCCCCTGCTCCCTGTCCCCTGCCCTCTGCCCCCTACTCCCTGCCCAGAGTCCCCAGCCCCCTTCCCCTGTCCCCTGTTCTCTGCCCCCTGCTCCCTGTCCCCTCTCCCCTGCTCCCTGCCTGCTGCCAGCTTCCTTCCTGGCGCCGCCTCCTCCCTCCTCACATTTCTGAGGTCTGCATGCCCCCTGGTGGCCTATCTCTGAACTGCGGGCACAGTGTCCTCTACTGAGGATGGGGCCGGGGCCTGGGCCGGGGCCCCGCGAGGGGGTATGCACCGAGCACAGAGCCCTTCCCACTGAGGTTCCACTCCCTCCCCCATCCCCTCTTCTGTCCTGGGGGTACCCCCTGCGCCCTCCTGCCCCCAGGCCCCTCTGCACACAGCAGGCCTGGCGTGTGTGGGTGTGCACGCGTGTGCACGCGTGTGCACGGGCAGGAGGGGTACAGGTCTTCCTTTAAAAACCGCGATTGTCTGGACGGCGCGGCTCAGGGGCTGAGCGACGCCCTATGGACCAGGAGGTCACGGGCGGTTCTCGGTCGGGCACAGGCCCGGGTTGGGCTCCATCCCGGCTGGGGCGTGCAGGAGGCAGCCGGTCCGTGACTCTCATCACTGAGGCCTCTCTCTCCCTCCTCTCTGGAGTCAGTACAACACGCGTGTTTGGAAAGACCTGATGGCGCCAGCAGCTCCCGCACGTGTAGGACACGCCTGGCCTCTCGGGCCCCAGGGCGCTGCTCAGCCAGCACCTGCCTGCACCCACGCCCGCCTGCACCCAGCCCACCTGCACCCATGCCCGCCTGCACCCACGCCCTCGAATCCCACACTCTCCCTGACCCCGACACGCACACACACACACACACATACACGTATACACACACATACACACACATACACACATACACACACGCGCACACGTATATACACACACACACACACACACCTGCACCCGCACCCACGCGGGGCCCGCTGTTCCCCCACCGGCAGGTCACACACTGGCTTCTGGCCCTTCCCAGGCAGCCTGGCTGTCCCTGCCTCTGTGAGCCCCCGAACCGGCCCCCCGGGGGGTCCCTCCTCCGTGGGGTCCCCTCCTCCGTGTGTCCCTCCTCCTTGGGTCCCGTCCTCCGTGGGGGCCTGCCCCCTCCCTCGCCGCTGCTCTCAGACCGGGTGCTGGGACTGGGCGGCTCAGTGCCCCCTCCACACGCGGGAGGCCGGGCCCAGGGTGCTCGCCCCGAGCCCAGCATGGCCTCCGGGGCCCACGCACCCGAGTGACCCCAGGACAGGCAGTGGCTGCGGGGTCCTGGCCTCAGCTCCCCTCCTGTGAGGGAGGGTGGTGGGACGGCCTCGGCCACGGCCTTGCTGGGTCCCGGGAGCCGGCCAGGGTGTGGGGTGCTGGGGAAGACGGGGACCCCCTGCCCGGGGGCAGCTGTGCGTGCCGTGGGGCGGCCAGGCCATGCGGGCGCCCGGAGGGCTCACCCTGCGAAGGGTGTTGGCGGGAGGGGCACGGGTGCTGGGGGCAGACAGGAGGGCCCCGCTCACCGTCTCAGGGCCCGGGGCTCCTGGGGTGGGGGGTCGGGGGCACTTCCCGGGGGCCTGGGTCTGGGGGCGCCGACCCCCAGAGGCAGGGCGGGGAGGGGGCGGGATCCTCACAGACGCCAGGCCCGGCCCGGCCCGGCCCGGCCGCCAGGGGGCGCTGTGGGCGCGCGGACGGCGGCTGGCGCGGGCCCAGGGAGCCAGGCCGCGGCTGTGGGGAGGCGGCTGGGCCCCGCGAGGGGCTCGGCTCGGCTGGGGCGGAAAAAATGGGGAAAAATGCGCTCGGCGCTGTGTTCCCAGAGAGTCCATATTTCTTCCCGCTCCGCCCGTGCCAGAAGCCTGTTATCTCAGCCGGGAGGCCGGCCTGGGGATTAGCGTTCTGCTGAGCCAGGCAAATTCGCTGAAAAAGCGTTTTGTTGGAAGCGCCCCGCCCGGGGTCTGCCCGGGGCCTGCTCCCGCCACGTCGCAGCTCCAGCTTCGTCCGCGGCTCCCGGGCCAGGGCGCTCAGCACGGCCCCAGGCCTCCGGCGCGTGCACGTGTGTGCGCGTGTGCACGTGTGCGCCTGTGCATGTGTGTGCGTGTGTGCATGTGTACGCGTGTGCATGTGTGCACCTGGGCCTGCTTGCCCACGGTGCTGGGGCACACGCGTGTCCACGCTCCGCGCCGTGTGTCTGGGCGCACCCCACGAAGGGGTCCCAGGCTGGGGGGCTCTCCGTGCCCCGCCCTGTCCCCCGCTGGGGCAGAGGCCCGCTCTCGGGAGGCCCTCCCCACAGGGAGAGGCCGGCTTTGTCTCTAAAACACACTCTTCTCCGCTTTTCTCCCCAAACCCACCCAGAGCCCCCGCAGCCGGCGAACAGGTAACCGCCCGGAGCCGGGCGGCCAGGCCCAGCCGGAGCCGGAGCCGGAGGCCGGGGATGAGGTCATCGCTATGGCTTCCTGCCGCCGGCCCCTCCGTCCGCCCTGCCAGCTGCACCCCCTCCCCAGTTCCCAGCTGCCACCTCCCCCGGGCCCGGCGCGTCCCCGCACCCTCCCTGCCCGGAGGGGCCCTGTCCCGCGCCCCGCCCGGCGCCCTCTCTGAGGAGGGTGAGTCCGGGCGGAGGTCACTCCGGCCCGGCTCTGCCCGAGTTTCCATTAAGAACCCCGAGGCCTCGTCCTCTCCTTCGCCTCCTGCTGGGGCCCCCTCAGCCCTCGGCTCAGCTCGGCGAGCGCCTGTTTCATAGGTGGCCTCTGGGGTGCCTGCCTGCTGCCCCGGACCTCAGGGTGCCCGGGAGGACCCCCGGCCCCTCCTGGCCCCTCGGCCTCAGCCCCTTTGTCTCCGTCCCGGCCCCTGGGAGCTGCAGGCTGAGATGTTCCCTCAGCCCAGGCCTTCCTGGCGGCCGCGCCGGCTCCGGGTCCTTCCCCCTCACTCCGCGGCACCCCAGCACCACGCCTGCACCCCCACCCTCACCTGGGGCCCAGAGGAGGAAGTCTGTGCGGGCATGCGTGTGAGTCTGTGCGGGCATGCATGTGAGTCTGTGCGGGCACACGTGTGAGTCTGTGTGGGCATGCATGTGAATCTGTGTGGGCACACGTGGTCTGTGTGGGCATGTGCGTGGGTCTGTGTGGGCACACGTGTGAGTCTCTGCGGGCACACGTGTGAGTCTGTGCGGGCACGCTTGTGAGTCTGTGTGGGCACACGTGGTCTGTGTGGGCACACGTGGTCTGTGTGGGCACATGTGGTCTGTGTGGGCACGTGCGTGGGTCTGTGTGGGCACGCGTGTGAGTCTGTGCGGGCACACGTGTGAGTCTGTGCGGGCATGCGTGTGAGTCGGTGTGGGCACACGTGGTCTGTGTGGGCACGTGCGTGGGTCTGTGTGGGCACACGTGTGAGTCTGTGCGGGCACGCGTGTGAGTCTGTGTGGGCACACGTGGTCTGTGTGGGCACACGTGGTCTGTGTGGGCACATGTGGTCTGTGTGGGCACATGTGGTCTGTGTGGGCACGTGCGTGGGTCTGTGCGGGCACACGCGTGGGCGCTAGGCCACTGCCGGCTGACCCTCTGCGTGGCAGGCAGCGTCCCGCAGGCAGACCAGGGCCCCGTGCTCGGGGAGGAGCACAGCTGGAGGAGGCCCCGCTGTGCCCCCTCGGTGCCCGGTGCCGCCCCGCAGGCCTGGGGTCACTCCTCCTCGGAGCCCCTGGTGCCCACCCCCAGCACCGGGGCGGGGCTAGGGCCTCTGGGGCCGGCAGGGGGGAGGCTGGGCCGGAGCCTGCCTGCCGGGTGGGGTCAGGGAGGCCCGAGGCCCCTGCATGAGGCCGTGAGCAGAGGCTTTGGGACCGAGACCGAGAGCTCTGCCCTGGGGGTTCCGGGGACACAGCCGAGCCGCCTCCCGCGTCCCCGAGGCAGGGCACTCGTCCCTGACCCCTGACCCTGATGCGTGTCCTGTTCGAGGACCAGGGCCAGCTCAGTGTTTGCAGCAACTTCTTCTTAAAAAAAAAGAAAGATGTTCTTACTGATGTCAGAGGGGAAGGGAGAAGAGAGAGAAACACTAACGATGAGAGAGTCCCGGGTCGGCTGCCGGGCCCCCTGGGGTGAGCCCACGCTGGGCCTGTGCCCTGACCGGGGACGGACGGGACATCCTGGCTCCTGGGTGGACGCCCAGCCCTGGGCCCCGCCGTCCGGACTGCGGCCATTTTCTCTCCTCTCGTGTGGCTGTCACTGGCTGGGGTGGCTGGACCTGGGCAGCCTCGCCCCCTCCCGTGCCCTGGCCGCCCGGGGGCGGGTCCCACGTGTGAGGGGGTCTGAGCAGGGGGCCGGGGCTGGAGGGGCTGGAAGGACTGACGCCCCCCCGCCCCCCCGGCGGGCACGGCCGGCTGGCTCCGGCCGAGGCAGCTGCGGGGACAGCTGGCATTCCTTCGCGCGGCCGGGGACGAGAGCGTGAACACGGGATCGCCCTGTAACCAGAACCTTCTCGGAGGACCCTGCCCCGGGCGGTGTCCTCGAGTCTGTTCTGTAACAAAGACGGCCTGTGTGCACCCCGGCCGGCCGCGGCCTCGCTGCCAGGACCGGCCTATCGATCAGGCCGTTCGGGAGCGGGTGGGGCGGGGAGGAGGAAGCGGGGAAATGTTTGGAACATTCCCGAGAACACGTCACCGAGCCTTGGCGAGGGCCTGCGTCAGGTGGACGGGCCGGGCCGGCGAGGGCCCCGGGGGAGGGAGGGGAGGGTCGGCCGCACGTCCACCTGCCCCTCCCGGCCCCGCCCCCTCCCCTCGGCCACCGCGGGGCCTGCGTGCTCAGCTGGCCCTGTTGGGAGGGGGGCTTGGCTCATGCCTGGTGCTGGGTCCACCGGAGGCCGGGGCCCCCAGCTGTGGGAACTGCAGGCCGGCCTGTGTGTTTCATGGCATTTCCTGTTTTCCGGCTTCAACCCGGGAATGCAGGGGCGGCCTGGCACCTGGACCTTCCTTCCGGGGGCCTCCCTGCCCGGAGCCCCTTGGCCTCCACCTCAGGGGCCACCCTCCTCCGTGGGAGTCACCCTCCCCTGTGGGAGCCACCCCCCGCTGGTCTGGGGGAGGCGGGAGCTCTGGGCCTCATCCGTTCTGGGGCCGACCAGGGCCCATCACCAGGCCGGCGCCCACTCAGCAGGCCCGTGGCCGGCACCGTGTGTGTGTGTGTGTGTGTGTGTGTGTGTGTGTGTACGCGCACGTGCATATGTGTGCGCGTGTGTGCATTTGTGTGTGTCCATGTGCGTGCCTCTCTCTGTGCCTGTGTGTGTCCATGTGTGTCTGCATGTGCACGTGTGTGCCTGAATGTGTATGTGTGTAAGTGTGTGTGCCTGTATGCATGCATGTGCATGTGTGTAAGCGTGTGTGCCTGCGTGAGGCTGCGTGTGCGTGGCTTCCAGGTCTCTCCCTGCACAGCCCGGCGTCTGGGTGGTCTCTTCCCCCACCTCCCCCCACAGCCCCCCTCTCTCCCGCTTTTTAGAAATTGATGACTCAGCTCCAGGTCGGTCGGTAACCAGAGCCGGGGCCTCCCGGGCTGGGGTGCAGGCGGGTGGGGGGCCCAGCGCCAGCCCCAGCTCGGTGCGGGCGGAGGGGCCACTGCCCCCTCAGAGCCCTCGCCCTCCCCGGAGCAACACCTGCCGGGAGGTGTCCGCTCGCCGGCTCCGGCCGCCCGGCCGGCTCCCGCCCCCGCCCGCCGGCGAGTGCGGCCGGAGCAGCCCGGCGGGGATTAGGGATTAGGCCCCGTCCTGGGACAGGTGCTCCCTTTATGCTCGGGGCTGGGGCGCCGTCATTGGCGCCGTCAGGGGGGTCGGCCGGGCCGTTTTGTTCGGCCTTGTTCTCACGTCTGACCCGGCCAGCTGGAGCGGCTGCGGGGAGCGGGCAGCAGCTGACACCACACGGGGGCTCGGGGCGCAGCGGGGGCCGCGGGCGCCGGGACGGCGGAGAATGGGACGAGCTGCGGGGTGCCCGGGGGCCGGCGCAGGGGGCTCACTGTGCAGGTGCAGAGGCCGCACGCCCCTCGGAGCCGCAGCCACGCCCGCTCCGTCCCCACAGAGCCAGGCCCTGGCGCCATCGACCGCTTCCCTTCCCCGTCACTGGCACCTCGGAGGGAGCTTGGGCCCTAACACCCCAGCCCCCAGTCCCAGCCTCAGCCCCAGTCTCAGCCCCCAGCCCCAGCCCCCAGTCCCAGCCCCCAGCCCCAGCCCCCAATCCCAGCCCCCAATCCCAGCCCCAGCCCCCAGCCCCAGCCCCCAGCCCCAGCCCCCAGTCCCAGCCCCCAGCCCCAGCCCCCAATCCCAGCCCCAGCCCCAGCCCCCAATCCCAGCCCCAGCCCCCAGCCCCAGCCTCAGCCCGAGCTCCAGCCCCAGCCCCAGCCTCCAGCTCCCAACCCCAATCCAGCCTCAGCCCTCAGTCCCCAACCACAGCCCCCAGTCCCGGCCCCAGTCCCAGCCCCCAGCCCCAGCCTCAGCCCCAACCACAACCCCCAGCCCCAGCCCCAGCCCGGCCCCAGCCTGGCCCCAGCTCTGCCTCACAAACTGGCCTCAGAGCCGGCACGGCAGCCACACTGGAGCCGGGGGACGGCCAGGCCTGCAGAGGGGGGGGGGGGGGGGGACCAGAGCCAGGGCTGAGGCAGCCTGTGGGGTCAGGGGGAGACGCCGGGACCAGGCCCCTGCAGTGAGCACGTCTGTGGGCCCCGGGCCCCTGGCTGGGGGGCTGCCTTGCCTGGGAAGGTGTGAGACGCCCCGTTCTCCCAGCTCAGAGCGCCCCTCAGTCCCCTCGCCGGCCGTGGAGGGGCCGGGCAGCGCGGGCCTGGCTCCTGGCTGTGGGCGGCCTGTGTGGGCGTTGCTCTCCCAGGCCCGGCGCCCGGACCACCCAGACGGATGGGCTCCAGGTGGGGGCGCCCTCCCTGGCCTGGGGCTCCGTGAATGGAGCATTGGGGGTGTCGGGCCTCGGGCGGGACCGCGGGGGGCGGGGGGCACCGGGGCGGGGGGCTCAGCCTGAGGAGAGTGCCCCCCACCCCCCAGGATGAAGTGGGACCGGGTCCCGGCGGGAGCTGGGGTTCGATAGGGAGTTTTCAGACCTGATGTCCTCCTGAAACCCAAGGGGGGGGCGGACGGACGTACGGACGGACAGACCCACCACCCGGGCCTGCACAGGGTGCGTGGCCTCTGGGGTGTGAACTCTGCCACTTGCACCCAAACCCACTTTAGGGGTGTTCACACTGGCACCTGCGGGCACCCCGAGACCATCGCCGCCATCAGGGCAGCCAGCACATCCCTGACCCCCAAAGTGTCCCCGTGACCTGGGGACCCCCGCCCCGCCCCCGCTCGGGAGGGCGGCTGGCCGGCCCCATCCCTGTGCGTTGGCTGCGGGTCCCGGTTCCCTGTCCTCAGGCTCACGCCCTCCTGCCCGCGTGGCTCCTTCGCTGGGCGTGGCCGTGGCGTGTCGATCCTCTGTTCTTTTTCATGACCAGGCGTGTTCCTGCGTGTCTGCCACATGCTCGGTGGCATTTGGGTCGTCCCCAGTCGTGAGCTACCGTGAACACACGCGTGTCCACATTGTGGGAAGGACTCGTGTGTCCTTTCATGGATGAGAAGAGGGAACGGCCCACCGCTCAGTCCATGTGGGTCTCACTTCTTTCGTCTCTAAGTGCATTTCATTGATTTCAGAGCGGGGGGGGGGGGGGGGCATCCGCGATGAGAGAACCTGCACGGCCCCGCCGGGCCTGTGCCCCGACCGCGAATCGAGCCCTAACCTCCTGGCTCCCAGGTCGATGCTCGACCCCGGAGCCAGCCGGCCGGGCTGGTTTTCCTCTTTAAGAACCGCCCGCGCCGACCTGCACTCCGCCTCCGTGGCTGCCCGTGCCTCCGCCCTCAGCCACACGCGCCGTCTTCCACGTGAGCCCCCCGCGGCCGGGCAGCGTGTCCCACGTCCTGTGTTCCCTCCTCGCGGCTGTGATGCAGGCCTCTCCCCCGGGTGCCCCCTCCGTGTGGCGTCTGATGAGCGGGCACCGTTCCTGGTCCCTGCCCGTCTCCCCTGGCGCCGTCCGTCCGTCCTTCAGGCACCGGGCTGCGTGTTTTACAGATTACGCCCCCCCCCCCGCCCACGGCGTTCCTTCTCCTTCACGTAATGGTGCCTTTTAAACACGAAAAGTGGCCCTGGTCTGTGTGGCTCAGTGGATAGAGCACATGTGTCAAACACAAGGCCCACGGGCCAAATCCGTCCCGCCAGGCCTTGCAATGTGGCCCGCACCGCGCTGTCATCACTGCACTCCGCTGCGTTTCCATCACAATGACAGTTTATGACTGTTCAGTAAACCATTCGGCCCGCGATTTAGGCTGGATTTTAGATTTTGGCCCCTTCTCTGATTGAGTTCGACACCCCTAGGATAGAGTGTCGGCCTTCGGACTCAAGGGTCCTGGGTTCGATTCCGGTCAAGGGCATGTACGATGATTGTGGGCACATCCCCAATGGGGGGTGTGCAAGAGGCAGCTGATGGATGTTTCTCTCGTCGATGTTTCTATTGGTTGTACTAATATGCATGTAAACAAGTTCTTCGGTTGATCTCTTATCTCCCTCAGATCTCCCTACCCTCCCCACTATAATTTGACAGACTACTTGTTGCTTTACTGTCTCTATATCTATCTTTTGGTTCATCAGTTTATAATGTTCTTTATTATCCATAAATGAGTGAGGTCATGTGGTGTTTCTCTTTCATTGATTGGCTTATTTCACTCAGCATGATGCTCTCCAATTCCATCCAGGTTGCTGCAAATGATGAGAATTCCTTCTTTTTTATGGCAGCATAATATTCCATTGTGTGAATGTACCATGGTTTTTGTATCCAATCATCTGCTGACAGGCACCTAGGCTGTTTCCAAATTCTGGCTATTGTAGATTGTGTCATCAATGTTTCTAACTCTCTATCCCTCTCTCTTCCTCTCTATGAAAAATCAATAAAAAATATATGTATTTTAAAAGATGAAAAGTGACCCATTTTCATGGAGTAAAATATATTGCTTTTTCCTTTTTTATGTGTTTTGTGCTGTTTTTATGCCACATTTCAGAAATCTCTGCCAAATATGTGATTACTGAGATTTTCTTCTATTGTGTTTATTCTTCTAGTAGGTTTATTTTTTCCATTTATTGAGAGGGGGAGAGAGAGAGAGGAAGAGGAAGAGAGAGGGAGGGAGAGGGGGAGGGAGAGAGAGAGGGAGGGAGGGGGAGGGAGAGAGAGAGGGAGGGAGGGAGAGGGAGAGAGGGAGGGAGAGAGAGAGAGAGAGGGAGGGAGGGAGGGAGAGAGACAGAGAGACAAAGAGAGAGGGAGGGAGGGAGGAAGGGAGAGAGAGGGAGGGAGAGAGAGGGAGAGAGAGAGGGAGGGAGGGAGAGGGGGAGAGAGAGAGGGAGGAAGGGAGAGGGAGGGAGAGAGAGAGAGGGAGAGGAGGGAGAGAGGGAGGGAGGGAGGGAGGAGGGGAGAGAGAGAGGGAGGGAGGGAGAGGGAGAGAGAGAGAGAGGAGAAGGAGGGAGAGAGAGAGGGAGGGAGGGAGAGGGAGAGAGAGAGAGGGAGAGGGAGGGAGAGAGAGAGGGAGGGAAGGAGAGGGAGAGAGGGAGGGAGGGAGAGGGGGAGAGAGAGGGAGGGAGGGAGAGGGAGAGGGAGGGAGAGAGAGAGAGGGAGAGAGAGGGAGAGGGAGGGAGAGAGAGAGAAGGGGGGGTTGCACTTATCCGAGCACGGGCCCCCTCTGGCCGCTTCCGTTTGCAGCTTCAGTCGGAAGCCTCCGTGTGGATCCGCGGTTGCTCTTTGCAAACCCGTGAGTGAAGGCTGAGGTGAGCCACATGTGTGAACGCCGGGCTGTGCCGCTGCCACGTGTGGGAGAGTGGCCCTTGCCCATCACGTCACGTGGCCCTTCTCCAAAGCTCGGTCTCTGGGATGGGGCCGGCTCCGGACTCTGTGCGGCCCGCGGGTCTGAGTCTGTCCTGCCCCGGCCGCACGGTCCCCAGGGCGCGGCCTGTAAACCGTCTCGACCTCATGCTTCTCTGTCAGTGGCCGTGGTGAGTCCAGGTCTGTTGCGTTTTATGTGCAAACCAGAGGCCGGGTGCACCAACTGTGCATTTCCAACGCTCCCCGGGGAAGGCGCGGGCCTCACGTGTGCCGTGTGCGATGTGCCACGGGGCAGTCCGTGTGTCGGCCGCGGACTGGTGTCTCTCGGCTTCTTTCCAGTTGTGGGTTGCTCGTGGGCGGACCTGGCACCCAGGGGCTCAGCTCACTCGCCCTTCAAGCCTCTTTCTTTTAAAAAAAATTTTCTTTCTTTCTGGTTCAGGGTTTTCTGTGCTGATGATCCTGTTGACCCAGTCACTTTTATTTCCTCCTTTTCCATCTCTGCTTTTTGGGTTGTGATTTGTTTTGTAAAGATGTTTTTATTGATGTCAGAGAGGAGGAGAGAGGGAGAGGGAGAGACATCAAGGATGAGAGAAGATCACAGACAGGCTGCCTCCTGCACGCCCCACACTGGGGATCCAGCCCACACCCCAGGCCTGTGCCCTGATGGGGATGGTTTCTAGGTTGACACTCAGCCCCTGGGCCACGCCGGTGTGTGTTCTGGCCGGGAGGCCGTGGCCTGGCCGTGCGGTGGGTGAGCTGGGGTGTCGCTGGAGCGGGCAGCGAGCGGGCTGCCGGGTTTGTGACCGGTTTCTGGCGCGGATGGAATGGTCATGTCTTTTCTCCCTTTGCTGGTAACATGCCCCCGGCGCCCCCGCCTCTCCCCGTCCGTCCCCGTCCCCGTGCCTCGTCGAGGCCGTGGTGCAGATGTCCCCTCGCTGACCTCCCCAGCCCCCCACCTGGCCGGGCGCATTTCCCACAAACGCGCTGGGCCGGCCGCTCGCATCTGCGGCCGCGAGGGAGCTGCCGGCTCGTGTTCCCGGAGCCGTGCTGCTCTTGGCGTCGGCGAGGGGCCGGAGGGCGGGGGGCCAGCGGGCGGGGAGCCGTGCGCGATGGCCGCCCGCGTCCCCGAGCCCCCGGCCCGGGCTGTCTCAGGGGAGCCCCGTTTCTCTCCTGGCCCCGGGCCCGGCCCCCCGTTCCCGAGCGGATCCCGGAGCCTGTGTGTCTGGAGGGGCTCGTTCCCACGTTCCGGCGCCCGTGATGGATGTCGGCCGGGGCCTGGGGACCGGGTTTGCCGCGTCGGCATGCAGCTGTCCGGATGCGGCTCCTCCCTGCTGGAGCCGGCCAGCGGGCGCCTGCTCCGCGCTCCCTCCCGCTGCGCCGGGGGGCGCACCCCCTCTCCGGCCGGAATGCGGGCGCGCCCTCCGCCCAGCAGGCCCGCGGCTCACGCTCTGTCCGTGAACTCGGCCTAACACGGCCCGGGCCCGGGCTGCTCGCTGAGCCTGGCACAGCGGGCCGAGCCGTCCCTCCGCCCGGGCCCTCCTGAGGGGAACGGCGCGGCCCGGCGCACACGCGTGGGCACCGCGTGCACTCACGGCACCGCTGCACCCGGGCACGCTCCCCACACACAGGCCCGACCTCCGACCTCCGGCCTGGGCCCGGGGCCCGGGGCCCTCGGCTCAGCCGTAGGGAACCCCACTCGCACCCGGGGCCACGCCGGCTGCCCACCCGAGGCTCTCGGTTCGGCGCGCGCCTAGTTCTGGGTGAATTCTTCGGTAGAACTTTCCAGAAGCTCAGGCTCTCGGCGATAAGTCCCACCGCCCGCTGCCCTCCCCCCGGCCCCAGCAGGGAGCGACCACAGGGTGGGACTGCCTTTGGGGCTGACAGCCCTCGTAGTGGGGTTCTGCGGATGGAAATAGCCGGGCGGCGGGGAAGGGGCTGCCTCGGGCAGGGCCGCGGGCCTCCCTCCGCTCCGACCACTAATTGCAGGGCAGCCGCGGCCCCTCCTGTGCGAGGCCCCGTGTGGGATCAGGGGAGTCTCGGCCCCGAGGCCGGACTGTGGGGCTCCGGGGCTCAGTCCTGCTGCTCCGAAGCCCCCCGTTCTCGCTGCTGAGAGTCCTGGGCGCCCCCCCCGTCCCCGGCCTTTCCTGCCCCGGCCGGGGGGCGGCCCCTCCCCCAGGAGGCCCCCCTGTGCTGAGCTGAGCTCTGCCCTCGGAGCCTGTCCTGCCATAAGAAGGGGCCCGTCTCCCGAGCCGGGACCCTCCCCGAGAGCAGCTCAGGCCGCGGCCGGACTCCCCAGGGACCCTGTCCGGCCTCGGCCTGAGCTCGGAGCCCCCGAGAGCCGGAGGCCGAGGCCGGGCCGTGGGCGGGAGTCCCTCCGGCGTGAGACGGCGTCTGATCCAGGCCCTTGTGCCGGTGTGCGGCGCCCGGGGGCTGCCTGCGCCCCACAAGCTCACCAGCTCAGCCTCACGCTCATGGGCCCCTCCTTGTGCGGTCGGTGTCCCATCGGGGCCGGGCACGCCCAGAAACCCTGTTCCTATCCCGCCCATGCCGAGCTCAGGACCCGGCGGGTGCATCGGAGGCACAGCGCCCCCTGCGCAGGCGGAGGCTGGGCGCCCGTGGTCTGTGCAGCTCGGGGCCTGGGGGTTCACTCTGACTGTCTGCTCGGCGCCCGAGGAGCGCACCGGCTGTGCTCCGGGCCCCACCGGGTGTGTGCGAGGCCAGGGCTGCCCAGGAGGCGGGACACCCAGGCCCCACCGGGTGTGCGCGAGGCCAGGGCTGCCCGGGAGACGGGACACCCAGGCCCCACCGGGTGTGTGTGCGAGGCCCGGGGCTGCAGGGAGTCGGGACACCCAGGCGCAGGCGGCTGCAGAAAAACAAGTTATCTACCGTACTCGTGTCTGTGCATCCATACCTGTCTGTATCTACCTACCCCGTCTCCGTTCTATATCCACACCACATCCACATCTATAGCCACATTCCTATCCATATCTATATCCATATCCATTATCTGTATATTTATATCTATATCTGTATCTATATTTATATCTATACCTATATCCACACACACATCCACATCTATATCCACATCTGTATCCATATCTATATCCATATCCATTATCTGTATCTATATTTATATCTCTATCTGTATCTATATTTATATCTATACCTATATCCACATTCACATCTATATCTATATCCACATTCATATCTATATCCACACCCACATCCACATCTATATCCACATCTGTATCCATATCCATATCTACATCTACATTCACATCTCTACCGATAACCACATCTACATCCATATCTATATCTATACCTAATCTATATCTATATCCACCTCTGCATCTATACAGGTTCCTGTGAACCCTATAAAAGTGATGTTGGAGATGTTGCTTTATTCACCCATGAGGCTGTGGAGGGGTGAAGGGAGAGGGAGGACATTAAGTGAGACGCACGAGTCTCAGGACGGCAGGGCCGGGACTCCCAGCTCAGAGCAGGCTCCCTCTGCAGTTAGGGTTCAGCAGGGTCTCGGTGGTGGAGAAAGTTGGGTGTGATTAGCTCAGAAACCACAAGCCACACGGAAGCAGCCACGCGGGAGGAGCCACGTGGGAGCAGCCACACGGGGGGAGCCACACGGGGGGAGCCGTGCCGTGACAGCCCACGGGGAAGATGGGGAGAGCCTGATGGACCCGGTTTTGCACTATATGCGAACGGCCTGCATTTCTCTCCAGCGGGGACGAGGTGCCGGCCACGGGGAGAGCTGGGCCCTGTGCCCCCGCCCTCACCTCAGCTGCCTGACGGGGACGCTCACCCCGGGGCCCACGCCGCCGGCTGGGGTTTCGCTGGGTGTGCGAGCACGGGCTCCCACACGGTGATGTTCCCTTGTTAGAGGCGAATGTAACAGAAAACACACGTCTGAGCACCAACACGCAGACGCCTGCTGACGGCGCCTCCCACCTGCCGTCCCGGGTGGCGTCTGGGGGGCCGCACGGCCTTTGTGTGCAGGTCAGAGGTCACGGGCAGCAGGGACAGACACCCGGGGTCACAGGGGCAGCCCGGACCGCAGGCCGAGGCGGCCGAGGAGGAGGTCTGGGGAGCCGGGAGGTCGGTCCCAGGGTGGTCCCAGCAGCTGCCCACGCCAGGCGACGCCGTGGCGGGCGGGGGCGGCGGCGCGGAGGCCCAGCTGTGCCCAGCACATGTCGGGGCAGGAGCCTGTCGGGGGCGCAGCTGCAGCAGCTGCCGCGGGCGGGACCCCGAACAAAGGGCGCTTTGAGCAGCCTCGCGCGGCCTCGCACCGTCCGGCCGTCCGGCTGACCGGGGACGCCGGCCGCTCCCTCTGCCCTGGCAGCGCACCCCAGAGGCCTTCGGGGAGACCGGGCGCACAGGTCCTGCGGGTCTGAGGGGGCCAGGCCAGGCACCCCCAGGCCGCCAGGGTCGGCGGTGACGTTCGTCCTGGAGCCTGATTCCCGCTTCAGTCAGCCCTGACCCCAAGCCTGCTGTCCCTCGGCCCCCCAGTGCCCCCTCCCCACTGCCCCCCCAAAGGTGGCCTGTCCTCGAACCGAGCGGGGCGCCAGGCAGGATCAGGAACCCCCAAAGTGAAAGCAATGCTTTCATCCTCGAGGTCGGGTGCCTGCCGCCCGGCCCAGGGGCTGCTGCCTCGGACCCCGCTCAGTCCGGGCGAGCAGCTCAGGCACCGTGCCCGCGGGGGAGCCCCGGACCCCAGCTCTGAGGTCCCCCCGGGCTGATGCGGACCAAGTGGCAGATCAGGCGGCCGCCCTCCGTCCCCACACGTTTCAAAACCCCTGAGCCATCGCCATCCCCCGGTGCCCTGAGAGTGAGCCCTGACAGGCGCCTGCCCCTCAGTCTGTCTGACTCCTGGGTGTCCGGATCGCCGCTGCCCCCCCCCACACCCCGGGCGTGCTGGCACCCCACCTCCCGCCCAGCCCGGAGAGGCGGGGGGCTCCAAACCCATGGGGGTGAGGCCCCCGGACCCCGGGCCCCGGGCAGGCCAGGTCCCCGGCCCGGCCATTTCTGATCTGTAGGCCGGGCCGCCCGGAAGCCGGACCAGCTGCTGATTCGTGGGGGGCAGACCCAAGACAGGGTGCTGACCGCTGCGTCTCCTCTGCAGCTGGTGAACGGATGGATGAGTGAAGGAGCCGGGGCCTCGGGGTACCCAGGACCCGCTGAGGGTGCTGCTCGGAGGTCCAGTCTGGCTGAGGCCATGCTGCCGGGCCCGAGGCAGGCAGAGGTCGCAGGCCGGGCCTCCCTCCCATCCCTCCCAGCAAGCCGGCTGCCGTGTCGCGGAGCTGGGGGCCCGGCCGCTTCAATACGGGGAGCCCGGCGGCCAGTGCCGGCTCGGCATTCCAGACCCAAACAGGATTGGGGGATTAGCATTGCTCGGAGTTACCCTAAACCTCACCTTCCGGGGTCCCCGTCTCCGCCGGCACCCCGAAGGCAGGGCCGCGGGTCCCGGGGCGGAGGCGGACGGACCGGGTCACGTGCCCGTCGGCGGAGGCTCGAGGCCATCATTCCTTCGAGGTCTCGCCCCAGACGCCTGTCACCCCAGACCTGCCCAGGAAGCGGCTGACGAGTTCAGTGACTTAAAAATCCTCCGGAAGCCGAAACTGGTGTTGCTCAGTGGATAGAGCATTGGCCTGCAGCCTGAGGGGTCCCGGGTTCGATTCTGGCCATGTACCTTGGTTGCGGGCACATCCCCAGTGGGAGGTGTGCAGGAGGCAGCTGATCGATGTTTCTCTCTCATCGATGTTTCTAACTTTCTATCCCTCTCCCTTCCTCTCTGTAAGAAATCAATAAAACATATTTTAAAAAATTAAAAATGCTCTGAAACGAGAGAGAAAGAGGCCAGCTGTGCCCGTTGGGAGCGGTCTCCGGACACACACGGCCTGAGACGCAGTGCCTGCCGGCTCGTCGCTCGGCCCGTCCACGTGTCCGTCCCTCCTCCCATCTCCTCTCAGTGTGCCTGTGTCAGGTGCCCCCGGGCTGGACGTGCCCCCCTGCCCTGTGGGCTCGGCCAGCTCCCAGCCAGGGCGCTGCCCCTGAAGCTGAGGAGGAGGAGGGACGGTGCCACCAGGAGGCCACGGAGTCTGCACCCGTTTGCCCCGCCACGAATCCCCTGTTCCCGCAGGCCCCCCGTCACCCACAGGGCTGGCCCCCCACACCGGCGGGGGTTCTGGGCAGCACAGCGCCCTCATGCCCAGCACTGCAGAGTGCCAGCCGGCAGCGCCCGCGCCCTGTGCTGGGCTCCGTGGCGGAGGCCTCCGTGGCGGAGGGCATACGCCGGGCGTGGGAGCGGGTGCTGCTGTCACCCTGGGAGCAGACGTGGGTCCTGGGTGGCAAGGGCAGGGAGCCTGCTTTCGGTGGCCTGACCCCGATCGGCATGACTTGAGCCGGCGTCAGGATGTGCTTCCTCTGAGGCTGAGCGCAGTGCCACGGCGTGGCTGTGCCACAGAGGGTCTGAGCCACGGAGTGTCTGAGCCACGGCGTGGCTGTGCCACGGAGTGTCTGAGCCACGGCGTGTCTGGGCTGCTGGGTGCCCCTTGAGATTCCATCAGCGTGGAGGATGCCTTTCTTCTGTTTGGGGGTCCCCGAGGGTTCGCACCGAATCTCAGTCCCCATGGCGCTGGCTCGGCCACGGCCCCTCCCAGGCCACGGTGGCTGGTGCACTCACATTGGTCTGTGTCTCCTCTCGCCGCCGCTGCAGCCTCTCCCAGCCTGTGTGCGCCCGCAGGCCGCTCCGCTCCGTGGCGGAGTGACGCCCGTATGCACGCTTTGTCGGAGGCCAGTGTGCACGGAATTGGCCGGCACTTCCTTCTGGGTTGCCTGCCGTTGGCCAAAACAGCACAACCGACACAGCAAGGCCACCGATTCCTGCGTGCAGACTCCGAACCCCACATTGCCAAGCCCGTGGATTGGGCCTCGAGGGGTTTGGGGGTCGCTCCCCCAGATGAGTCCCCATCACCGGCCGACCAGAGGGTCTCCACCTTCTCTCCCAGGGCACCCCTCGCGCCCGTCGCCCCTCCCAGCTCCGGCTGCTCTCGGGGCTGCGTGGAGAGGAAGTGGGGGTGGAAGGGGCGCCCGTCTCGTCCTGGTCTCAGGGAAAGCCGTCGCCTCTCCCGTTCAGACGCCGTCGGGGGTTTTCAGGAGCGCCGGGGTGTCAGCGGGAAGGTGCTGGGTTCCGTCGGACGTGCTCTGAGTGCTGAGATCCTGTGCTCCCCTCACTCCTCGGGGTGAGGCGTTGTACTGATTGACTATCAGGCGCCGAACCGTCCTTGCATTCCAGAGTAAATCCCAGTCTGTTCAGCATGTCTGGGCTTTAGGGGGTTTTTTACATCGACGTTCCTGAGAGGCGGCTCTGGGTGTGGGTTTTCTTTCTTTCTCTTCCTTCCTTCCTTCCTTCCTTCCTTCCTTCCTTCCTTCCTTCCTTCCTTTCTGTTTCTTCCTTCCCTCCTTCCTTCCTGCCTTCCTTCCTTCCTTCTCTCCTTCCTTCCTTCCCTCCTTCCTTCCTGCCTTCCTTCCTTTCCTCCTTCCTTCCTTCCTTCCCTCCTTCCTTCCTGCCTTCCTTCCTTCCTTCTTTCTTTTTTCCTGGGAGTGACTCCGTGTGGCTTTGATGCCGGGGTGATGCCAGCCTCACTATAAGCCGGACCGTCCTCCTCTTCTTCAGATTTGGGGGGAGTCTGAGGCGGACGGGTGCCGGTTCTTTCCCTGCTGATGGACCTCACCTGCAAAGCGGGGGCCGGGCCTCTCCCTTTGGGGGGGGGGGGGTGATTCCTGCCTCTGTCTCCCGGCCGGCCACAGGCACGGGCCCGCCTCCTCCTGGTGGGACTGTGGGAGGTTTGGGGCCACTTCGCCTGACTGGCTGGTGTGGTGGGTGGCGCGGGCCTTCTGAGCCGGAGTCTCCCCTGCCCGTCTTCACAGTCCCCCCTCCCCCCATCGTCCGTCTGTCCTGTGTGTGTCTGTCCGCCATCGCTCAGATGCCCACCTCAGCCCTCGCTGCGCCCAGGCCCCCGGCTGCAGGCTGGCAGGGCCACAGCCTCTCCGGAGTCCGGGCAGCCATGGGGTCTCCCTGTGGGAGGCACAGCCGGCTGTGACCCGGCCCCTCAGCCTGGGCCGGGGCCCACGATGCCCTCTGACCCCATTGGCTCTTCCCGCTGCGCCCAGCCCCCGGCCGTGGCGGCCGCGTGACCCTGGGTGCCGCCAGGCTTGAGCGCCGGCCGGAGACCGGGGCCCCGGGCCAGGGCCCCCTCCTGACCCAGAGCCACCGAGCCGTGCGGGCACCCCCCGCCCGGGCCTGCGAGGGCCTGGTCTGTGGGGCCGGGTGCCCTCAGCCGGCGTCCGGGCCGGGCAGGCCCCGGTGCGGCTGCGGGCAGGCGGGAGCGGCAGGCGCGGGCGGCAGGCGGGAGCGGCGGGCCGGTGGGAGCGGCAGGCCCTGGTGCGGCTGCGGGCAGGCGGGAGCGGCGGGCCGGGTGGGAGCGGCGGGCCGGGTGGGAGCGGCGGGCAGCGGGCGGTGGGCCGGGTGGGAGCGGCGGGCCGGGTGGGAGCGGCGGGCAGCGGGCGGTGGGCGGCGGGCCGGGCGGGAGCGGCAGGCGGGAGCGGCAGGCGGGAGCGGCGGGCCAGGCGGGAGCGGCGGGCCGGGTGGGAGCGGCGGGCCGGGTGGGAGCGGCGGGCCGGGTGGGAGCGGCGGGCCGGGTGGCGGGCGGGGGCAGCGGGTGGCGGGCAGGGCAGGCCCCGGTGCGGCTGCGGGCAGGCGGGAGCGGCAGGCGGGAGCGGCAGGCGGGAGCGGCAGGCGGGGGCGGCGGGTGGGGGCGGCAGCGGGCTCACGGCCTCTCCCCGCAGGAGATTGTGCTGGTGGTGTTCTTCGGCACGGAGTACGTGGTGCGCCTCTGGTCCGCCGGCTGCCGCAGCAAGTACGTGGGCGTGTGGGGGCGGCTGCGCTTCGCCCGCAAGCCCATCTCCATCATCGGTGAGTCTCACTGCCCCAGAGTGTCCCCCGGAGTGTCTCTCAGGAGTGTCTCTCAGGAGTGTCCCCCGGAGTGTCCCCGGAGTGTCTCTCAGGAGTGTCCCCAGAGTGTCTCTCAGGAGTGTCCCCGGAGTGTCTCTCAGGAGTGTCCCCGGAGTGTCTCTCAGGAGTGTCCCCAGAGTGTCTCTCAGGAGTGTCCCCGGAGTGTCCCCCGGAGTGTCCCCTGGAGTGTCCTCAGTGTCCCCCGGAGTGTCCCCAGAGTGTCCCCCGGAGTGTCCCCGGAGTGTCCCCCCCTGAGACCCAGGCCACACCCCGGGAGGGCAGGCCGGGCAGGGCAGACCCCGTCCTGAGCGCCTTGGAGGCCTGGCTCCACGGCCTGTGACAGAGGCCGGAGGGGGACCTGCCCTCAGGCGCTGCTCCCGGGCGGGGGTTCGGGTGCGCTGGGCACAGCGGGGTGCCTGCTGCCCTCAGAGGCCCGCGGGCCGGCCTGGGGTGGGCCCCGGTCCCGCCGTCGCCAGCTCTTCCCGCGGAGCCGGCGGCTGGGCTGTGACAGGACCCTCCGCCCGCAGACCTCATCGTGGTGGTGGCCTCCATGGTGGTGCTCTGCGTGGGCTCCAAGGGCCAGGTGTTTGCCACCTCGGCCATCAGGTACGCCGGCTGCGGGCACAGCCGGGATCGGGCCATGGAGCTGAGTTAGGGATCGGGCCTGTCTGCTCCTCCGTCTGCGGGAGGGGCCGGCTGAGGCGGCCGGGGGCGGGGAGGGCCGGGCAGGTCTGGCCCCGGGGAGGAAGGCGAGGGGACGGGGTGGGTGCAGTGAGGGGCGGTTGGAGGGCAGTGCCCGGCGGGATGCCCGGGGTCACCGGCTCTCCTCCCTCGCAGGGGCATCCGCTTCCTGCAGATCCTGCGGATGCTGCACGTGGACCGCCAGGGCGGCACCTGGCGGCTGCTGGGCTCCGTGGTCTTCATCCACCGCCAGGTGCGTGGGGGCGGGGGTGGGGCTGGGGCTGGGGCTGGGGTCACGGTTGGGGTCAGGGTCGGGGTCAGGGTTGGGGCCGGGGCTGGGGCTGGGGCTGGGGTCAGGGTTGGGGTCAGGGTCGGGGCTGGGGCTGGGGCTGAGGCAGGGGCAGGGCTGGGGCAGGGGATGGGGCTGGGCTGGGGCTGGGGCTGGGGCTGGGGCTGGGCTGGGCTGGGGCTGGGGCTGGGGCAGCGGCTGGGGCTGGGGCTGGGGCAGGGGCAGGGCTGGGGCTGAGGCTGGGGCTGGGCTGGGGCTGGGGCTGGGGCTGGGGCTGGGGCTGGGGCTGAGGTGGGGGCTGGGGCGGGGGCAGGGCTGGGGCTGGGGCTGGCACCCTGGTCTGCCTGAGGCGGCACCCACATTTCTCAGGGTGGGGACAAGGGGGTGTTGGCCGAGGAAGGGGAGACGGGCCACCTGGGGGGGGTGTCCGAGGCTCCGAGCCTGAAAGCGGCCATGACCAGCCCGGGGGCTCTCGGCCCCTTTGCTGCTCCCGGGTCCCCCTGGGAAGCCGTGCCGCCCAGACCGTGTGCCCAGGCGGTAGGGGCGGCCCCCAGCGGTCTCGGACGGGGGTTGTGAGAAATGGAGTGGGAGAGGCGGCAGAGACGGTGTGACCCCGTCGGGGTGCGTGGGGCCTGGAGGCCGGCGTGGGCACCCTCCCCGGCCCGCCGCCTCCCGCGCCGCCCGCTGAGCCGCCCTCCCCCCAGGAGCTGATCACCACCCTGTACATCGGCTTCCTGGGCCTCATCTTCTCCTCCTACTTCGTGTACCTGGCCGAGAAGGACGCTGTGAACGAGGCGGGCCGTGTGGAGTTCGGCAGCTACGCCGACGCCCTGTGGTGGGGCGTGGTAAGTGGGGCCTCGCGGGCGGGCTGGGTGGGGGCTCCCCGCCCCGGGCCTGGTCTCTCCGGACTCCGGCCCCACAGCCGGTCCACAGCGAGTCCACGCCCTTCCCCGGCACGGCCGCTGGGCTGCGCGAGCTCCCGGCCTGGGCGGCGAGTGGCCGAGCGGGAGCCCTGAGCTGGGGCCGGGGGTGCCCGGTGCTGGGACCAGGGAGACGAGAGGGTGGCAGCCGGCAGGCGGTGGGCTCGGGCTCGGGAGACACACCGGTCCCAGGGGCACAGGGCAGGGCAGGGCCTGTGCCAGCCCCACATGCTTCTCCTCCCAGGAAGGAGGCCCCTCTAGCCAGGCTCCCCCCATCGGGCGCCCCTCTCAGAAGGGGGGGTAGAGGGCAGCCGCCCCCGGGTCCCCACCCACGAGGCCGGGCTCCCAGACAGAGCTCCTGACGCCGGGCGAGTCTGTGTTTTCTGGAAGCTTCCAACAGGCCAGGCTGCTCGGCGAAGGCGAGGGCACTGACCCCGCTCTGGGCGGGCACGGGTCTGTGCCCCCCGGGCCTGGGTCTGGTGGGCCTCGCCCTCGGCGGCGAGCTGGCCCGTGGTGGGCAGAGGGGCACCGGCCCGGAGAGGGGCGGAGGGCGCCCGGGGCCAGCAGCACGCGGCGAAGGCGGAGGCTCGGCCGGCCGGGCTCCGGGCGCCGGGCTCCGGGCTCCGGGCTCGGTGCCGCCCCCTCCCTCCCGGCTCCCCCGCCCTCGGCACCGCGGCGCGCCCACTCCCACACCTGTGCAAACATCCGCCGCGGCCGGCCGGGAGAACGGCCCCTTTGTGCCGGCTTGGCACCGGTGCCCCGGCCGCCGCCAGCTGCAGCCCCCGGGCCGTGGCCCTGGCCCGGCATTGTCCCCCGGCCCGGCCCGGCCGCCTGGCCCTGACGCCCGGCGGGGCACGGCCCCATTCACAGCGGCCGCCCGCAGCTGTCCGAGCCCCGGCTGAGTTATGGGCTGAGCTCCTGGCGTCCCGGACAGACAGGCTGCCGGCGGGGGCTCCGGCTAGGGCGCCTGTGGCCGCAGTTGCTCTGCGTCGGTTTCCTGTGTCCCGGCTGTGTGTTCCCCACCCACCCCCCGGCCGTGCCGCCCCCCCCCCCACCGCCCAGCCCTGAGAGACGGGGGCTCCGACCCCATGGGGGTGAGGCCCCCGGACCCCGGGCCCCGGATCCCGGACCCCGGACCCCGGACAGGCCAGGTCCCCGGCCAGGCCACTTCTGATCTGCAGGCTGGGGCCGCCCAGGAGCCAGACCAGCTGCTGAGTCGTGGGGGGCAGACCCAAGACGGGGCGCCGGGGCCTGGGGGGTGCTGCACGCTGCGTCTCCTCTGCAGCCGGAGCCCGCGGGAGGCTGGGAGCGCCCCGCGGGCCGGCAGCCTGGTGGCTGCTGGGTGATCGGATGGATGAGTGAAGGAGCCGGTGCCTCGGGGCCTCTGCCTGGCACCGGGCAGTGGGGTGTGGCCTCCGGGCTGTCCCGGAGGCTGTCCCCAGTTCCCACCGCAGCGAGGGGCTGGCTCCGTGGCTGGGCCCCGTCCCCCCTGAGGTGGGGACGCCCTGTGGTGAGTGCCCCCGCGTGCGGCCCCGCCGGCCGCAGGTGGGAGGTGGGGCCTTCTCCTTCGCCGGGAACAGAACGGGTGTTTGTTCGCGCCGGCGGCGGTGGCGGCTCTCACACTCGGCCTCTGTTCCGAGCAGGGTCTCCGGTCGGAGCCGCCGGCCTCTGTTTTCCCGGATCTAAATTTAGAGTCCGGCCTGGAAGCAGGCAGCCGCCCCCTCTGGGCCGCCATTTCCCGGCCCGACTCCCGTCCCGCCCTCCTCGCTGCTGCTGTGGCTCCGGCCTGGCGGGGGGCGGGGGGCAGGGGTCAGAGGGCGCTGGGCCGAGTGGGCGCCTGGGTGAGGACCGGGCCCCCAGACACGCACACAGGAGCCCTGGCGGGGCCGGTGCCAGGACCTCCTGGGAGCTGGGGTTTGGAGGCCCCTGGTCCCCGGGGTGGCAGCCCGGCCCCACCCTCTGGGCCGTGGTCGGCAAACTCATTCGTCCACGGAGCCACAGATCCACAGACGGCGACTGACATTTCTTCGGAGAGCCAAAATTTTTAAACTTCAACTTCTTCTAACGCCACGTCTTCAACACAGACTCGTGTTTTGTGGAAGAGCCGCCCTCCAGGGGCCAGAGAGCCGCCTGTGGCTCGCGAGCCGCGGTGTGCCTTCCTGGCCTCCGGGCGTGGCGTCCGGGGCTGGGCGGCCTCGGTCACGCCCAGAGGCCACTTCCCCGCGGGGGCGCTGGGCTCAGAGCCGCCCCGGCCTCCGTTCCCCTCGCTCAGGGCACCGGTGCCAGTTCGCGAGGGGCCATGCCACCGTGGGAGCCCTGGGGGCCCTGCTCTGGGCCCCCCGCCCCCGGGAAGATGGCCGTGCCATTCCCGGACGTGTCAGCCCGTGGCGTGCCAGCGGGTCCGGGTTCGGCCCAGGAGGGCGGCCTCAGCAGAGCGCGTGGGGCCCTCGCGTCCCGTCCTCCGAGAGGGAAGGGAGCAGCAGGGGCTCGTGGGAGGACGCGGCCCTGGAGCGGCTGCCGGGCCCGCGGACCTGCCGCTCGGCATTCTGGCCGCCGCGGGGTGGGGGCGGGGTGGGGGCGAGCCGGGGGCGGCGGGGCCGCTCCTGAGCCGCCTGGTCTGCGGCTCCGGAAAAACAAACAGCCGCTCCGCGTTTCCTTGGGCGGGACCTCGTTAACCTGACAAAGCGGGTCTGTGACCGGCCGGCTCTCCGTGGGGGCTGGGGACCCGGCCCGGGGACCCCGGCTGTGCTGGCTGGCCTGGGGGGCCTGCAGGGGGCGGGGGCTCTCTGTGCCCCTCGCCCCACCCCTCCGCTGCCCTCCCTCCCGGCCTCCCGCCCTGTGGGCTTTTGCTGGGGTTTTGGTCATTTCGAAGGCCGTGTTATGTTTTTGTGATGTTTCCTGAGTTTCGGGGCACCCCGAGCCTTGTGCCCAGGTGTGGGTGCCCCCACCCCTGCCACCTCGTCCCCGAGATCCCTGCCCAGGCTCAAGCCAGGCCCTGGGGTTCCCAGACTCAGTGGGCAGCTCGGGGCCGGGCCAGTGGCTCCAGAGTCCCCATAGCACGTCCCGTCCGCTCACGCTGGAGCCCCAGCCCCAGCCCCACTGTCCCTCCGCAGCCAGGGACGGAGGCCCCAGACGGGAGGGGGACGGGCTGCGGCAGCATCTCGGGGAGGAACGGACAGAAACATGTGGTGCTGGTGGCGTCAGGAAGTGGTGTCATCCTGTCGGGGGCCGTGCTCAGTAGGTGGCCTGGGACAGCCCCCGGGGTGAGGGGGCGTGGGCAGGAGGCGGAGGCCTGGTGTCCGCGCGGCCCGGTTCCCGTCGGCGCCAGCCGTGCCACCCAGCGAGGGCCCAGGAGCAGCTCACATGGTGGAGATCCCGCCCACCCCGCATGCACCGGCCGGGCAGGACCCCATTGTGTGCAGAGCGCTTAGTAGGGCAGCACACGAGGAGTCCGGCAGAGACCGCCTGCCCCTGCTCGTGGGGTGGAGGTGGTTTAGGGGGCAGATGCCCGTGCCCGGATTCTGGGGCCTCGGCGCTGACCACTGCCCCTCCCGCCTCCCAGGTCACAGTCACCACCATCGGCTACGGGGACAAGGTGCCCCAGACGTGGGTCGGGAAGACCATCGCCTCCTGCTTCTCCGTCTTCGCCATCTCATTCTTCGCGCTCCCAGCGGTAGGTGCTCACCAGCCTCCCCCAGGCTCCAGGCCAGCAGGTCCCACTGTGAGCAGGTCCCACTGTGAGCAGAATCCCCACTGTGAGCAGGTCCCACTGTGAGCAGGTCCCACTAGAGCAGGTCCCACTGTGAGCAGAATCCCCACTGTGAGCAGGTCCCACTGTGAGCAGAATCCCCACTGTGAGCAGAATCCCCACTGTGAGCAGGTCCCACTGTGAGCAGAATCCCCACTGTGAGCAGAATCCCCACTGTGAGCAGGTCCCACTGTGAGCAGAATCCCCACTGTGAGCAGGTCCCACTGTGAACAGAATCCCCACTGTGAGCAGGTCCCACTGTGAGCAGAATCCCCACTGTGAGCAGGTCCCACTGTGAGCAGGTCCCACTGTGAGCAGGTCCCACTGTGAGCAGCGTCCCCGCTGTGAGCAGGTCCCACTGTGAGCAGAATCCCCACTGTGAGCAGCGTCCCCGCTGTGAGCAGGTCCCACTGTGAGCAGGTCCCACTGTGAGCAGCGTCCCCGCTGTGAGCAGGTCCCACTGTGAGCAGAATCCCCACTGTGAGCAGCGTCCCCGCTGTGAGCAGGTCCCACTGTGAGCAGGTCCCACTGTGAGCAGGCCCCACTGTGAGCAGGTCCCACTGTGAGCAGGTCCCACTGTGAGCAGCGTCCCCGCTGTGAGCAGGTCCCACTGTGAGCAGAATCCCCACTGTGAGCAGCGTCCCCGCTGTGAGCAGGTCCCACTGTGAGCAGGTCCCACTGTGAGCAGGTCCCACTGTGAGCAGAATCCCCACTGTGAGCAGGTCCCACTGTGAGCAGGTCCCACTGTGAGCAGGCCCCACTGTGAGCAGGCCCCACTGTGAGCAGGCCCCACTGTGAGCAGGCCCCACTGTGAGCAGCGTCCCCGCTGTGCGCAGGGTCCTGCTTAGCAGACTGCTTTTGGAGAAGACACGAGACGCCCAGCTTCCTGCCGGGCCCCTGTGGAGAGGCAGCCGAGAGGGCCGTTCCCTGCACACTGGGGGGCAGCCTGCTTATTCCGCCCCAAGGGGTAGGGTGAACCCCAACAGCAGCTGCCCTGTGGTTCCCCGGGGAGGGAGCACGTGCCCTGCGCTGTGGCCTGGGAGGGGCCCACGTCCCTCCCAGACCACAGCCAGGGGTGAATGTGGCCCAGGGTGAGTCAGGCGCGCTCTGCGTGTGTGTGCGCACACGGTGTGCTGTGTGACCGTGTGGGTATGCATGTGGGATGTGTGTGTGTCACGGGTGCATGCATCGTATGCATTTGCACGTGCTTTGCACCCGCACGTGTGGTGTCTGTACCCGTGTCCCGTGTGTGTGTGTGTGTGTGTGTGTGGTGCGCACACATTGCGTGTGAGCTGTGGATACTGTACTGAAGCGCACGGTCACAGCCACAGTGCAGTGCTGGGTGTGCATGTCCCGGGCGCCTGGACCCTCTGCCCGGGGGTCTCCCTGCGTGAGGCTGGTCCCCCCGTCAGCCTCCCGGGTGCAGAGGGTCCTCCTCCGCCGGCCACCCCCTGCCTGGGCGGCACCACGTGGGCCGTGCCGGCCGGCAGCCTGGGCCGAGGGGCTGAGCACCATCTCCCCCAGGGGATCCTCGGCTCCGGCTTCGCCCTGAAGGTGCAGCAGAAGCAGCGGCAGAAGCACTTCAACCGGCAGATCCCGGCGGCGGCCTCGCTCATCCAGGTGAGGGCCTGCCCTCGGCCAGGGGTTGGGCCGGGCTCAGGGAGAGGCAGCCCCAGGCCCCGGAGCACCCAGCCACGGCCTCCGGGCTGGGCCTCGGCCCCCGGTGCGGGCGTGTGCTGCCCGCCGCCCGGGGGGCTGGGGCGAGGGCCGGGAGGGAGGCCCCGCTGCCCGCGGTGGGGGCGGGGGCACGGCAGGATCGGCTGCAGCTTCGGCAGCCCCCCCCCCACGGCTCGGCAATGACAGCCTCTCCCCGGCTGCAGACGGCCTGGAGGTGCTACGCGGCTGAGAACCCCGACTCCGCCACCTGGAAGATCTACGTGCGGAAGCTGCCCCGCGGCCACAGCCATGCGCTGCTCTCCCCCAGCCCCCGGCCCAAGAAGTCGGCCATGGTACCCCCCCCCCACCCCGGGACAGGCCAGCGGGGCCCAGGCGGACAGCAGTGGGAGAGGCCGGGAGGGGCCCGGCGTTGGGCTGAGTCACAGCCGGGATAGCGGGGGGCTCCGGGCAGGCTTGGCTGCAGTGGAGGGTCCCCCTGGGCCCAGGCCCTCCCAGGGGACCCGCCTCGGCGTCCAGCTCCCTCTGCGGCCTCTGCGCCCGGTCCCTCGGCCGGAACCTCCTCCCCAGGCCCCACGCCCCTCCTCCCCCGGGCACGGCCTCCGGGCGCCTGGGCCGGCCCCGCAGACCCCCTCACGCGCTCGAGCCTCCGGGGCCCCAGCCCCGTCCCCAGGCCCCGCGTCTGCCTCTGCCTCCGCCTGTCCACCTGCCCCGGCCGTGAGCTCTCAGGCTGAGGCTGGGCCAGGCCCTGCGGGTGGGGGTGCTGGGGCCGGGCCCTGTGGGTGTGGGGTGCTGGGGCCGGGCCCTGCGGGTGGGGGGTGGTGGGCTGGGCCCTGTGGGTGGGGGGTGGTGGGCCGGGCCCTGCGGGTGGGGGTGCTGGGACCCGGCCTGTGGGTGGAAAGGCTGCGGGAGACGCCCGGGAACCACCAGGTCATCGTCTGGTTTTGTGGTGGTGGTCTCAGGTGAAGAGGAAAAAGTTCAAGCCGGACAAGGACAATGGGCTGAGCCTGGGAGAGAAGACGCTCTCCGTCCCTCAGATCACGTGCGAGCTCGCCGCGGAGGAGCGGCGGCTGGACCCCTTCTCCGTGGATGGCTACGACAGCGCCGGTGAGCCCCGCCCCGCGCACACCCCTGCCCACTCTGCCCCGCGCCCCGCCGCCCCCGCGCCCCGCCGTCCGGTGGGCTCAGGGTCCCTGGGCCCGGCCGCCCCCGCGCCCCGCCGCCCCCGCACCCCCCCGCCCCCGCGCCCCTGCCCACTCTGCCCCTCGCCCCGCCGCCCCCCGCGCCCCGCCGTCCGGTGGGCTCAGGGTCCCTGGGCCCGGCCGCCCCCGCGCCCCGCCGCCCCCGCACCCCGCCGCCCCCGCGCCCCTGCCCACTCTGCCCCGCGCCCCGCCGCCCCCGCGCCCCGCCGTCCGGTGGGCTCAGGGTCCCTGGGCCCGGCCGCCCCCGCGCCCCGCCGCCCCCGCACCCCGCCGTCCGGTGGGCTCAGGGTCCCCGGGCCCAGCCGCCCCCGCGCCCCGCCGTCCGGTGGGCTCAGGGTCCCTGGGCCCGGCCGCCCCCGAACCCCGCCGCCCCCGCGCCCCTGCCCACTCTGCCCCTCGCCCCGCCGCCCCCGCGCCCCTGCCCACTCTGCCCCGCGCCCCGCCGCCCCCGCGCCCCGCCGTCCGGTGGGCTCAGGGTCCCCCGGCCCAGCCGCCCCCGCGCCACACCGCCCGCCCCGCCGCCCCCGCGCCCCGCCGTCCGGTGGGCTCAGGGTTCCCGGGCCCCACCACCCCCGCGCCACACCGCCCGCCCCCGGACCCCGCTGTCCCCACCGTCCGGTGGGCTCAGGGTCCCTGGGCCCGGCCGCCCCCGCGCCCCGCCGCCCCCGCACCCCGCCGTCCGGTGGGCTCAGGGTCCCCGGGCCCCGCCCCCCCCGCGCCACACCGCCCGCCCCCGGACCCCGCTGTCCCCGCCGTCCCCGAAACCCGCCGTCCCAGGACCCTACTGTCTGGTGGGCTCAGGGTCCCCGGGCCCGACGTCGCCTCAGAGCCCTGTCCCTGCTTCAAGCAGGGCGCAGAGTCCCTGCAGGAGGCCTGCCCCCTGCACCCCCCCGGGAACCCCCGTTCTGTCCTGGACTCCAGGCTCCGGGGCGCCTGAGTCATATGGTGGCTGGTGCCCCGGTCAGGAGAGGGGTGCCCCCAATACGGACCCCTACCAGGGGCTGGCACCAGGCACTCCGCTCGCTGTCCCTCCCAGGCCCCCTCCCCTCACGGGCGGGTCCTGGGACCCACGGGCCATCGTCCCAGCGTGGCGAGCCCGTCTTCCACCCTCCGCACCCACGGGCACCGGGGCCGGCCACCAGCACTGGCTCTCGGGCAGAGGACCGGCTGTGTCCTCTGTGCCTCGTGACCGTCGCTGCAGGAGGCGGGCGGCGCGCTGGGGGCCGGGGGCCGGGGGAGGGCACCACCGTGGGAGCCGGGCACATCACGTGCCTCTGGCTGTGGCTCCGGTGAGCCGGGGCGGGCACAAAGGACGATTGTGCCCACAGATGCCCGGTGCCCGCGGCGGGGCTGGGGCAGGGCCATTGTCGGGATGCAAATGGGGGCTTTTCTGCGGATGCTAATGGGCAGGTCGGGCCGGGAGAGGCCTCCCCGTCACCAACTGCGGGCCGGCGCTGGGTCCATTCAGCCGCGTTGCTGGGCGAGGCGCGCCCGCCGCATGCTGATGAGGCGCCGTGCCCGGAGGTCGGCGCCTGGCGAGCGGCTCCGCACGGCCGTCCTCTTCCCTGGTGAGGCTGTCCCGTCGCAGCCCCCGCGGCCAGCCTCACCCCGAGGGCCGCCCGGGGCCTGGCGTGGAGGGCCTGGCATGCGGGCAGGGGCGGCCCCGGCTCCGTCCCACGGCCGACAGGTGCACCGTGGGCGGGCGGACGGGAGGTCAGGCGGACGCCACCCCCTCCCGCACTTGGCCGGCCGGGGGGCGAGGAGACGCGTGCCCCCACCCCGTACGGAGCTCGTGGTGGTTTTAGGAAAACGGGAAACGCACAGGCCGGCAGCTTTGAACACTTCCTTAAATCTGTGCAGCTCAGGAACAAAGCAACACACTCTCCCTGGCCCTGCTGGCGTGGCTCAGTGGGCAGAGCGCCGGCCTGCGGACTGAAGGGTCCCGGTCAAGGGCACAGGCCTAGGTTGTGGGCTCGGTCCCCTGGGCGGGGCGTGCAGGAGGCAGCCGATCAGTGATTCTCCATCACTGATGTGTCTCTCTCTCTCTCTCTCTCTCCCCCTCTCCCTTTCTCTCTGACATCAATACAAATATATATATATATTTTTAAAGGAATAAACTATTAATGTTTATAGTAGCCTGGGTGAAACTCAAAGTAGTAACCATTATTTTTTATTGATGAGAGAAGGGGGGAGAGGTTTGTTTCATGTATTGACGCATTCATTCATTGACTGATTCTTGTATGTGCCCTGACGGGGGGTCAGACACACAACCTTGGTGAATCAGGACCTGCTCTGACTGGCTGAGCAGTGAGAGGGCTCCGAGTAATTAGGAGTGAGAAAAGCCAGGCCAAAAAAAAAAGAGAGCACACACTGTCCTACTTTACCTCTGTAAGACCCAGGACACGCAGACCGCCGTAGAGGGACACGCTCAGTGGCCGCCTAGGGATGGGGGCCTGGGGACGGTTTTGGGGAGGCGTCCACGGGACACAGACACAGGACTCCCGAGCGGGGGTTGGGGGTGAGGGTGGTACGACCGTGACCTTGACTGTGGCAACGGTCTCGTCGTGCGTCGACAGTGACCAGATTGTATCCTTCGAACACACACGCAGCTCACGGCGGGTCCGTCTGCCCACGGGGAGAAACACACAAAGGAAAACGTCTTGCAGCGAGCAAACAGCCAGACCTGGTCTGGGAATGGCGCAGCGGCGCGTTATCGCGCCGCACACTCCCGTAAATCATTGGGAGGCTCACGTCGGCGAGAAGCCGTTCCCAGGAAAGGAAATACCAATCAGTCTTGGGGATGAAAAGGCGCTGATAAGCCGCATTACGATAAGGGAAATACAAATTAAGGCGCTGGATGCCTGGCTTATCTGATGGCTCAATAGCAGGCATCTGAGAGCGCCCGTGGGTGGGCTCCGCGCTCCTGTGGGAACCGGTGTGCGTGCGGACGCGGCTCCCCGAGAGGGACAGGCCGCTTCCGTGGGCGTCACAGGCTCAGGCGTCCTCCGAGCCCGCCGGAGCGCACGTCCGCTCAGGGGTCTGTTACCCAGACACCGACGTGTGTGTGTACATGTGTGTGTGCACGTGTGCATGTGTGTGCGTGTATTAAACAGCAGGCGTGAGCCAGCCTCCCCCCTCCGTCACGCCCGCCTTGCTAGTCCGTCCACTCTGCACTGTCCCCTCTGCCTGGGGAAGGGCGCCCCTGTTGTCTGACCCCCAAAATGACAGTGCTCAGGGCTGGAGGATCAAGGCCCCGTCGTCAGGCATGCCGAGTGGGTGCTGACAGAAGGGGGCCTGCCCCTGTGCCCCAGGACAGACGGAGGACGGGGAGCCGCCCCCCCGAAGTGAGGAAGAGGTCAGTCCCGGGGCCAGAGCCCAGCCCGGCTTCAAGGGCCACGGTCTCTCTTCGCCCGGTTTACGGATTTTGCCCCGATCGGCTCGCCGCACCTCTGGGTAATTCACTCCTTGTGGTCCCGTTCCTCAGGGTTCGGTGTCACCACATGGTAGACACACGTTTCCTCTGGATGATTTTATGTTCCTCTGTGGCTGTTGCCTCTCTTTCCCCTCCTCCGAGCTTTACTGCTTTGCTTTTATTTAAGAAAAGAAAACCGCACCAAACTCAGGAGAGGTTTGCTTCATCGGGCATTCGGCCTGCCAGAACGCCGCCTCTTTCGCCTTGTTTCCTCTCCCCCTCCTCCTGGGTAACGCCGTCCTCCCTGCAGACTTAATTCCGAGTGACTCTCCGTTCTTTTATGGAAAGTCTTCCTTCCAAAAGGCACCCCAGGCCATCCGTTCTCCTCTGGCTGCAGCATTAGCTGTGACACAGAGCTCACCCTGGAACACGTCCCTGTTCATGGCTTTCTCGGCAGCTTTTATTCTGTGTTTTGATTTTCCTCTTTGATCTGAGGTTCTTTTAAGAGATGTTTTCTTAACGGCCAAGAAGTCCGCGTTTTATCGCTGTCATTTGTTTCCGATGTGACTGGCTCGCGGGGAGAGTGTGTAGCTCACACGCCTCACTCTGCAGTGGGGCTGTCCTCCGTCTGCCGGGGCCTCCCTCTGAGCCGTCCCAGGGCTCACGGACGCGATGAACTGCACGCACGTGATCGAACGAGGGCTCGGCATTCGATTCCAAATGCACGGGGCAGTGGGACACGCTGTCGGCATGTGGGCCCCCCCTCCCCCCCGTTCCGTGACCGTGTGGCGTCCCTCCACGCACACGGGAGCCGCTCGTTCCAAACAGTTTGGTTCTTCTCGGTCTTCCCCAGTGTGGCCTTCCGTTGGTCAGGCCCCTCTTCCCAGAGCTTTTCCTTCCTTTATTTTTTAAAATATATTCTTTTTTTTTTCACAGAGGAAGAGAGAGGAACAGAGTTAGAAACATCGATGAGAGAGAAACATCAACCAGCTGCCTCCTGCACACCCCCGACTGGGGATGTGCCAGCAACCAATGTACATGCCCTAGATCAAAATCGAACCCGGGACCCTTCAGTCCGCAGGCCGACACTCTATCCACTGAGCCACACCAGTTTCGGCTTTGTCCTTCCTTTGACTTCACAGAGAGCGAGGCTTTGTCCGCTGCCTGGGAGTCCTTCCAAAGGCATCTCGCGGTTACGGTTCCCTCTGTGCCCGGCGCCGCACTCGGTGGCGGCAAACCCCCTCGGCGCCTGGATCCGGGCAGTTTTCTAGGCGCCTTCATGCGCCCGCGTCCCTGCGACACGTCCGTGTGTTTCGGGGACGATTTCCCGGACGCACACGTTTGCTCAGGCCATCCCGACGGGATGGAGGCTGGGGCCTGAGACCCGGCTCACCAATGGGTCCTCCTGAGGCCCGCCCCTGTGTCCACACGCGGCCCCTGTGTGTGTGTGTGTCCTGTCCTCTCTTCGCACGGGGACCCCAGTCGTGTGTGTGTGTGTGTGTGTGTGTGTGTGTGTCCTGTCCCCTCTTTGCACGGGGACCCCAGTCACACCGGGTGAGGCCCTCCCTGGCTCCCCCACGCCATCCATAGTCTTGTCTCTCAGCCCATGGGCGAGGCCCCTGCAGGCACCAGCGATGTTTGGGACCACGTCAGCCGTTGCTAAGGGGCTGCTGGTGGGTCGTAGGCTGTTCGGCAGCATTGCGAGCCCATCAGGGTCCCAGCAACACCTCCCCTCCCCCCCAGGTTATGACAACTAACCTGTGTCCAGGCATCACTGAATAAACAGATACCCCAGGGTTTATTGTTACTGACTTCAGAGAGGAAGAAAGGGAGAGGGAGAGAGAAGCATCAATGATGAGAGAGAACCATGGATCGGCTGCCTCCTGCACGCCCCACACTGGGGATGGAGCCGGCAACCTGGGCACATGCCCTGCCCGGGAATCCAACCCTGACCTCCAGGTTCATGGGTCAACGCTCAGCCACGGAGCCACACCGCCAGGCAGGGTTTGGGGATTTGGGGTGCACGGTTTCTCAGGAAAAATGCTGAACCCGGAGAATGAGATCAGATGTGCTTCACTCACGGTGACCCCTGACCCCACTGCTTCCCCACAGACCCGTCTGTGCACCCCGAACCCTGGTGTTCGGAGAGGACATGGACCCAAACAGCTGTGCTGTGTTTGCTGAAAAATACAGGAGCACCGCGCTCCCTCTCAGCAGGGAGTGCTAACCCGACCCCCGACCCTCACCTGTCCCCGCCCGTTGGCATGGCGACGGCCTCCCCTGTGGATCCAGCCCGGGGCCGGGTCGCCTTCCACCCCCAGGCCTCCTGATCCCCGTCTAAGCCGGGCCGGCTCGGCTCCGTCTCTGCGGCATTGACATTTCAAAGGGTCCCCCCCTCGGCGGCGGCCCAGCTGAGGTTTCCTGCCAGGCACCTGGAGCCTTAGCGTCAGCCGCGTGACGCCGTGTGCTTCTCAGAGTCCCCGCCTCACCCGGATCCTGAATGTCCCTCCGATTCTTCGTTTGTTGCGGTTAACAGCTTCATTCAGGTGTAATTTGCCCATTTAAAGTGTGCAGTTCAGTGGTTTCAGCATGTCCCCGGGGCTGTGCAAACATCCCCCTGATACATTTAGGCCAAGGGCACCCCAGACGCAGAGGCGCCCCCACTTCTGGGCTGCTGGTGGCCCGTGGAAATGCCAGGGCCCGTGCCCCGCCGGGGGCACTCCATCCCATGGGGAGGGGCGGGGACAAGGCGCTCTGGGCGTGTGGCTGGTGCGTGCCGGGCAGGATCTGGTTCGGCACCGAGGGTCCCGGCAGCCTGGACATGTGCCTTTGGTCCGTTTCCCCCAAACTTCTGCCCCGAGTTCCGGCCCCGGCCCCGGGAGAGGGGCCTCGGGGAGCATGTGCTTCCGCCAGGGCCGGCCAGGAACTTCCGGTCCAGATGGTCCCGTGTCGCTTACATTACAACGGAGGCCAGACCTCCCAGCAGCCAGGGAGGAAGCGAGCAGGAACCTTCAAATCACTAGCGGGACTTCTCGCGAGGCCCGGGCCGCACAACACCGGCTTCTCGCTGCGTGCGTGCGCGCGTGCGTAGTTCCGGCTTCTCGCTGCGCGCATGCGTGTGCGCACGTGCGCGCGTGCGCGCTGCCGACAGTGCTTTCTGACCGGCCCGTCCAGTCCAGGTCGTCCGCGTGACGTAGGTGACGTTGTGTGAAGTGTTCCCTGAGCGCTCGTTGTCTTCGCCCTCCTCCTGGGATGGACGTTTTTATGTGAGAGAGAAACGCCAGCCGGCTGCCTCCATCCACGCCCTACCGGGGATGGGACCCGCCCCCCGGGCGAGGGCCTCTCCGGGAATGGAACCCTCGGCCTTCGGGGGGACAGGTCGCTGCTCCCCGCTGATTCCCTCCTTTTGAGTGACTTTAGTTGTTCTTGTCTTTTCTGAGGCGTCGCCGGCGTGACACGTGCCCCTGCGGTTGGGCCTCGCCTGCTGGGCTGAGCGGAGGGCGCAGCCCGGGGCTCCGGCGTGGGGTGCCCCAGGGCCGTGTGAGCTTCACAGCGAATTGCTGGCATTCCTGAGGGCCCTGGGGGCCTCGTGTACAGAATGGAAACACATCGGTGGCATATTTGTGCATGTCAGGTCCCTCCTATGTTTTGAAACTTTGCTATTTTTTCCTATCGTTTTCTATTATTATTACTATTATTTTAACCGTTTCTCAGTGATTCCTTCCTCAGGACTTCCGCTGTCCTGGCGTTCTCTGACTTTTCTCCTTCGTGGACGCTCTGCGCTTGGGAAGCTTGTTTAGACCAAGTTCACGGCCCTTCAGGCTTCTGCAGTCCGTCTCCCGCGCGGGCGGCCGCCGACGTGTCGGCCGAGGGCTTAGGCCCTCCTCTGTGCATGTTTAGGCCTGGCTTCCTCCATCGCCGCCGGGTTAGCCGGCTCGTGCTCAGACAGACGGCTCAGAGGTTTGTTTGAGGCCGGAGTCAGGGCCCGACCGTGTACCGAGGGACTGTGCAAAGGTCAGAGGTCGAGTCCCGGCAGCACACGGGTCTCTCTGCACCAGTCCTTCCTGCTGTGCAGGCCTCACAGCGTCCAGGGAGAGATGGGGTGGCTCAGTGTCTAGAACACGGGCCCACGTCCGTCTGACTACACAGGGAGGGTCTGAGGGCTGAGCCTGGCTGAGCCCAGTAGAGCCCGCCCGGCCTGGCCCTGGGGGTAACTGACGTCCGTGCTCCTGCCTGTGTATCCTTGAGGCTCCGTGTGTCCTTGACCACCCATGTGATCGCTTTCCCATCGCCCTCGCTTGTTACCACCATGGTGTTTGTTCTAGAAGTGCCCGGCGTGCCCCCAGACCCACGCTGTGTCCGCTCACGGAGTTCACTCCCTTCCCTCCAGCGGCTGCTCTTCCTGGGGGGCGGGGGGGGGGGGGTGTTCCCTGGTGTGAGCGTGCCTGTACGTGTGCACGTGTGCGAGCGTGGCCGTTCCTGTGGCCGGGCCGGCCCCTCTGATGTTTCATCCTCGCAGGTCAGGCTGGGCTGGTAACCTGGGGGACTTCGTATTTTTTTAGCCATGGGTGTTTATTTTCTGCACATGTTTGGAGGCACCTCCCTGAGGTGAATTCCTAGAGCCGGGCCTGCGGGTCGGAGGACAAACAGCCTCAGTTCTGTTCATGCTGCGCATTCCACTCCGCAGGGACGGGGCCTCGCGTTCCCGGGGCAGCGGGACCGCACGCAGGCAGCCACAGGAATGTCAGCGAGACCTGGGGTTCGTGTTGATCTGATAGCGAAAAAATGGCATCTGGACTTTGCTGAGAGAAACTGCAAACGTGGAAGGGCCACGACGGTGAATCACCCTCTTAGCTGCCGCCCCGTGGAGCCGGCGTCTCCGGCACGGCGGCCTCTCGCTCCCGCAGGGCGTGGGAGGTGCGCAGCGGGGCAGCCACAAAGCCGTTCTTCCCGCACCAGAGTCTCGTCACCGTGCAGGGTGCACGGGGTGGTTTGCATGTGCCTGCTGTCGAGGGACGGCTCGCTCCTGGCCTCTGGGCTGCAGTCACATGGGGGGGCCTTCCTCCGCAGCAGGCAGGGCACGGGGGTCTGGGGGGCTGTGGATGAGCTCTTGGGGGTGATCGTGCTTCTTCTTAAACCCGTGAGTCTGGGAGAGCTGGCAGAGGTTTGCCTCGCGTTCGGGAACCATGGCGGCCTCCCTCTCCTCTCCGCGCTCTCCCCGTCACGTAGGGGTATCGGTGCGCACGTGCTCAGAGCGGGGCTCCCCGCCCACCGTGCTCGGTGCTGGGCAGCCTCGCCGCCCGCCCGGGAGCGCACTTCTGACCGCAGAGGCCGGGCTGAGCCTGCAGCCACCGGCCGTGGCGCCGTCTGTCTGAGGGCGGCTCCTGCGCCGCTCCTTGTTCGGTTTTTATTTATTTATATTTTTGGGGAATGAGTGTGTTCAGGCTCTTAATGTCTGACGAGGTCAGCTTCCTGCACGGAAGGCACCCATGTCGCGTGTTTTCCCTTTTCCCGGAGGCGCGGGCGCCGCCGTTGTGAAGTCCGTGCTCCCTCCCAGCCAGAGGCTCTGCCCAGTGTCTCTCCTGCAAGGCGGTGCTGCCTCTGCGCTCCCGAGAGGGCTCTGTTCGTGTCCGACCCCAGGTACCATGGTCCTGATGTTTCAAACGGGTCTCCGCTCCGGTTCTGCCCTCGTCACCTCTCCCAGTGCTCCCACGCGGTCCTCCTGTGCACCGAGGGAGGGGGGGCTCCGCAGGCTGCTCGCAACCCGTGCCGCTCACAGACCTTTGTGCTGGCCGCTTCGCCTGCTGCGTCTGCCGCGTGGCCCTCCTGGCGTCGGCGTCCCAGCTGAGCGGCTGCTGCGGTGTTTGCTGGTGGCTCACAGTGGTTCCCCGCGTTACGAGCCGTGGCTTCGGGCCGTCGTTATAAAGTCTCCTATTCGCCTCATTCACTGCTTTTAGCACCAAGCTCCTTCCCTGCCGTTGGCGCCATGACCCCTGCGTTCTGGATGTTTCCGTGCACCTGGCCAGCCGTCCCCGTCCCCGTCCCCGTCGCGGGGTCTGGCTGCTTTTTACTGCGTGGATTGAGTTCACTCACTGCCCCGTGTGAATGTGTGTAGGAGGCACGTATGTGTGCCCGTGTGTTCACGAGTGATGTTTGGTTTTCATTTTGTGACGTGATCACCTGTGGCAGGCAGTGCCCGGATCATCACACTCCTTCCGTGGTGCCAGGCCCTCGCTGGCGCTGCCTCCTCAGCCGCGTTCTTGTGTGTGAGGCACTTACGGACGTGAGCCCGTGTCCCCTCTGGCTTCGTGATCGTGCTTCGTTCATTCGTTTTATTTACTTCTCGGTGGATGCTGGGTGGCCACGCGTGACTGCGTGTTCCTGGGATGCGTGCACGTCGCCCTCCTGTGCCGTGGAGAGTGGTGCTTCCTCCCGCCCCTTCCTCTCCGGGTCTGGCTTCCTCCCGCTTCGCCAGGACCTATGCCGTCCCGATATTGTTCCTCAGCCACGACTCCGTCCGGGGCCTCCCCACTCTGGGTGAAGTACAAAGACTGTCCCCACCGCTCTGCAGAGCTCCCAGTACATTCTTCACAAGGCCTGTGGGCGCATCCCCTGGGCCTCTGTGAGCAGTCTCTCTGGCCCTCCACACTGAGTGGAGGCCAAGTCACCCGTCGGTTTCTATGTCCTTCAGTATCCTGAAGACCGTCCCACGGTCCCCTGCCCGGCGCTGTTTCTGTCCGGCCCGCAGTCAGCGTGAAGCTCGCGTGTCATCAGTTACTCCTGCTTCCCCCGGGAGGCCCCGTGTCTCCGCGGGAAAGTCGGGTGGTCTGACCACGAGGTGCTGTGCCGGCGTTTCAGATCTGTGTCCTCGTGCTGCGGGGCCTCGGTGTGAGCGAGCCTCTGCTCGTTCACGGAACGGACTTCTCTAGGCGGTCTGACACCTTCCCGTTCTTTTCCCTCCCTCCCTGGCCACGTGGACCCGCGATCTGGGTCTCTCTCGTATCTTCGTGATCTCGGCTGTTCTCGGGCCTTTCCTCTGTCTCCGTCGCCTGTTGCATTCACGTTCTTATTTCTCGGCTCGTTTCTGTCTCTGTGTCTTCACCACTGGTCAGGCGGAGGGCGTTTCGCCGTCAGAATACTGTCCCTGGTGCCGTGGGCGGTGCCTGGGGACTGTGATTGGCAGGAGGAGCGTGCCCTTCCGCGGTGCCCCCACAGCAGTGGTGAGCATGTGCTCTGCCTGCTCGCTGAGGTCCTACGCATGGCAGGTGCCAAGCTCCAGGTCAGCACTCCTCCGTCGGGTCCTCCCCCGCCCGTCCCCGCAGCTTCTCTCCTCTGGGGCGGGGGCGGGGGCGGGGAAGGAGTGGGTGTCTTTGTCTTGAGGTCCCACGGGATTCTCACTCCCCGCTCTCTCCCTCTTCGCCTTTCTTGCGGCCCCTTCTCTCCGCGCCCGCGCCTCCCCCGAGGGACAAGGGGCTGCCCCTGCCGTCCGTCCCTTCGCCCTCCCTTGTCACAGGTACTGGCACCGCATGGAGCCGACGGGGTTGCCATGCTGACCCTTACTGCTGGACCTTTGTCTGTGACACTCTTAGGGCTCCTGGGCCCCATTTTCTAAGTGAGCGCGTAACGAGATGGATTGTTTCCGAGCCACTGTTCAGTGGCCTTAGGTGCGGCCACGGGGCCCCCAGATCCCGCGATGTACAGCGCGGCGAGGTCACGGTGAGCGAGCCAGTCTCCTCTGTGGGCGGTGGTTTGAGCCGATGCTCAGGCCTCTGAGGCCACTTTTCTCTGTGGAGTGAGTGCCCGCCTCCCTCCCTTTGCCTGGACGGCCATGAAGAGGCAGTGCGCTCCCCCGTGTGTGGCCTGGGCTCCCTCGTTGGAAACCCACCGACTGTGCTTGAGGGTGGGTCTCAGGCTCTTTCCTCGATCCCGGTGGTTTCTGTCCATGTGTCTGTCCTGACGCCGGGGCCACATGGCTGAGATGCTCAGCTCTGTGGAAGCTTCGGAACCGGGAAGTGTGAGTCCCAGCTTGGTGCTTTCCAGTCATTCCAGTGACTTGGAGCCCCTTCCCTCCCCCACCCCCCCTCCAAGTCCATAAGCATCCCAGGGTCCATGTCTCCACGGCTGCGAACATGGCCGTGGGCACTCAGGCCGCTGGGGGCTCTGCTCCTGCCTGAGGGGGCGGGCGATGGCCGGACGGCGGCTTTGTCTGTCCGGTCTTCACCTCCGGCGGAGAGGGGCCTCCCCTCCACGCTAACTGCGTTCCTTGGTCCTTTCTTCTCCCTGGGATTGTGCTTGGAGCCCATTGTCCCCGTCCCGGCCTCGGAGAAACACAAACGGTTTTTGTGCGTCACGCAGGTGCCTGGCGCTGCTGGTTGCTCGTTAGCTCTAGTGGCTCCTTTGTGGCTGCCCCGGCTTTTCTGTGCACGGGAGCCCTTCACCTGCACACAAAGGACCTTCCTTCTCCTTCGGGCTCGGCCCCTCCACCTAATTGCCCGGCAGAAGCTCCCAGGGCCTGCGAGAGGCCCGGTGCCCGTGGGCGTCCTCCTCTGGTTCCGCTCGGGGAGGCGAGGCGGGCGGCGGGCTTCTCGGACCGCTGTCACACGGGCTCCCTCCCGTCCTTCACTGTGTGTTTCTGTGCTGGAAGGTGGTCCGATGCTTCCTCTGTGTCTACAGAGAAGGTCCTGTTTGTGGTGAACAGCCCTTCCACTTCCGAACTAACCCCTCTTGGTCACCACGCAGGGGCCTCTGACTGTGCCAGGAGCGCGGGCACGCTGGCGTGTCCTGGAGGCGGGGGCTCGGCAGGGGCTGCCGGGGCCGGGCTGTCGTCAGGCGGTGGGCTCATCGGGCGTTGTTGTCAGGAATGGTGACTTCATGAGCAGCAACATGTCTCCGCTGCTCTGTCCTGCCCAGACTCGGACGAATGCTTCCGTAATTGTTGGGGTCTTTCACCAGAGGTGGGACTTCTGTCCCCTCAGAGCTGCTTGAAAATGGATGGAAATTCCTCACCAGATCTCAGTGCAGAACCTGTTTCTGAAGGCGGTTTCTGCAGTTCACGTGTCACCAAGAATGTGTCTGTTCCACCCAGGCTGGGTGGCTGATGGTCGTACAGTTGTAGTATTCTTTGACAGTATTGTTTTATTCCTGTGAGTCCATTGTAATGTCCGTGCTCCGGGTTAGGACCTTCCTTATTTGCATCGCCTCTTGTTTTTGCTTAGTCAGTCGCCCTATATCCGTGGTCGGCGAACCGCAGCTCATGAGCCACATGCGGCTCTTTGGCCCCTTGCGTGTGGCTCTTCCACAAAAGACCGCGGCCTGGGCGAGTCTATGTTGAAGTGGCGTTAGAAGAACTTTGTTTTAAAAAAAGTAGCTCTCAAAAGAAATTCCAATCGTTGTAACTTTGGTATTTGGCTCTGTTGGCTAACGAGTTTGCCGAACACTGGCCTGGGTGAAAGTTTGCCGATTTTCGTTTATCTTTTACAATAACCCACTTCTGGTGCTCTGGACTCTGTTCTATCCTAGTCCTCTCTCCTCTCCTATGGGGATGTGGAGCCGTGCAAGCACCACTTTCCCTGCGCCTGGTAAGTCTGGGTATGTGGTTTTCGTTTTCCTTTATTCCAAGTCACCTTTAAATGTCTTCTGTGATGTCTTCTTTGCCCCACTCATCTTCAGAGCGTGTGTTACTTCCCACATACTTGTAACTCTAGTTTTCCTTCTAATATTGATTTCCAGCCTCATTCCATTTTGGTTGGAGAAGATCCTTTGTATGGTTTTAGTTTCTAAAAACGCACTGCTTTCTGGCCGAAGGGGAGCTTCCCTGGAAAACATTCACAGGCACTGGAGACGGGTGTGTGTGCTGCCGCCGGGCGGAGGGTCCCACACGTGTGAGTTCTGGGTGGTTTACAGCCGTTCTGTCTCCTGCTTCCTCGTTGACTTCGTCTGGCCGTTCCATCCACAGTTGAGTGTGGAGTGTTGACGTGCCCAACTGTTGGACTTTTTCTCCCTCCAATTCTGTCAATATTTGGGGGCTCTGTTGTTACATGTAAATGTTATGAGTAAATGGATCCTTTTATCAGCCGCCCTTTCTCTCCCGTTACCATGTTTTACTGAACCGAGTTCCCCGATGTCCATGTAGCCTCCCAGCGCCTTGGTGAGGAAGGCTTGCAAGGGCAACCACCCCCCGGCTGTCCCTCCGAGCCTGTGTCCCGGGGCCTGGCATGAGCAGGTGGTGGACAGGGTGGGTCCGAGACTTCCTTAATCCACTCGGCCCATTTCTGTTTTCGTTGGAAAACATACCCCATTTACATTTAAAGTAATTACTGGTAAGGACTTAGAGCATCTTGCCCCGTTTTTTGCGTGTCTTGTGCTTTTTTGTGGGTTGTACTCCTCATTTCCTCCTCTGCTGCCTTCTCGCATGTGGAAATGATTTTTTGAATAGTGCCCAATAGTGATTCTCTTCTCAACTCTGTGTGTATTCCAGGTAGTGGCTTTTGACATCCTAGATTTATTCGAAACCTAGTTTTAACTCCTACCTGCTTCGCTTCAATAGCAAACTGGCTCCGCTAGGGCTCCAGCCCCTCATGTAATCATTCACGTTGCATTTTTATGCACCAGACTGCCAGCAGCATGGATGTGTAAGCACTGTTTGATGCATCTGTCTTCTAAGTCGTACAGGGAACAAGGAAGGTTATGGGCCGAAACTGAGGTCATGCTGGCTTCCTGCTGAGCTGGGTAGTGGCCTGTGGCTGGAACTCTTTGTTTTGTGTGCCTCTGAGTGACCTTGGGCTGGCCTTCCCCTTACCTTTGTGCAGGGCCAGTCCACTCATCCTAGAGTCCCTTGGCGATGGTCACCTGGGGATGTCGTAATTTTTTCCTTCATTCTTGAAAGATAACCTTGTGAGACATGGAATTCTTTAGTTTCTCCTCCCTAGCACTTTCCAAAGCCAGTCACGAGCCTTCTCTGCCTACGTGCTTCCCAACGCAAAGCCTGGAGTGTCCCATGTGCAATGAGTCACGCTCACGCTGGTCATGGCTCTATCTTCCAACAAGGTGATTGCAATCGGTCTCCTGGAAGTCATCAATCCTTGGAGGGGCAGCGCCCTGTTTTCCATCCAGCCCAGGGGAATGTCAGCAGTTATTCCTCAAATGTTCTTCCTGCTCCTCCAACCCCCCCACGCTTTGCCTTCTGGGGCTCCCACTATGGATGTGTTGGCATATTTGAGGGTATGGCATTTGAGCAGCTGTATGTTATCCTTTCTTTCTGCCCCTCATACCGGATCGTGTAAATTGAACTAGCTTCAGGTCCAGATTCTTCTCCCCATTCACGAATGCTAATAAAACCCAAGTGAGTTCTCTACGTCCGTTATTATACTTTCGTTTCAAAATTTGCATAATTCCCTTTTATAACCTCTACTTCTCTGTGGATAGTCTCCACTTGTCCTCCTGGTTCCCTTCAGTTCTTCCTTATTTTCTTTGACCCTATTTTTAAAAGCTGATTTAAAGTCTTTGTCCAGGAAGTTCAAGGTCCGTACTTCCGCCGGGACTGTTTGTCCATTTCTTCTGTGAATGGCTCATACATTCTGCATTTTTTATTGAGATGATAGTAAGTGTAATAACTCCAAACACCAGATTCTCTCCTGTCCCCAGTAGGTTTCCCTTTTTTCTTTTTAAATATATATTTATTGATTTTTTACAGAGAGGAAGGGAGAGGGATAGAGAGCTAGAAACATCGATGAGATAAACATCGGCCAGCTGCCTCCTGCATGCCCCCTACCGGGGAAGTGCCTGCAACCAATGTACATGCCCTTGACCGGAATTGAACCTGGGACCTTCCAGTCCGCAGACCGATGCTCTATCCACTGAGCCAAAAACGGTTTGACCCCAGTAGGTTTTTCTTGTTGTGAGCTGCAACTGCTGGTTCAGTGACTCCTATTTCCGTGAGATCCATGTTCTCGAAGTCAGCTTCTCCCGGTTGAATTCCAGGGCGTCCTCTGACGGAGACTTTCTGGGGCATCAGGAGAGAGGAGGGGTGGAGAGTGAGAATTGCCCATCGTTGCACATCAGCCAGTGCTGAGGCAACCCCGTCAGATCTGGCCAGTCTGCGGGCAAACCTGTCTCAGCCTCCACTTGCTGATGGAGGTGGGCGTGGAGGTCGGCCACAGGTGATGCGTGGAGTCTTAGCATGATTCTGAACGTGCACCCTGCCCAGGGCCCGCTGATGGCCCTCCCGCCCCTGCAGTGCTAGGGACAGGGACGCTTGCTGCCCTGGGTGAATCCATGGCAATCAACTGGTGTCAGGCCTCTAGGCCACCCCCAGATTATCCCGGACAGACACACACCTTTGAGACGGCTCTGCTGGCTCCTGAGCCCGGGGCCAGGGCTCCACACGGGACATGAGGGCACTGAGCCGCGGCAGGGGGAGTCGGAGGGCTGGCAGGAAGGCCGTGGGGCTGCCCGTGTGGCGTGGCTGCCTCCCAGCCGGTGGCTGCAACCTCTGGCTGCTTCCTGGTCCTGCTGGCGCCGGTTCCGCCCTACTTCCCCACGCTTCCTGCAGGGACGGCCCTCCAAGGCACGCGCTCACTCTCCTCACGCTCGGACGCCGCACGCTCGGGCGGAGGCTGGCACAGGCAGGTGGCTCGGGCGCGGGCACCCGGCTCGCCCCCCTCCAGGCATGTGTGGTCCTGCATGTGTCTGTGCTGTGGGCTGTGTGCATGAGCAGCTTTATTTGCCCTCCTGTCAGATTCATGCTTTGGGGGGAGGGAAAGGGGTGATGGAAACCTGGAGGCAGGGCGAGCCTGCGGTTGTCCCCTAAACCCGCGGGAGGCTTCCCAAGTCCTGCCTGGGACGGGGCAGTGTGATCCGCCCCATCACGGTCCGGTCAGCTTCCTGGACTTCGCAGCTTCCTGCCTTCCCTCCAGCCCCCTCCGCTGCCATGCTTGCTGCCCGCTGCCGCCTCACCCCTCCCCTTGGCTCTCCCCCGCTGCCGGGAGCTCTGGAGGCAGGGCGCCATGCACCGCTGTGCCCCGGCTTCCTGTCCCCCTCGGCCAGCTTTCCGGATGCAGAGCCGGCGTGGGGCCGCGTGCAGATTGGGGCTGAGGAAGAGCCCGTCGCGGCCGCGGGGAAGGCTCAGGCCTCTGCCGAGGGGCCAGGCGTGTCTGTGTCCGCCAAGCGCTGCGCCGGGGGCCTCACTGTGTAACCGCGTCCCTGTGAGGCCAGGCCACGGAGGCCAGGGGTGCACCCAGGGCATCTGGCAGGTCCGAGGCAAGGCACCCTCAGCACAGAGGGAGGGAGTGAGGAGCCATGCGGCCTGTGCCCCAGAGAACAGGGACAGCTTGTTCTCCTATGTCCCCGAGCCAGTCCTGCTGGGCCTCGTGTCCCCATAGCCAGGGACCGGCACCCCACACCCCTGTGCTGAGCAGGCCCTTCCCTGCACCATCACCCTCACCCCGATCATCCGGCACCCCTCCCAACAGCCGGGCCCCCGCCCCAGGAAGGGGCTGATGGGTGGGGACAAAGCCACGCAGCCTGGGGAGGCCAGGCCGGCCTGTTGGGGGGCCCGGGCGTTGACTTCCTGGTGCAGACCCCCAGGTCGCCGCCGCTGTGCGTGGGAGGCTGCATTGCTCCTGCCACGCCTCCTCCGGGTCCGCTGGGTATCTTGTGGACGTGGCGCCCATGCATGGGGAGGGGCCAGGACCTCGGCACCGCGCTCCCCTTGGAGCCCCCGGCCTCTGCCTGCCCCGCAGGCCCGGCCAGGGGCGTGGGCCAGCTGACTGCCTGACAGCGTTGTGAACAGAATTTTGACACGAAGCCTCCCCCTGCTGGGAGGGGGGGCTCTGGCTGCGTCCAGGCTCTGGCTGGGGAGGGGGGGGGTGTTGGGGGACCTTGGGGCCCGGATCTGGCTGGGCTGGGAGGCAGCCTGGGAAGGGCCCGTGCACCCCGGGGCCTGGGAGGGGGGCCGAGCAGATGTCTGGGTCTGGTAGCCAGGCCTGGGCCGGATGCTGGGAACCGGCCTGCAGCTCGTTCCCCGCCAAGCACTCCGCGAACATCTGCAGCGTCTCCGCGGCTCCTCCCGCCCTAATTGCCCCGATTGCTGCGGCAGGGCCTGGCAGGCTCCCCGCGCGGGACGGAGGTGAAAAGATCGCCCCTAATTAGATTAGAGGCATTGCTTTCTCCCTCCGTAACTTCGCCTCCAAAACCAAGGCCACTCTTTTGTTTCCCCGTCCCAGGCCCAGCAACGCCCTCCCACCTCTCCAGGGGCTTCTTGGGAATGTCCTGTGAGCTCAGCTCTTGGAGGAGCCGCTTAACCCAGATTCCATTGTGTGTGAGCGCTTCCTGGGGCCGCGGCTGTGGGGAGGCAGGGCCGGCAGTTGGGGGGCCCAGGCACCGACTTCCTGGCGCAGACCCCCAGGTCGCCGCCGCCGTGCGTGGCAGGCTGCATGGCTCCTGCCACACTTCCTCCCCAGGTCCGGCACCCCGCTGCCCGGCCTCACCCTGGGCCCCACAGACCCGCTCCCCTCCCTCCCGTGTGTGTGTGTGTCTCGCTGTGAGGGGCAGGGCCCTCGGAGCCCCATCGTGGTGTGGAGACCCTGGTGTCCTCCATGGGCCTGGCCAGGACTCCCAGGTCGCCGGTGATGGCTGCCTCGCCGCCCCACTCATGTGGAACGTGCTCTCTGCATGGCTGGATGGGACGTGACACGCAGCGTGTCCCACGGTCTGCTCCAAGCATCACCTCACAGGGTGGGAGGGCCCCAGGGGGAGGGAGGGAGGGGAGGGCCGCCCGAGCGACGCCAGCAGCTTGAGGGGCCCGCTCCCCAGCTCCTCTGCTGCCAGCTCCCCCTCCTCGCGCCCCTCCGAGCCCAGCCAGGAAATGTGCGGGTTCAGCTGTGTGTAACCCCGACCCCGGCCCAGCCTGGACCCGGGCCACGCCCGTCTGTCACACATTCCCGAGGCCTCTGGGTAACAAGCTGGAGCCAGCGCAGCACAAAGGGACGCTTTCTGGCTGCACATCTGGGCCCAGCTGTTCCCGCGCAGCTGGACCCCGGGCTGGGGCCCTCTCCTTAGCCTGCTCCCCTCCTCATGTCTCCCCCACACCCGCCGTTTCCCCCTTGCCTCCCTTCCCTCCCTCTCCTGTCCCCCATGTTCTCTCTCCTGCCCCTTGCTCTCCCCCATGTTCTCTCTCCTGCCCCTTGCTCTGCTCTGTTCCCTTCTCCTGCCCCGCTCCCTCGTTCTCTTGTCTCCCCCCATCCCCTTGCTCTCCTGCTGTTCCCTCATTCCTCTGCCCCTGTTCCCCCTCCTGCCCCCATGTTCCCTCTCTTGTCTACCTCCACCTCCCTCTCCCCATTGCCCTGAGGCTGTCCCCAGGCGGCCATTTTCCAACAGGGGCAGAAGGGAAGGAAATGGGGACTCAGCCAACCCCAGAACAGGGCCATCATTCTCTCCAACATTGCTGCCGGGGTCAGGGGCTGTCCGAGCCCCACACCCTCTGCCTGGACGGCCAGGCTGGGCCCCAGTGCCCTGTGGGGGCAGCATGGGTGCCGGTCCAGCGGGAACAGGGAAGGGTGCAGCCCCAGGGGAGGGGTGCTCCCACAGCCGGGCCTGGCGGCGGGACAGGCACAAACAGCAGGTGTCCCCGGGCAAGGTATTCTGTGAGGGGCCCCTGTGCCAGCTGTGGATTCGCTTTCGCCCCCTCGCCCACTCCTGGCAGCTGGCGTGGGAATGGCTTTCGGTCCTCTGCCCGTGCCCCTTCCTTCCCGCCCCTGAGTGGAGGCACAGGTGGTGGCAGGCCCGCTGGCTCGGGGTCTGAGCCGGGCGGGCAGCTGATGGGGGCCGGGGCTCAGCAATGTCACGCAGGCCGAGCTGCAGCTGTCCGGATGCCCGGGGAGGGGGCTCATTCCCGGGCAGGATCCGCGGGGAGGGGGCGTCTGGGCGCGAGGGAAGGGGCTTTACTTGGAAGGACAGGAGCAGCTTCTGCTGATCCCCGGGGGCAGGGGGCGCTGTGCCAGCCTGGAGGGACGGGAGGGGGGAGGCCGCCTGGGCAGCAGCAGACCTGGAGGCTGGGTACACCTAAGCCTGTGTCTGGAGGGGGGGCCGCTCGGAGCCTGGGAAGCCGAGCGAGGACTTGGGTTACACGGGGAGCTTAGGCAGGTCTTAGTCGGTCACCAAGGAGAGCGCTGGGGCCAGGGAAGCTTCCAGAAAGACTCCGGGGAACTCAGGGCGGCAGGGCGGGGCTTGGGGCCGCCTCCGCACCCCTCTGCTCGGAGGAGTCGCCTCGGGGGATGTCACCTTGAAGGCGGGGAGGGGAAGGGCCAGCCAAAGGCCACGTATGCATCTATGCATGCGTCACCCATGGACACAGACAGGCGGGCGGGCCGAGGGGCCACCTGGGGAAAGAAGGGACTGGGGTGGTGCTTTCAACACTGAAGGTTTTGGAAAATAAACAAACATGAAACCAGAAGGCCAGGCTGCCAGCCTTGGGGCTCTGGTGACAGTGAAGCTGGGGAGACAAGGGAAGCAGAGGGGGGCAGGGTTCCCCTCCTGCACTTCCGGGAACCAGGGGTGTCCTGGTGGTGGGGTGCAGCGGGCTTGCCGTGATGGAGGGCTGGGGCGGGGGCAGGGGCAGGGGCAGGGGCAGGGGCTGGGGCAGGGGCTGGGGCTGGGGCCGGGGCTTTGTGGATGTTGCAGGAAGTGGGGCCACATGTGTCAGGCCTTGGTGCAGCCAGAGGACAGGGAGTGCAGGCCGATGGGAGGTGGGGGTGAGGCCAGCAGTGAGACTGTCTCCCCAGTGCTTTCTGGCTTGGAAAGGACCGGGCACCCTGGCCAGTGTGGCTCAGTGGATAGAGCGTTGGCCTGTGGACAGAAGAGTCCCAGGTTTGATTCTGGTCCAGGGCATGTACCTCTGTTGCAGGTTCCCTGGCTCTCATCGGGGCACATACAGGAGGCAACCAATCAAATTCTCTCTCACATCGATGTTACCTGCATCCCTTCCCCTCCCTTCACTCTCGCTAACAGCCAATGGGAAGATACCCTCCCATGAGGATTCTTTAAAAAAAAAAGGAAGGCTCGGGCAGGATGGGGCAGGATGTGGCGTGGACGCGCTCGGAAGGAGAGAGCGGCCCGCACACGGGACAGTGAACTGTTTCCTTCCAGTCTTTCTTCCGTGCCCGCATCTAAGAAAACCGCTCCACGGACCGCCCGGCAGGCCCTGGCCGGGAGGCAGCCGCAGTGCCGGCTCCGGCTCCCGGGAGAGTGGGTGGGACTTGGCAGCCGGGGCGCCAGCTGTGGCGTCGCCACGCCAGAGGCTGGGCTCGCCGTCCCGGCCTCCCCTTTTCCTAGAAAACAGAATTGTTTTGTTCTGCCCCGAGCAGAGGCCCCGGTTCCGGCCTCGACGAGGCCCCGGCAGCCAGGAAGTGAGAGCATCCGAAATGGGCCGTCTTAGGAAGGTGACCTCAGTCGCCAGGATGCAGGCTCGCCTCTGAGGAGGCCCGGCTCCGTGCCCCCCTGTGTGCGGCCGGGGTGTCAGGAGGAGCAGCCCTGGACCCCCCCCCAGACCTCCCCCTCCCCCCGCCAGCTCGGAGGGCCGGCTGTCCCCAAACCTCAGGAGGTCCACACCAACCTGAGCTCCCTGCAGAGGGCCCCCCCACCACACACACATCTGAGCCCTCCTGGCATCGTTCTGAGGGTCCTGGCCAGGCTGCAGCCACAGCCAGGGGCAGGGTCTGTGGCCCTGGTCTGTCGGGGCAGAGGCCCGGGATCGCCCACCGGGGGTGGCGGAGGCCGCAGACCCTAGACTCGGGCTTAGGAGCCTCTCCGAGCAGCCTGTGGCTGGGGAGCCCGCGCCCCTCCGCCCTCCGGGCCCCGCATGCCATTCCCAGGGTTAGACCACTCGGCGCACATTCTTCTGTGGCAGGTGCAGCCGCGCCCACGCCCGGCTGACGTGCGCCAGGGGGGCCTCGCGGGGTCAGCAGCTCGCCCTGCCCGTGGGCGTGGGGATGGCACTTGTCATCGGAGCCTCGGAGAGGGGCCTCCTGTCCGGCCGCCTGCGTCCCTCCTGTGGTGATGCAGCCGGGAAAGTATGTGCCTGCCTGTCCCTCTTCGTCGTCTTTTTTACTTTTTTGAAGAATGTTGGAATCCCTGCCGCTTGACAGCCGTGACACAGCCCAGGGCACCGAGCCGCACGCCGGGCGGGGCGCCCGCAGGTCCCAGGCCCTCTCCTGCGTGGAGCTCACAGCTTCCTGCTGGGAGGCGACCCCTCACCCCACGAGGCAGCCCCCCGTCTCTTTACGTCCCTGGTTGCTGATCGGGCACACCTGTCCTTGGGCGCCCGGGCCCGGCTCCCACTTCTCACTGAGTGGCCACTGTTCTCTGCTCGGACGAGGATCGGGGACACGGGCCTGGGGCAGCCTTCCTCCTCGGGGCTCGATGGCCGCTCGTCATGCGCCCCAAACAGCCGGCCTGTCCCTTCTGGCTCCTGCTTCTTGCATCCAGATGGTCACCAGGTGTCACTCTGTTCGCCTCCAGTTGCCCGGGCACCGAGACTGTGTGTGTGTGTGTGTGTGTGTGTGTGTGTGTATGTGTGGATGGTGAGGAAGGGGCCACTCTCACATGCCCACATAGGGAGGTGCTCGTCTCCTTGTGTCACGTCATGGTTCGTGGCCTCAACACGCTGGACCCACCTGGGCGAGGGGTCCAGCCAGGCTCCCTCCCACCCTGCACCCCCCTTTGCACAGTGTAGTCGTGAGAAGCCAGCTTGGTGCAGCGGGGGAATCGGCCCCGAGGGCGATCGGAATCGGGACGCCCGTTCCCACGGCCGCGGAGGGACACACATCTGCGGGAGACGCTTTGAAGTTGCGCCTCCAGTCGCACCTACGACTTCCCGTTCATCCTGGAGGTGGCAGGTCCCACCGCATTCTCCGCGCCCGTCTTCCTCGTTCTTGCCCGCGCTCGGGACCCGTGAGGGAGGCGCACCCTCTCCCGCCGGCTCTCCTCACACCGGGGCTGTCGGGCCGGGAGTGAGCGTGGAGCTGAAACCCAATGCCGCTCGCCCCTCTGTGCTCAAGTCAGGTCGTCATGTTCGCGGACACGCGCTGCTGGCTCATGGGGTTCTGGGTCTCCCGGACGTGCCCTCATGGACGTGCCACCCAGTGTGAGCATATTCCAGACGCACGGGGGGCCGACCCTGGGGGTCAGAAACCTCAGGGGCGCCGCTGCTCCCAGAACATCAGTCCACACGTGGCCTGCCCGTGTCCACGTCGGCTAGGTGGTACCTGGCTGGTGCTTCCGCCCACCGGGTCCATCAGGCACGCCGCCCGCTGGTTTATTCATCTCCGACCGTGGGAAGCCGCCGCCGTGACCGTCCCTCCTTTGCGAGCTGCTGGTCCGTGCGAACGCGGCACCTCGGAGCCGCCCGTTCCCAAGCCCATCCTGTGTTTACGAGCTCTTTCCTCACCTCGCCACGGCGTCCAGCGCTTTCCTGAGGCGCGGTGGCCAGCGCGCCTTCCCCTTCCCCGAGCAGACAGTGAACGGGCATGAACGCACAGGTGGGGTGGCCGTGTCCCGGGCCCGCCACCGCAGCCCCCAGAAGGCCCTGGGCCTAAGGCTTCCTGCGCTCGGCCCTCTGGGGCCGAGGACTCCCCTCCCCAAACACGGCAGACCGCGATCTGCTTCACGTCCACGGAGCCACACAGTATGCAGCTCTCTGCTCTGAACACGCGTGTGAGGCTCTCCGCTGGCTGGTTCCTCCGGTGGCCGAGCGCTCTGAATGGCCCCCGTTCACCCCCGAGGACGGCGCAGCCGGTTCCGGGTTTGGGCTGCCGTGTGCGAGATGCTCCCTGCACTGGGCGGGTGTCAGGAGGGATGGCGGTCCCCCGGCAAGTGGCCGTCTGACTCCTAAGGAGCAGTCCAACCCTGTCCCACCGAGGGCGCTGCCCAACAGCGTGCTCGCCGCTCCGCACCGCTGCATGCGGCACACGGCACACGGGCTCCGTTCTCTCGTCGCTAGGCCGGTCAGAGGGGCTGGCTCTTCTCGCCGATAAGCACCCAGCGCCATTTGGAGATGCAGCGTTCCGATTGGGCGTGGTGGGCTCCCGGCGGGAGTGATGGGCTTTTCCCTCGGAACCGCAGAGGCTGGCTGGGCAGAGCAGGGAGCCGTGCGCCGGCGGAGTGTCTGCTTCTCGCCAGCAAACCGCCTCCTCAGGTCCTGAGGCAGGTCGCTGGCTGGGCCGGACACACCCAGGTTTCCCGTCAGCGGCCAGCTCTTTCCCTGGACGGCGTCTTCGTCGGGGAAAATGCTTCTCATTTTGGTCAAGTCTAGTTCCTCCGTTTGCCCAGAGTTCAGGGCCACGTCCGAGGCCCAGAGTGTCCCCGGTTCCATGGGGAAACATCTGGGTTCACTTCCAGGTTCCGGGAAGAGGTCAACACCAGCTCTTACACTCCCATTGTCTGATGGCTGACCTCCCAGTGTTAGGTGTGGTGCTAAATACATGGAGTTTACACACACACAAGTCACAAATACATTTAGGGAAAGTTGCATTACTTTGGGTGGGAAAACCTCCCTTTTCCAAAAAAAGCAAAAGAAAGGTATACACTCTTAAAAGCAGACACTGTGCCCTGGCTGGGTGGCTCAGTAAGTTGGAGCGCCGTCCGGCATACCAGTGCCCAGTCAGGCCCACGCCTGGGCTGAGAGTTCAAGCCCTGGTCAGGAGTGTACGGGGGAGTGGGGGGGTGTGTGTGTGACCGATCCGTGCTCCTCTCTCACCTAGATGTTCCTCTCTCTGGCTCTCTCTGAAACAAGCATCAGTAACAAAGATAATCGTGTCACGGGGTGAACGCTTATCTGCAGCCTCAGCACGCAGAGAAGGAAGCGGCCGGAATCCGGCTGGCGGCTGACACCGATGGCCTTGGGGGGAGGGCTGAGGGCCCGGGAATCTTTACCTTTTACAAGGAGTCATCACCTCTTTTACAGGGAAAACTGTACATAAACTTAGCGCCCGGCCGGCACGTCTCAGGGGCTGAGCATTGACCTAAGAACCAGGAGGTCACATTCGATTCCCGGTCAGGGCCCACACCCAGGCTGCGTGCTGGATCCCCAGTGGGAGACGTGCAGGAAGCAGCCGGTCCATGATTCTCACCATTGATGTTTCTCTCTCTCCCTTCCTGCCCGTTTCCCTTCCGCTCTGAAACCAATAAAAAATATATTTTTAAAAAACTTCAAATTTAAAACAAGTCCAGACTGAAACTCAAGGGACCCTGGGCCCTCATGGGGGGTTGGGAGGGGGGTGTCTGCACCTCAGGGTGCAGGTGGTGATGTGGCCTCTTGGCCTGAGGGTCCCCCCCCCCCCCCGGTTACTCAGTGGTGTCAGCACCCTGCCACCTGCATCCAATTGGGGGGGGGGGGTCATGCCTCTGACTGGACTGTGCTGATTGGACTCTCATCCAGTGTGTGTGTGTGTGTGTGGGGGGGTCATGCCTCTGACTGGACTGCGCTGATTGGACTCTCAGCCCAAGGCCCGGGTGCGGAGCTGGGGGAGTTTAGGGCCCTGTCCTCAGAGGTGTCGTGACCCCTGCTGCTAGTAGCCACGGGAGCCCAGGCCCGTGGGTGCCTCAACTTGGGGCCGGGCTTCCTGTGGGGTCCCCGCCCCGCCCCCTGGGACTTCTGGTCTGTGCGTGGGGAGGCCCAGGGCTCAGGGTGTCCGTGCCGGCATGGCGGGCCGGGTAGGCACCCAGGCCCGGCTCCGGCTCCGGCTCCGGCTCGCCCCGGGCCCTCGGCCGCCTTGGTCCCTGCCACCTGACGGCGGCTCTCCCGCCCGCAGGGAAGAAGAGCCCCACGCTGCTGGAGGTGAGCGTGCCCCACTTCACCAGGACCAACAGCTTCGCCGAGGACCTGGACCTGGAGGGCGAGACGCTGCTGGTGCCCATCACCCACGTGTCGCAGTGAGTGCCACTCGCCAGCCGTGGGGGGGGACGGCTGTGGCTGTCTCAGCGTGGTACTGGGACCAGATGGACCCGCCGGCCGTCCCTGAGGCCCCTGTGTGACGGGGCTGACGGGAGACCCCGTGTTTGCCAGCTGGGTGGGGGGCTGGTCCCTGGCAAACGGTGACTTTTCCATGTGCCCCTGCGTCTGTTGGCCTGGGAGGGGGCTCCGACCTTGGACGCGGCCTGAGACCACCCGCCAGCGGCCTGGTTACTGGGTGGGAGCCGAGGTGTGAGTGGCAGCTGAGCTGACAGCCTGGCAGGGCCAGGTCGGCGCCCACGGGCAGAGCACCCGCTTCACCCTGGCTCCGAGGCCTGCACGTAGGGCACCAGAGCCCAAAGCACAGCACCATGGCCTGGGAGGACGGGGGGAGCACCATGGCCTGTGTGCTCGGTGGGAGGACGGGGGGAGCACCATGGCCTGCGAGCTTGCTGGGGAATTGAGGGGGTGTTTGTCCAGCGCTGGCTGGGCCTAAGCAGGCAGGACCCGTCGTCACCCCACGAGTGGGAAGGGGCATGGGGCTCGGTGAGGGGGTCTGTGGGCGCGGGGAAAGAGGACGGGACCACGGCCTGTGTGCAGGGCCACCTCAGGCTCTGTGGTCTGGTCAAGGCCACAATGGGAGGGGTCGGGTGCATAGCAGGCGGGGTGCCACCCCTCAGGGGAGCCCTGGTGGTGAGGGGAGGGTGCAGGCACATGCTCTGGGGCCATGGGCCGGGCAGATACCCGCCCCCACGGCTGCATGCGGGCATCGTGTTCACTCGGGCCTGCCCCCACCTCGGTCAGGGAGGGGCGCCGGCCTCGGTGCCTGCATTCCTGCGCCTCCGGCACGGCTTGCCTGGTGACCGAGCCCCACGGACCTGCCCCAGCTGCTGGGACAGCACGCTCCCGGCCCCCACCCGGGGGAGAGCCACATGCCCGTGAGCGATGGGGCTGCACGCGGGGTCTCACAGGGGCCGAGTGGGGGGGGGGGGGAGAGTGTCCTGGGAGCAGACCGTTTTCTCAGCGCTTTCTGATGCAGAATGTACTGCACGCTGGGCCGGCTCCAGAACCCAAATTAAAAGCATAAATAAAGACACATTTTGTTTCCATCTCCAGCTCTCCCCGCCCCGAGGGCCCCAGGGAGGTGAGGTCACTGCAGCCTTGATGACGGAAGGTCCCGGAACTGGGAGAAGCGAGGGGCAGGGGCTCCGGGGTCACTGGCAGCAAACTGGGGAGCCGCTGGGAGCGGAGCTGGGGCCCAGGGGGCTGAGGAGACAGTGCCGTCGGCCACCCTGGCTCTGTGCAGCACGCACCCCCTTCTGGCCGTCTCCCAGGCCCCCCCGGGCCAGAGGGAGCGGCCGGCTGCCTGTGCCCATGCCCGCTCCGGTGCCCACTCCGAGCCTGGCTTCAGGGCTGCCAGGGGCAAGTAAAAGGTAGAGGCAGGACAGGTCAGGCACAGTGTGGGAATGGGCAGCCCCCTCCCAGCTCCACAGGAGGGGAGCCCTGCACCCACAAGAGCCAGGGAGGCTTCTGGGGCTTCTGCCCACCGAGGGCACAGGCACAGCGGAGGGAGGAGGGCCCGGCCCTGGGCCCAGCTCATGGCGCCCAAGGAACTGGGTGGGCAGCGAGTCATCATCGTCGTCGTCCTCCTCTTCCTCCTCCTCCTCCTCCTCCCCCTACTCCCCTCTCCCCCCCCACCCCCCCGGCACCGCTTGCCCTCAGCATAGGCCCAGGAGCCAGGGTGCAGCGTGTCCTCCCGCACGAGGCCCTGGGTCCACCCCGAGCTGTCAGCACGGGACCAGGCCTTTTTAGGGTGTTTCCCTGCCGACCCTGGGCTTCTGGGGAGCAGGGCACGTGTGGCTCCTCAGCCTCTGCTTCCCCATCACCCTCAGAGCCCAGGCCGCGGTAGCTCAGCCTCCCGAGCAGACAGTCCCCTCCCCACCTGCCATGGGTCCAGCGGGCACATCCCAAGGAGGAGAGGGCGAGGGCGAGGGCTCCGGGAGCCTCAGCGCCGACCCAGGGCCAGGCCAGCTGGGCAGAGAGGCCTGGGCAGGAGGACGGCTCAGCTCATGCAGCCCCCACCCCACCCAGGCATCCGGAACCGTCCGTGGCAGGGGCTACGAGACAGAGGGTGCCAGAGGCTGGGGCACTCGCTCCTGTTTGCACCCCGCCCCCCGCCTGCCCTGCAGGGGAGCATCTCGGCGGGCTCTGTGCACCCCGGGCCCACAGGTGACCGCGCCTGGAGAGCTTGTGGCCTCGGGCCCCCTGCGCCGTGACAGCCCGTAGGTCCTTGAGCAAAACCAGCCTCATGTGTGTTAATTAGAGTTTCCATGTCTTCAACTTTCTCCCGGACCCTGCAGAATCTCACGCCAAAACGTTCCCGTTTCTGCTTTCCAGCGAGGCCGCTGCGGCCTGGCTTTCGTCCACATCGCTGCTAATGTCTCCTGAATTCTGCATCTGTCAGCGAGGCCAGGGCCAGCCCGGCCGTGCCTTGTGGAAACGGGGCAAATGTCACAGGCTCGGCCCCACGCTGGCTCCGTGGGGCCCGGGGCAGCTCGTGGTGGGACAACTTGCTTGGACACTTCGGCGGCTCGGGTCCCACGCCCACCAGCCACGGCGGCACAGGCAGCGCCCCCCTGCTGGCTCCTTGCTCTGTTCCCGCCCCGCAGACCGGGGGGGGGGGGCAGGGAGGCCGTGCTGGGACCAGTGTCCAGCGGACGGGAGAGGGGGCTCGCAGGAACAGAAGAGACCAGTGTCCCCTCTTCCTCAGGCTCGACCACCTCTGCCTGCCTGCGGTGCCGGGCGGCCCTGGGAGGGCTGCGGGGAGCTGCGTCACAGGCTCCCCGCCCGGCAGGGCTCACAGCCCCACCAGGCTCAGCCGGCCCCGAAAGGCACGGAGTGGGGGAGGAAATGTCCCGGACTCCACGAAACGCCAGGCGGACGGCTCGGCGGGAAGGGGACGGGACTGGGAAGGGAATGCCCTCAGGCTGGCTGCCGGTGGCACCGGCCCAACTGCGGGCGGCCCCCAGGGCCCTCACCCTCTGGGAGCTCCGCTTCGTCCACCGAGCACGTGGGCGGCCGCCGTGGGGAGCAGGCCCAGAGGGGAGCGGCCTCCACTGCACCTTCGGGGAGGCTGTGGACCGGGGAGAGGAGGCGACCCCACCCCCGTGGGGCTGGGAGGGGGGCAGAGTGACTCCTCCATCGGGCTGTTGGCCTGGGGCCATTTCTGGAGGTTGGGGTCCCCCGCGTAAATGAGGAGGGGCCTGAGGGACACCCTCATAGGGCCAGGAGCTTCTGAAACTACCAGGTCACGAGTTTCCCTGGGGTCAGGGGTCAGGGTCTGTAGCCACCAGGGCTGGTCCTTAATGGGTGCCTGGGGCCCGGGAGCCAGACCTGGGGTGGGAGGCGGGGCCGCTGGCAGCTGGGCAGGGGCTTCCAGCTGTTTGGGCTCCTGTGAGGGGCAGGGGTGCCGCTAAGCCTGTCTACAGGTGCTCTGCCTGGACAGCGGGCTGGGCCAGGTGCCGCCAGGGCACCAGGTCCCCCTGAACCCCTGAAACGCCGCAACCACACCCCTGGGCATCACAGTCCTCATTACTGCTGTGACCTGCAGGGGGTCTGCCCAGGAGCCCGAGGGGCTGAGTGTGACCAGCCTGTCCACCGCCCGGCCACACACGGGCTGGTATCTCCCTGGCAGGTCGGTGTCGGCGTCAGCCTGGGCCTCAGCCTATGAATGTTTCACCCGAGAGGATGCCGGATCTCGGTGCTACGCAGGCCTAGACTGGACGGGGCGGGGGCGGGGGCGAGGGCGAGGGCGAGGGCGAGGGTGGGGGCGGGGGCGGGGGCGAGGGTGGGGAGGCCTTCTTGCTGGTATAGGGGCCCTCAAGTGGGGAGGGCAGCGTGGGGTATCGGGCGAGCAGGCTTCCTGCGAGAGGGAGCCCTGTATTCCTCGGCGAGGCGGCAGGGCGGGAGCCGGCCTGAGGTTTCTGTGGCCGTGGGCCTGGGGCGCGGCCCCTCGTTCTGGTGCTGGCAGCCTCGGAGGGGCTGGCCGGGGTCTCGGGCCACCCAGTGCGGGCAGGAAGGGAAGGAATGCGCCGAGGCGGCGTGGCTGGCTGAGCAGCGCCCGGGGAGCTGTGGGTTTTCTGGGGCCCGAGAGCCCTGAGCAGAGACGGAGGCCCCTCTCCCTCTGCCAGGCACACACTGGGACCTTTCTTCGCGTGCGGCGGCGGACGGGGCCAAGGACACCTCTGGAAACCAAATTCCATGCGCTCTTGGCAGAGGGTGCTTCCTGCCAGGGAAGGTGCGCTGCATGCGCACGTGTGCCCGCCAGGGGCTGGGCTCGGGCCGGGCAGGAGCGTTCGGGAGGCGGGGCAGGCGACACGGGAGTTTCCCGGCACCGGGGAGCACGTGGGGAGCCTTCCGTCCGTCCGAGGGGCCAGACAAGTGCCCGGAGGGGGGCTGTGAACTGGGCTCCGGCTCAGAACGGCCCGGCCAAGCACTCCGCTGCCTCTGAGAGCCAGGGCTCCTTGCAAAATAACTCAGAACATTTGTTGAACCTTAAACCTTTCCCGATGCTCCTTCCTTCTGAAGTTAACTCGTTAACGCTGCTCCGATCCAGCCGGTGCCAGGCCGGCTTCCTGGAAACCCTCGTACCACCAGCCGGGAGAGGCCCGTCACCTGACGCCTGTAAAACATGGCGCTGGGCACCCTGCGCTCCAGCGGCACAGCTTCTCCAGCCTCCCCGGCCGGCCTCAGCCACTCGTCCCGCCGGCTTCTCTGCCGACGGCGGAGCCGGGCCTCCCCGCGCCGGGCAGAGCCCCCAGCGCGGCTAGTATGGGCCTCTCCCACATGGGTCCCCCGCGCCATCTCCCCATTGCCTCCTCTGGCCCCCCGAGAGAAACCTGCCCTCCTCAGTCCACGCTGATCGGACACTGCCCTGGACACCCGGGCGTCACGGGGAAGCCGGCTGGTCGTCCCAGAGCAGGGTCTGAGGCACAGACAGCACGGGTGCAAATGGGGCCCGAGTCACCGTGGAGACCGGGGAGTTGGAACTGTGAATGTGTTAGGACGCACTGACGTGAACACGGCCACGCACGGCCACGGAGCCACCAGGAGTGTGCGATCCCCCCCACGGCCATCGGGAGGAGCAGCGACCGGGGAACGCAGACAGGAGAGACGCAGCAGCCAGGACGTGGCCCGCGCTCACCTTTAGAGCCACCCTTCTCCCCGAGCCCGGGGTCGCACGTGTCAGGCTGCCTGCCCCCGGGGAGAACCGCCGTCTGCAGCGGGCGGAGGGCACCTCTGCCCAGAAGGGGGCGCTTGGGAGCCCACCGGGCTGCTGGATTCGGCCCAGCCTGTCTGTCAAAAAGCCCTTTGTGCTCAGCCCGCTCCCAAGAGTGACCGAAGTAGAGGTCCCGCAGCCGCCTCCCCGTGACCCACAGGCGTGTCACGGGCACGCGGGTCCAGGGCGCAGGGGGGATGTGGGGAGCCAGGCTGCCCCACCCCAAACCTTAATCTCCACCCCCCCCACCCCCCGTTTACAATGCCCTAGGGCTCGCATGTGGCTCTTTGGCCCCTTGAGCGTGGCTCTTCCACAAAACACCGCGGCCTGGGCGACTGTGTTGAAGACGTGGTGTTAGAAGACGTTTAAGTTTAAAAAAATGTGGCTCTCCAAAGAAATTTCAACCATTGTCCTGTGGTATTTGGCTCTGTGAAGTAATGAGTTTGCCAACCAAGGACCTAGTGTGTTTTCCCAGCTTTTCGCATGGACACGTCTGTCTGCTTGTGTAGGATGGACGCCCTGTGCACAGAGGGGACTCAGAGGTCCGTGGCTTTGCCCCTGTGGATGGACCAGCAAGGGGTACGAGCCACGGGCCCCCCTGAGCCTTGTGAGCGGCCGGGCATGCAGTCAGTCCCCGCCGTCCGCCCCTCTGTCCGCGCACCCTGCCCCGGCCCTGCAGACGGAGCCGTCCCTTATCGAACAAGCACAATATAAAGTAAATAACTTGGAGAAAAGGGTCGTAAATCTCGCCGGGATGAGAGGGCTCATGGAGTGAAGTGAGGCTGAAGGGCCTCTCGGCAGAGATTAGGAGATTAGGCAGAGCTAAGCCCGCCGTCAGCGGGAGCGCCGGGCAGGCCAGATAAGCGCCTGGGAGCCGAGCAGATGAAATGGGGAGGGACGGAGGGCTGCCTGCCAGGTCCAGGAGGCCCGGGCCTGCTGGTGCCACCGTGTGCCCACTGCATCACGTGGCCCCCTCTCCTCCAGTGAGGAAACCCCGTGGCTACAGCGCCGCCTGGAGGAGGGGCCGTCCGAGTGCCCCAGCTCCGACGGGACTGTTCGGGGTGACTTCCCAAACAAGGCTCTTTGGCATGATGTTCTGGTCTCCATGGCGATGGGTTCCCTTCCAGAGGTTCATCTCCCCTGCCCCCCTACCCTCCCTTCCCAGCAGGTTTCGGTCGACCCTGCCAAGTGAGGGCCGAAGGCCGCACCTGCGCCCCCCCAGGAGAGCCACATTCGCGCCCTCCCACCCCCCAGTGAGGGGCCGTGGAGCTCGGGGGCGAGGAGAAGGGGCTTTAATGGCCGTTTACGGTCAGTGAGGCTTTACCTGCCCACGGAGCTCAATGCACCCGCTTCTCTTTCCGGGGGCACCTCTGCACCCCTCCTGCCATGGAGGAGCCGGCCTGTGGAAGAGGCCTCGTCCCGGCTTTTCTCTGCTTTTAGCAGCTCGTGGGGCGTTTTCTGCAGGTGGGTGTTTGTTTTAATTTTGTTAAACTGCTCCCCTGAGTGTGACCAACGTGAGGTGTGTACGAAGTTAACACACGCACGTGATGCGCGGAGGGGCTGGCACACCTGCAGCCGGGCCGGGCTGCCCAAGGCCACGTGGTCTCCATCACTCGTTCGTGGGCCACACGGAATGCCTAGCTCGGGCTGTGGTCTGCGCTCTCTGGTGGACACGTCATGACCTCCCCCCAGTGCCCTGGCTGCGCTGGACCCAGTGATTCTGGGGGCCGTGGTCTGGGCCACCGCATGCCCGTCACCTCCAAGCCCTTCCCCCTCCATCCCTTAGTTGCTGCTGTTAAGCTCCCTCAGACCCACCCTCGGAGCTGCCCCCAGGAGGCGGGCGCAGGGTGGGCAGGCCTGAGGCCTCCCCAGGGCAGCGGTGAGGCCGTAGGCTGGGCTCCTGGACCATTTAGATCCTTGGGGAAGTGGCGGCTCAGGGCCTGTCGTGTGTCTGGCTTGTGTCACCCCCTCCGCAGGCCCCTCCCCGTCGCAGACACAGGGTTCCTCCCGGTGGGGGAAGTCCTTGCCCTCACGTCCTTGGGCAAGCGCTCCGTCTGTGGGTGCCGAGCCCTGAGCCCTGTCCCAGCCTCACTCTGCCTCCTGGGAGCAAGCTGGCTCCCGCGTTCCAACGGCAAGACTCCTACTGGCCTGACAGCCAGGGCCCCCAGTCCTCCTGAGCTGGAGTCTCCCCGGGCGCCCAGAAAGTTCCATGAGCGCCCTGAAGGCAAGAGATGGGGGGCATGGAGGCGGCCCGAGAGCTCACGCCCGGGGCGGCGGAGCTGGGTGAGGGAGGGCACCCGCCCATCCTGGGCCGCAGAGCCGGGGCTGGGAGAGCAGAGGATTCCATCAAAGACTGTTTTCCTCCTAAAACACAACCCGTGGACGCACAGGCTTAGCACCGAGTAAACACCGAGCTGTGAGGGGAAGCAGAGACGGACCGCCGAGCGGGTGGGGAGGCCGCCCTGACACTGGCCAGGCCAAGGCCGCCTGCAGAGAGAGCAGCTCCCTTCCCACATCCCCCTCCCCCCTCCTCACCTCCCACCGGGCACAGGGGCCGGGGCCTGGGCCCCCCACCTCGGCCCCACACTCACAGCAGCTCCGGGTGCCCTCCCCCCGCCCCACATTCGGCGATGGCCCAAGGCCACCCTCCCCGTGGCCCCAGGTAGACCTGGCGTGGCCTTTGTTCTTCCCCATTGAGCGGCTCCCGGGACCCGCGCCCTCAGTCAACAGCAGCCCCCCTATCGCCCTTGTTTGGAGCGAGCGCTCATTAGCGACGGGAGCACCTTGGGAACCTGGCTCTCAGGCTCTCGAGAGGCCCTTTCCAGGGCTGGCCGCTCCCATTGGCCGCACGGCCTCGCCAAAGGGAGTGAAGTGGCCGCCTGCTGCTCCCCCCGCCCCCTGCCTCCAGGGAGGCCGCCCAGCATGGGCCCCGGGGCCCAGCCAGCTGCTGGTGCCAGGCAAGGCCCAGGTCGGCGTGGGCGTCCCGTGGGCCCTCTGCTCCCCACGTGGGCCCGACTGTGTTCCAGAACATTCTAGCTGACCTCCCCTCTTCCTCCTGGTCGTCAGGGTTAGAATCCACGCGTCTCCTCCATGTCCTGGAGGCAGCTTTCGGCCGAAGGCCCCAGGGCCGGGCGTTCCTGATGAGGAGCCCCGGGCCAGACCTGCCCCCTGGCCTCAGGCACAGGCAGATGGAGGGCGGCCCCTCCAGAGAGACCACACCAGGATGGGCGGTGTTCCCCTCCACGCAGCACGTAACCGTGGCTCCTGGGTCTGAAACGCGGGCTGCTGGGGACAGCGGTGAGAGCCGGACCACGGGGGCGGGGGCTTCCTGTGGGCACAGACCAGCAGGCGGCGTGGACCCCACAGGATCACCGCACTCACCGAGGCCAGGCAGTGGGGTCACCCCGTGAGCTGAGGCTGGGGCTGGGGCCGAGGCCTGAAGCCTGGGCTGAGGCTGGGGCTGACCACAGACCTCCATGGCCTCTCCCTCAGCACCCAGTGGGCTCGGCCTTGAGCCTGGGCCTGGGTCTGGTCTGGGGCTCAGGGAGCGAGGGCCGGCTATTCCCACCAGGCAGGTACCTGGCCTTTGTCACGGGAGACCACGGGCTCTGGACGCGCCTGCCCAGCCCCGGGCTGTTCACTCTCGGCCGCTGGGGCCCCTGGGCCCCTCGGCTCCCACCCACCTGGGCGATGGCAGCCCCCAGCAAATTGGAGGTGCTGACACGTATGGGTGCTCAGTCCTCCTCACCCTAACCCCGCCGGGCGCCTCCCTGAGGCACAGCTGTGCCTGCCCGTCTGCCCCCGCCGCCCCACCTGGCAGTGACCTCAACCCTTTGGTGCTCGGAGCAAAGTCCCCGCCCCATAATGCCCTGGTCTGGGTGTGCCCTCCCCTTGCGCCCCCTCCCCAGCCTGGTGCCTGGCCGGGGGACTCGCTCTGGCTTCTCCGTGTGGAGCAGGCACCTCACCCCGACCGGAGGCCGGCGCCCGAGCCCTGCACCAAGTATCCATGGCTGCCCTGAGACAGCCCCCGCAGACACCCGCCTGGTCCTGACAGCCTGGCTCCGGCCGGACAACAGGCCGGTGTCCGGGAGGACAGCTGCCGTAACCCGACCCTGGGCCGGCCTGCCAGCACTTTCCACACGAGCGCACCAGCCGGGGTCACGCTCCGGCCCGCAGAGCATGGCTGCTGCAAACCCGGGCTCGAGGCTGGGGTGTCCTGGAGCCCTTCCAGCCTGGGCCCAAGCTCCCACCACAGAGCTGCACCCCGTGGACAGGCATCCTGACCCGCTCTCTACCTCCCAGAGAACCCCACAGTGGCTGGGGGTGCTCCCTCCGGCAAAGGGCCTGGTGTGTCAGCAACCACGTCTGGGAGGGCCTTGCAGGCCAGGTGCCGTCCATTGTCCTGGGGAAGTGGGGACCGGCCAGGCCTGGTGTGTGAGGGGGCAGGAGTTGGGAGAGGCCTGGCAGCCTCAGCTCTGGGAGGGCAGAACCCCGGAATGAGTCGCCCCAAGTAAGGCAGGTCAAGGAGATGTGAGCCCCCCACTCTTACTGGAAGATGGAGCCCGGCCTGTTCGCCTGCCCCGGGGCCGAGTGCCGGCTCCCAGGCTGGTGGCCTGGGCTGGGGCTGAGGCTGGGCTGGGACCGAGGCCTGAAGCCTAGGCTGGAGCCGGGGCCTGAAGCCTGGGCTGGGGCTGGGCTGGGACCGAGGCCTGAAGCCTGGGCTGAGGTTGGGGCTGGGGCCGGGGCCGAGGCCTGAAGCCTGGGCTGAGGTTGGGGCTGGGGCTGGGGCCGAGGCCTGAAGCCTGGGCTGAGATTGGGGCTGGGGCTGGGGCCAGGGCCGGGGCCGAGGCCTGAAGCCAGGGCTGGGGCTGCAGCTGGGGCCTGAAGCCTGGGCTGAGGTTGGGGCTGGGCTGCAGCCGGGGCCTGAAACCTGGGCTGAGGGCTGAGGGCTGGGGCTGGGGCCGAGGCCTGAAGCCTGGGCTGAGGGCTGAGGGCTGAGGGCTGAAGGCTGGGGCTGGGGCCTGAAGCCTGGGCTGAGGGCTGAGGGCTGAGGGCTGAGGGCTGGGGCTAGGGCTGAGGGCTGAGGGCTGAGGGCTGAGGGCTGGGGCTGGGGCCGAGGCCTGAAGCCTGGGCTGAGGTTGGGGCTGGGCTGCAGCCGGGGCCTGAAGCCTGGGCTGAGGTTGGGGCTGGGGGCTGGGGCTGGGGCCTGAAGCCTGGGCTGAGGGCTGAGGGCTGAGGGCTGAGGGCTGAAGGCTGGGGCTGGGGCCTGAAGCCTGGGCTGAGGGCTGAGGGCTGAGGGCTGGGGCTGGGGCCGAGGCCTGAAGCCTGGGCTGAGACTGGGGCTGGGCTGGGGCTGGGGCCTGAAGCCTGGGCTGGGGCTGGGACTGAGGGCTAAGGGTGGGGCTGGGGCTGGAGCTGAGGCCTAAAGCCTGGGCTGGGGTTGGGTCTGAGGGTGGGCCCTGGGCTGGAGCTGAGGCCTGAAGCTTGGCTGGAGCTGAGGCTTGAGGCCTGAGGCCTGGGCTAGGGCTGGGGCTGGGGCTGAGGCCTGAAGCCTGGGCTGGGGCTGGGGCTGGGGCTGGGGCTGAGGGTGGGGCTGGGGCTGGGGCTGGGGCTGGGGCTGAGGGTGGGGCTGGGGCCTGAAGCCTGGGCTGGGGCTGAGGGTGGGGCTGGGGCTGGAGCTGAGGCCTGAAGCCTGGGCTGGGGTTGAGTCTGAGGGTGGGCCCTGGGCTGGAGCTGAGGCCTGAAGCCTGGGCTGGGACTGGGGGCTGGGGCTGAGGCCTGAAGCTTGGCTGGAGCTGAGGCTTGAGGCCTGAGGCCTGGGCTAGGGCTGGGCCTGAAGCCTGGGCTGAGGCTTGAGGCCTGAGGCCTGAGCTGGGGGCTGAGGCCTGAGCTGGGGCTGAGGGTGGGGCTGAGGCCTGAAGCCTGGGCTGGGGCTGGGGCTGGGGCTGGGGGCGGGGGGCTGGGGCTGGGGCTGGGGCTGAGGCCTGAAGCCTGGGCTGGGGCTGGGGCTGGGGCTGGGGCTGAGGCTTGAAGCCTGAAGCCTGGGCTGGGGCTGGGGCTGGGGCTGGGGCTGGGGCTGGGGCTGAGGCTGGGGCTGGGGGCGGGGGCGGGGGCTGGGGGCTGGGGGCTGGGGCTGGGGCTGAGGCCTGAAGCCTGGGCTGGGGCTGGGGCTGGGGCCTGGGCTGGGCCCCTGCAAGAGGTCTCTCCGTGGATCCCCTGGACCTGGCTGGTCAGGGAGCAAGCCTGCCTGCCTGGGAACCGGGAACTGGTATGTTCTCTTGGGGTCCTCTCCCCAACCTGCCCAACAGGCAGAGGGCCTGGTGGATTAGCACCCAGGTCCAGGAGGGCCTTATAGGCCAGGGTGCCGTCCATTGGCCTGTGGGCGCCACACGCTCTGCCCTCTGCAAACTCTGTGGCCTTCTACCTGCGGGTCCCAGTCCCGGACAGTGTCTAATGCCCCCGGCCAACAGGGCTTCCTGCTGCCCCTGGCCCCGCTGGGAGCCCCTGCCTTACCCCCGCCTGACCCCACGAGTTCCGCGGAGCCTCACAGCCGGAGGAGGAGTGTCCTGGGCGGGGTGTCCTGCATAGGGGTGTCCTGGGCAGGGGTGTCGTGCGGAAACCCCAGTGGATGGAAAATCCCCAGGCCCGGGCCCCAGGCTCTCAGGCCTGCCCTCCCCGCCTGCTGGGGGTCGGCGGCCCACTGCTTCCTGCTCCCTTTGATGTCTCCGTGTGCGGGAGGGGTCACACCGGTCCCGGCACACGCTTGCTCACACGCTCGCTCGGCTGCGCTTGGCTGTGCTTCTGGGGCCGGGTATGCCGGGGTCAGGCAGGGCCCCTCGGGCGGGCGGGGAAGGAGGCGGTGGAAAAATCCCAGCCGACGAGGGGAGGGAGGGGAGGGTCTGCCTCCACTCTCGCAGGCCCCCTGCCTGATGGCCTGCTTGGGGGGAGGCCACGCCAGCCCGTGTGGGGGACACGGCCCTCGTCTGGGGCCTTCTCGGGGTCTGCCCGTGTGGGGGACACGGCCCTCGTCTGGGGCCTTCTCGGGGTCTGCCCGTTTATGGGCTCTGTGTGCAGTGCCTTCCGGGTGCCCCGTCCCCACACATGGCACTGGACCGAGTGGGGCCGAGCTGGCCTGACCACCCCTGGCCAGGAGGGCTGCTGGCTGTGACGCCGGCTCACGGGGTCACCGACGAGGACAAGGGGCAGAGACCGGTGGCCCCCAGTGACACGCGCCTCCTCTGCTGGAGCCGGATGCACCCGGCGGCCTGGTGCTGCCGCGTGGTAGGCGCCAGTGCTGCTGGCCACCCCCCACTGCGCCCCAGTGACCTGCCCTGAGGGGACCGGGAGGGGCGGGTTGGCCGGGGTCCAGGAAAGTGTGCCCCCGATTGTGGGGCAGGACCCCTCTCTCTGGACGAGCCCAAAACCATGTTGAGGAGACCAGGAAGCGGGCCCTGCAGGGGACCCTGAGGCCAGCGAGGCTGGGGCGCCTTCTGCGGGCCTTCGAGGAGCAGCAATGCCTTCCGTCACGGCTCACCTGCCGGGGGGGGGGGTTTGGGGGGGCTTTGGCCCCCGCCGCCTGCCGGGAGAGCCTGCGCGAGGGGGAGGGGAGGGCAGGTGACGGGAGGCCCCTCCCCGTTCTGTGTTCAAACAGCTCCGCCCGGCTTTGATGCGGAGTTAGCAGCCGCTTTGAAGTCGGCCCTTGGGGGACATCCTATCAGCCCCGAGCAGATAATCCCCCCAGCCTCTCGGGGCGCCCCCACAGCTTGAGGGCTTTCTGGTGGCCTTGGGAAGAGGGGTGGGAGAAGCTCCCCTTGGGAAAGGGGCAGGGGGAGGGGCTGGGCCCCTGCACACAGGCCCCCGAGGACCGCGTCCACGCTGCCTCCCCAGGCCCTGCTTCCCAGAAGGAGGCCCCAGCCAGCTGGGTGGCCCCTAGCCATCCGCCTCACAAACTCCCTCCCCTCCCTTGCCTTCTCTACCAGCCTGGGGGTCATGGGGGCACCCCGTCTGACGGCCCGCGTCCAGCACTGGACCCGCACGGGTGGGACAGACGACGAGCCCAGCGAACAGCTTGCGGCCTGGCAGCAGAGGAAGGGGCTGCGGGGCGAGCGGCCTGCAGGGGTGCCGGCCGGGGAGTGAGTGGCTGCAGGGGGCCGCTGACCTTTGCACCCAGATGGGCCCAGTCCCACAGGCTTGCAGGAAGCTGGGGGCGGCACTGGCTCCGGAGTGGCCCATGCAGGAAGAGGGGGGTGATGGCTTATGGAGTGGCCTCAGGGGCTGGGGCTGGGGCTGGGGCTGGGGCTGGGACAGGGACAGGCCACAGCCGGGCAGGTGGGCAGCCGGGGCCCTGGCCCCTGTGGGCTGGGAGGGTGTGAGCCTCGGCGGGCAGCCTGCCTCTCCGCCCTCCGGGCTGCTTCCCCAGAACAAACAGGGCCTCTCCCCCAAGGTGGGAACAGGGCCTGACGGGGCCCCGCAGCCTTCCCGGGCGTGAGAGGACCGGCCACAAGGCCGTGTCCTGGCGGCTCTGCCGTGTCTACACGTGTGGCCAGTGAGCCTCGCGGGGCTGTTAGGGGACTCGGTGTGCTCAGAGGTGAGGAGGCGAAGGCGCCAAGCGGTGAAGGCAGGGAGTGGATGGTGAGAGCGAGGCCGGGGCTGGGCCTCAGCTTCCCCTTCAGAGAGGGTGGATGGGGCCGTGGTTGGACAAGAGTGGCAGGGAAAGGGGACGGAACCCAGCCTCAGGGGGAGCGGGTGCTGGCCTGGACATGTGTGTCGGTGAGTGAGCCGGGCCGTGTTGGGGCGAGGGCCGGCTGCTGGGGCTTGAGGGGTTTCCAGCCCATGTGGTGGCAAGGACGGGCGTGTGCCCAGAGCCCTCAGGGGGGAGCGCCCGGCTGGGGGTCAGGAGATGGGCTGTGGGGGCTGTGGGCCAGGCCCCCGGGACCCCCCACGCCCCCGCGTCCCCAGGCTGTGGGGGTCAGCCCCGATGCTCCATCTGGGAGCCACGTTCGTGGGAGCCCAGCAGGCGAGGCTGGGGGGCAGGCTGGGGGGGAAGCCGAGGCTGAGGCCTCGGAGCGGGCTGAGCGGGGAGGGGCTGCAGTCTTTGTTCTCAGTGCACGTGGATTCCTGCCGGTGGGGGTGGGGGCTGCGCGGAGGCCCTCTCGGGGCTGTGGGAGGGGCGCCGGCCCTGTCGGAGCTCAGCTGCGTTTAAAAATTAGCGAGCGGAGGAGTGGGAGGCTGTGCAGTTAACCCCTTGGAGCCACGGAGCCTGTCTGAGCGAGTCCCGGGCTGAGCCCGGAGCTGCCGCCCCCCACGCGGGCCGTCCCCCTCCTCGCTCTGGGTCCGGGGCTCCGGCACGGACCCGCCGGCCCTGCCGCCCGCGTGGGGCGCCCTCCCCACCGTGGCCCGGGACGCCTTTGTTTCTCATCAGCTACTCAAGGCCGTTTCAGCGGCTGGCTCCTGGCTCGCACGGGGGGTTTTCCACCCCCACCCTCACCCTCACCCTCCACCCTCCACCCGGGGTTATGAAATACTCGGAGGACGGGCCGCCCCTCCCCCGCCGCTTCCTCCCGCACGTGCTGACACGGAGAGGCCCTGCAGATCCAGGGGCGCCAGGAGGGGAGCAGGACGCAGGGGAGGCGGGGCGGCAGGGGAGGGGCCCTCTCTGTCGGGGAAGGTGCTGGGCAGGGCCACACCCGGGGGGGGGGCACTCCCACGGGGCCCCAGTTGGGCCGGTGGTCTCCAAGGGTCCGCGTGCCAGGAGCCCAGCTCCAGGGCTGCCTCTGCAGGCCGTGCCCCAGGAGGGGGCCGTCCCTCCTGCGGCCGCCCAGCTCCGTCCTCAGGCCAGGCTGCTGACCCAGTGCCCCCCCTGGCATGCCCCACAGGGACTGCAGTGTCTGTGCGTCCTTGGCTCCCCAGTGTCTGTGTGCCCAGACTTCACCCTCCAGACCCATACACCCCCCTGCCCCTCAGCCACTCCATGGTCCCCAGCACGTCCCACTCCGAGCCACCAAGTGTCCCTGCCACCCCCTCCAGCCGTGCAGGGGGACCCGCATCGCATTACCCGCTTCCCCCTCGCCCTTCCCTTCTGCCCTCAGGCTGCCGCCTCTGGCACTGTGTGGCCCTTTAGAATCAGACACACCCTTTAGAATCAGACCCCACTGAGTCACTCCCCTCGGGAGCCGGGGGGCCTCAGCATGAGGCCAAAGTCCCCGGGACCCAGATCCCCTCCTGTCTTATCTCCCTCAGAGGCCTGGCTCCGCTCAGCCCTCGGCCGGCTCCTCCCAACGGAGCCTGCACCCTGTTCTGCCCACCCCCTGTCTCAGAGGGCCTCTGGGACCCCTGACGAATGCCTGTACGGAGCCTTTCCCCGGCCCTCGCCTCCCCAAGGAGCACGCCCTGGGGTGCAGCACACACACTGGGGTCTCTCCCCTCTGGGCCACACGCCCCACCAGGCAGGGCCGCTCAGTCCCTGCTCCGATCAAATCCCTCCCTGGGGCCACCCTGCCTGGGCCCGGGGCGTTCGCCTCAGAAGAGGGCGAGTCTGTAAGGGGCAGAGCCGGCCTCGTGGAGGAGCCACGTGGATGACCGACCGCGCCCTGGAGCCAGCGGGCAGGACCTCCACCACGTGGCCTGGCTCGAGTGCAGCGCGGCGCGGGTGGGGGTGTGAGCTCCCTCGTGGGGGAGGGCAGGGAGGGCTCCCGACACTGCGAACGTTGTGTGTGCCCAGGGGACCACTGGCTGCTCTCCCACCGCCCGCCAGGCCCGTGGCTCCACCAGCCCCTCTGCCAGGAGGTCACTGTCACCCAGGCTGAGCTGGGCAAGCACACACTGCCACCACCCCGTGAGCACCAGGGGGGGCCCCCTCCCACCCACCACCACCCACACCCCCACCTGAAGCGGATGCGGAGAGAAGGCCCAGTCTGTGGGCCGAGGCCTGAGCGGTCTGCGTGCGAGGCACGGCCCCCCAGGGAGCCCTCCTTCGTGACACTAATGGCCACAATTAGCAGGAGAAAGGCCCATTAGATCGGTTTCTCTGGCTGAGGCCAGTGGGAGGGTGAGCCAGCCCCAGGCTTCGGAGGAGCAGGGACTCCTCGGGAAGGAGGCGGCATTTACATTGCAAACTAGGGCCGGGCCCAGGCACAGCCAGGGGGATTCTGGGAGATGCTGGGGTACAGGGTGCAGCTGGGGGGCCAGTGCGCACTGGGGGAGGGGGTGCCCTCCGAGGGAGGACTGGGTTGGAACCCTGGGTTACCCGGCTCCCAGCAGCCATCCAAGCCCTAGGGGGCAAAGGCCCAGAGGGGCCCCGGGGGAGGGGAGGACAGGGTAAGAGGCTGCTCCCTCCTGTCCACGTGGCGGGCTCTGCGGCCGGGACTTCTCCAGCGAAAGCTGCAGACCTGGGTCCCCAGGCACTCGCTCCTCAGTCTGCCCTGGGGGCACGGGGGTGGGGGGCTTCTAATTTGGACAAGTTACAGGGGCCAAGCCAGATGCCGCTTAGGGCTGCATCTGCAAAGGGTCCCCATGAAGCCGTCGGGGGCGGCCCAGGGACCATGGACTTGGGCTCTCGCCACCCTTCTATGGCCGGCTGCTGGCCATGGGAAAGGGTGCTCCGATGGCCAGGCGTGGGCAGGGTCTCTCTCCTGGAGAGGTGAGGCCCTGTGCTGAGTGTGCTGGGTGCGCTGGGGTGCACTTGGGGCTGGCTTCATTTAAAGGGCCAGCACACAACCATCCCCGTCCCAGGAGCCGGTCTCAGGCGATGCCCTTGATACCCCCCCCCCCCCCCGGGGCGGGGGGATACCTGGTGCCGCTGGAGACATTCTCATGATCACCATGTGGGGGTGCTGCCGGGGACTGCGGGGAGAGGCTGCTAGGTCTCTTACGCTGAAGGCAGCCCTCGCCCGCGGCCGGCCCGCCACGCAGCCTGAGGGCTGGGTCCTCACTGCGCACTGCGGACCGCACTCACAGTAAAGCGGACCCTTCCCGGGCCGGCCGCCTCCTTTGTTCAATAATCGGAAACGCATAGGCACGCTGCGGGCAGGCGCCGCGCAGGACGGACGCTCTCTCGGGCCTCCCTTCGGGCAACGGAGACAGGGCACGGAATGCGTAGATGCCCGGGGACTAGAACATTCGGTGGCGTGGCATAGCCTGTGCTCTGTGAGGCCCGATTGTGGCACCGGCCTCGCGAGTGACCGCAGGGGCCCACGGGGTGGCAGGTCAGAGGAGGTCTCCCTGACCAAGGACGGGAAGGACAGGCACAGGGACGGGGCAGCGGGTGCCAAGGCCATGAGGCACATGGCTGGTCTGAGAAATGGGCAGAAGGCTGGATTGGAACCCTGGGTTACCCGGCTCCCAGCAGCGACCCAGCCCTGGGGGCAAAGGCCCAGAGGGGCCCTGGGGGAGGGGAGGACAGGGTAAGAGGCTGCTCCCTCCTGTCCACGTGGTGGGACTTCTCCTCCAGCAAACGCTGCAGACCTGGGTCCCCAGGCACTCCCGGTGCCAAGGCCCTGAGGCACGTGGCTGGTCTGAGAAAGGGGCAGAGGGGTGGGGGGTGGAGGGCGGAGGGCGGAGGGCAGAGGGCAGGGCCGAGCTTGTGAAAGGACGGGGTGTGAGTTTTATTTCTTAGAGAGGCCACTAGAGGGTGCCTGTCAGGGAGGGGGCAAGGGAGCATTCCTTCATTCGTTCTTTCGCTCTGGGCCTCCCCGGGGCAAGAGGGAGGGAGGCTGGCCACAGCCTACGCTCCTGAGTCCATGGGAGAGTCCCTGGGCGGCATCGCTCTGTCCCTTCCTCCGCTTTGCCATTCTCCACTGCCCCCTCCAGCTCTGTCCCTTACACCCACCGGCATCCCCGCGCCCGGGTCCGGGTCCGGCTCCCTCCCCTCTCAGCATGGCCGGCCGGGTGGCTCCTCGCTTTCCTTTCAACGCGGAGCCGTGGGCCGAGGCCCCCATGCCGCCGGCCCGAGTGCGAGGCCGAGGCCGCCGTGTTTGCACAAGTCTCCGTCTTGTAGAGAGCATGCACTCCTAACCACAGCGCCCGCTCCGCTCCCCGCCCCCACGCCGCCCGCCGCCCAGCGCACACAGCCCCTCGTTGTTCTGGGCGCCCGCTCGGCTGTTTACCCAGGAGGGAAGCTGCTGGGCTGCAGGTATTAAAGATTTTATTTGAGGAAGAAGTGCTGGCCGGCGTTCCCGACCGGCTGCCCGCCCGCTCCCACCTGCAGCACACAGGGCGGCTTGTTCCCGCGGCCCAGCGCCTGGCGGGGCCACCCTTGCGCTTTTCTGCTTCCCCGGCTCTTCGCTGGTTACTGATGAGCCCGGGGGCTTTCTGGAGCCGCTGTTAACCCCCGAGAACCGCCAATTAATGTCACTGGGGCCTCTGCTATCTCCGGTCTCTTCCTAATGGACGTGTGGGGCCTGCTGGTCTATTCCAGCGACGGCCCCTTATCCACGTTAGCCGCTTCAAGTATCTCTTTTTAAATCAAATATCTTTTAATTAGCCATCTGCTACCTGGGCACAGGGACACGCGTGAGGGAGATAAGGCAAGCGTGTCCATGCGGGTAGGAACATAGGCCCGGGCTGTGACGCGCTGGGTTTATTTAACAGGAGGGCTTAACGTGCGTCTGTTCACGTCCGTCCATTTTAGCCTGAAGCCTCGCTTCCTGGCTCCACCCTGAGCCGGGAAATGGCTCTCCAGAACGTTCTCCCCCTGGGTAAACACCGAGCCCCTAAGGGGCTGAGATCGCTGGTGCCTTTAGAGTCTGCTCTCAATGGCGGGTCAGGCAGGGCTCCCCGTTTCTGTTTCTCCCCTCGGGGCCGAGTTCTCCAGCCGTGATCTATGGGGGTCCCCCGAGGCGGCAGAGCCAACTTTCTCTCCGGCTCCGATCCCCCCCCCCCCCCGCCACCGTACACACACACACACACACACACACACACGCACACGCACACGCACACGCAAGCGCGCGGGGCTGCCCACCCGCCTGCCTGCGAGGGCGCTCCTGGCCGCGGCCCCGCCTCCGCCGTTCCTGAGGCTTGGCAGGGGCCCCGCGCTCTGCGGGGACAAGGCGCCCTCTGTTCTCCTGGCTCCCAGCTCACTCCCGCTGCTTTCCCGTCCGCCTCAGAGTGTGTTTGTCAAGTTCCTCAAAAGCTCCACCTGGACATGGCGGGGAGCTGTGGGGAGACCCGGCATCGTTTTCGTGCGGGGCCCAGAGGAGGCGCTCCCCACACCCAAAGCTCCTCCTTGACACGTTTCCACGGAATTTTACACTTTTCCCCGTAAAGCGTCTGCTCTGTTCCCTCCTGGACCCGTGTGGCCTAACTTCCCTTCTCCATGCGGTCCTATCGCAGAGGAAATGCTTTGGGGGAGAGGGGTCTAGCGGTCGCCTCCTAACCCTGAGGAGACGCCGCGGGGCCGCAGGGGGGCTGGAGCCCCTCGGCCTGGGGCAGGAATGATGCGGCACTCCCCTTAAAGCCGCAGGAGCTGGCGACACCGTGAGGGTTTACCAACACGGGCCTCGTAGCCAAAAGCGCCGGCAAAGCCTCTTTCTCAGTCTGAAATATTAATTTTTTTCCATGTAGCTCATGGGTTTGCAAAGTGTGGCCCCCGGGAACCCCAAGGCCCTTCCCCACGAGGCCAGAACCCCTTTCCCAACAGCGCCCGCCTTCGGTGCTCCCCCGGGCCCTGGGATCTGTGCTCGGCCGAGCCGTTTCCCCGCAGTTCAGTGCCCGCGGACTCAGCCCCAGAAGCTCTGTGGGGACCTCAATCCTGGTGAAGAGGCAAAGCTCTGAGACTGATGCCTCAGAACCAGCACAGACCAGCACCCATGTCCGGGCGGCCCCCCACCCCTTTCCCCACCATGTGCTTGGGCACAGCCACCCAGGCCTGCTCCTTCTCTTAAAGGAACAGATACTAGAAACACTGGGTTTCTTGATAGTTTGCTAAAAACAAAGTTTTGGTCTATAGCATGATCTAGTTAGGGAAGTGCCCGCCGAGTTCTGGCCGGCTACGGGCTCCCCTCCCTCCTCCCAACCACACATACGCATTAAACTTTATCATATAATTTCTCCGCCGCTGGGAGCGAGGCCTGGCTTTCCCCCTCCCCGAACGGCGCCTGCACGGGTCGAGTTTCTGAGGTTGGATCCTCTGCATTCCTGGGAGAAATCCCACCCGGCCCAACGCCGCTGAACACGCGGGCAGCCGGCTCCGCTCGCTGGGCTGGGCATGGCCTCCAGGCCGCCATGTCCACGAGGGAGATGGCTCCTGACTTCCTGTCCCACTCCGGGGCTGGAATCCGGAAGGGCTGTGATTTGTGATTTCTAAGGCCCCTCCGGCCTGCGCCTCTCCCCAGCATGTTTGGAAACGTTAAAATGGAGCCTTTACCAAGCAACCCAATCCTTACATATTTCTCCCATTGAGTGTGTGGGAACAGGTGCGGAAAGGGATCACTTGAGACACCGTAGAAATCTGGTTAATCCCGCTGCCTGCGCGCGGGCCCCTGGTGGGTGCGGGGCGCAGCAGAGAGCAAAACAGCCCGAGCCTCGTGGGAGCTCCGGTGCAGCCAGAGGACTGGTCAGTGCACCCCCAAAGTCTGGCCAAGGCACCCCAAAGTGGACATTGGTTATATCTCAGAGAAGGAGCAACCTCCTCCTCCTCTGAGACACTCGGCCGGGGGCAGGCGCGCGGCCCCTGTGGGGGAATTCTCTCTTCCCGCCAGTACAGTCCTTGGGGGGAAGGAGGGCCTCCCATTTTACAGAAAAGGCGGTTGGGGGCCTGCCTGGGGCTGTCCCCGGCTCTGCCGGGGTTAGACCGGCTGGCCAGCCACTCCCTACATCCCAGACCAGATGGAGCTCCACCCGCTCGGACCCAGAACCCCCACCACGCAGCAGCCTCACTGCAGCTCCCAACGCTGCTCCCCAACTCCATCTGGGAACCCCGTCGCCCGCTCAGATGCCCACCAGGGCGCCTGGGGGTCCAGAGGGGGCTCCCCGGCGCTTGCAGACCCCGCTCAGAGGCCGCCACGACTCAGGTCTTCCATCCCCCTTCCTCTCCCCTCCCCCTCGGACCCAGGCCCCGCCGGCGCCGAGACTACGGCGCCGACCGGATTCCTGCGCGGCTCCCCGGCGCCAACCCCGAGGCGAGTCGAGGCTCGCAGCCCCAGCCCAGAAGCACGAACTCTGGACGCCGAACCCCGGTCCGGGCTCGGACCGCGGCACCGGGCTCGCACCTCCGGCACCGGGCTCGGATCCCCGACCTAGAGGTACGAGCTCCCGACGCTGAACCCCGATCCCGGGCTCGGATCCCCAGCGCCGACCCCGACCAAGATCAGCCCAAAAGCATGGAGGCGGCTTCGATGCGGAACTCCAATCTGGGCTCGGCTCGGACTTTCGGCGCTGGACTCGGAACCCCGCGCGCGCCAACCCAGTCCGCGATGCGATCCTCACGGCGATCCAAGCACAAACTCCCCTTGCCGAACCCCGATCCCGGGCTCGGATCCCCGGTTCAGGTCCCGGGCTCGGATCCCCGGCTGGGGTCCGGGCTCGGACTTCCGACACGGGGTTCGGATCCCAGCGCGCAGACCCACACCGCGATCCTAGGATCCCAGACCCAGAGGCATGAGCTCTCCCAGTGCTGAACCCCGATCCCGGGCTCGGATCCCCGGCTCGGGTCCCGGGCTCGGACTTCCGACACTCGGGGCTCAGAACGCCGCGCGCCGACCAGACCGCGTTCCTCGGATACGCGACCCAAAGGTACAAACTCCCCCGATGTCGAACCCGATCCCGGGCTCAGATCCCGGCGCGCAGACCCAGACCGCGATCTCCTGACGCCGAACCCCAATCCCGGGCTCGGACCTCCGACACGGGTCTCAGAACCCCGCGCGCCAACCCCGACCGCGATCCTCGGATCCCCGACCCAGAAGCATATGCTCCCCCGATGCCGAACCCCGATCCCGGGCTCGGATCCCAGGCTCGGACCTCCGAAGCGGGGCTCGGATCCCAGAGCGCCGACCCTGATCGCGATCCTCGGGTCCCCTCCCCAGAAGCCGAAGTGGATTCCGATGCCGAACCCGATCCCAGGCTCGGACTCCAACTCAAATCCACGCGGCGGACCCGCGACCCCAAATCGAAACCACGACTCGGAACCAGGACAGGACCCGGTGCCCCCGTTCCCAGGAGACGCAGAGCGGGGCGCACAGGCGGGCAGGCTGGAGGCTGGCAGCCTGGACCGCGGGGATTACCGCCGCCACGCACCCGCCACGGAGCTCACCTCGGAGCAACGGCGCCGCCCGTCCTACGCCGCCCGCCAGCCCGGGAGCGGAGGCGGCCACGAGGAGCGCGGAGGCGGCCACGAGGAGGGAGACGGCTCGGACGGAGGAGCAGGAGCGAGCTGCTGCCCGCGTGGCGGGCGGAGACGGTCTGCGGAGCGGGGCCGGCGGCGCCCCTGCCCAGAGGGACGTGGCGGCCACCCTGCCGCTGATTGGTCGGGTCCACGGGGTGGGCTTGCTGCCTCACGCGACACGGATTGGCTACCCGCAGCCAGCGAAGTGCCGCGCTCTGCCATTGGTCAGCAGGGGTCGCTGCCTATGCTACCCAGGCACGCATTGGCTGGGCGAGCCCAGTACCACGTGGTGCGCCCGCCTCCCGCCCTGGGCTCAGCGGCAGCGCCACCCCCACCCCCACCCAGTGGTCCCGAGATCACGAGATCACGGGTTCTGTTCGCGCGGCTTCGCTGGGCGGAGGGGCTGCTGCACTGGCCGCTCCACTTGCGCCAACCCGAGCCCCCAAGGGACCCCACGGACCAGTTGCAGCGCCGATTGCCGCTACAGTCCCTTCCCCCAGGGCCCACGAGGGTGGGGCCATGTGACGGGATAGGTGGGCGACTGGTGTCCCAGAGGGACACGTGGCAGAGCTCCTGAAGGCGTCCTTCTGTTTGGCCTTTGGGGGTCAGACCCTCAGAGGAGAAGCGCCAGCGCTCCCACAGGCAGGGCGCCTGTAGGGGGTTCCAGGACCTTCTCAGGTCCCCTTCCATGGGCCCTATGGGATAGGGGACTCAGGAGGTCAGCCTCCCGCCTTGACCCCCTCAACCCTGCATGTGACTGCCTCCTCCTGATTGCCCCAGGCCTGGAGGCCAAGTCTATCTCTTGACTATCTTCTCTACCATTCACCCACTCACTCATCCCCACCCCCATTCCTCTGTCCATCCATCCACCCATTCATTCATCCACCCACCCACTCACACATTCATCCATCCATCCACCCCCCATTTCTCTGTCCATCCACCCACTCACCCATTCATCCATCCATCCATCCATCCATCATCCATCCATCATTTATCCATCCAACCACCCACCCACACATTCATCCATCCATCCACCCCCCCCTTTTCTCTGTCCATCCACCCACCCACCCATTCATCCATCCATTTGTCTCCTCCATCACCTGTCCACCTGTTCATCCATCCATCCACCCATTCACCCAACCAGCCAGCCATCATCCATCCACCCATTTGTTTGTCCATCTGTCCACCCATCCACCCATCTATCTTGCATGGCCGTTGAACTCATCCAGGGTGCCAGGCACTGCCACCTCCACTGGAAGGAGGTTGGAGCTAGCCACCCAGGGTGGGCGACGTAGCCGTTCATCTCAAAGCTTTTGCCGGAAATAAAAGTCTACAGAGAGCCCAGACTCTCCCCAAGGACAACTGAGTGCTTTTCCTGTGGTCCAGCCTGAAGGGGGGGAGGGGTGCTCACTTTCTGGCCTTCAGAAACGATGCCCGGATGGGTGGTCTCCTCGCTCCCTGCTGAGCCCACAGGAAGGCCAGACAGCAAGCCTGGGTGGGGGCCCTTAGCTCAGAGGGTCATTTCCACCCTTGCCACCTTCCTGTCCCAGAAGCAGGGTGCCACCAGCACCCTCACGTGTGGCTCCATGCTCTGAGGGGCCCCAGCCTCGGGTTCGATGCTCTGCTGTCACCGTCTTGAATAATGTTAGCTCTGAACTTGCGTTTCGAATGTGACCTCTGAGAGGATAGTGGCGTGTGCCCACTGCCTCCTGCCTCCTAGGGACAGACGCTCAGCTGCCCACTCCCCTTCCATCCAGCCCCTTCCTCCCCACTCCCATGGCCACCTGGCCCTGGCCGAGGATGGCAGGAGGGGCCAGAGTCCAGGCCCATGCTCTGCCATGTGGGACCCCTACCTGCCAGGGGGAGGTGACATGGCCAGCAAGGATGAGAGGGACCATGGGGGAAGCAGTGCCAGGGGGAGGGAGGGAGGGGACTCAGGTGAGGGCGGCCACAGGCACTGCCCGGCCCTTGCTGCTGTGAGAAGAGGAATTCAGCCAGATGGCTGCCTCCCGGGCCTCCCTTCCCAGTATCCCTGCGGGCGTGATTGCCTCTTCCTCCCTGCAGACGCCAGGGGAGTGAAAGGAGCTCAGAGTGATTCCACAGATTTCACCAAAACAGAAACCCCTGCCCACGTGGGGCTTACAGTCCAGCCGTGAGCACTGGAGAGGTTTTCCTAGTCCTGGGCCTTCTCCCCTCTCAGGCCCTGGGGGCCCTGGGAGCCCAGGGGCTTGGTCAGTGGCTTCCTTTGTGGCACTTGATGGACCACCTCACCCTCACTCAAAAACTCAAGTTTCCCCCCAACCTTTGTGTTTCTGCTTTTCTTTTTTCCCTTTTTATTATATATACATATATATGTATATTATTGATGTCAGAGAGGAAGGGAGAAGAAGGTAAAAACATCCATGATGAGGGAGAATCACAGATCAGCTGCCTCCTGCACCCCGGGCCTGTGCCCTGGCCGGGAATCAAACCCTGACCTCTTGGTTCCGAGGTCAGAGCTCAACCCCTGAGCCGTGCCGGCTGGGCCCAGTTTTTCTTTCATCCAAGGAGGTGGGGTGGGGTGGAGGGTGCCCTCCTCCCTCCGAGCAGAGTGACAAGGGTGTTGGTAGGTTGGTGGGAATGGGTCCCCAACATGGTGGACATCCATGGATGTGACCTTACATGTCACACACGTGGGGCCCTCCCTGTGGGCCCGGATCAGGCACGCCTCCCAGGCAGCCAGTTCCTTTCAGGGTGTTTGCATGCCACGGTGCCTGCTCCGTCCGCCCCTCCAACCTTAGACCTTCGGACCTGGACACTCAGGGTGAACCCCAAGGCCCCAGATCTCGGTGCGCCCGAGGGGCCATCCCAGGGAGCCTGCCACTGCCCACTTTGCCATGGTTGTAGGGAAGGGTGGCTTGGCGTCCTCAGCCCTCACTCCCTCAGCCCCTCCCCGCACACAGGGTGCTGTCAATCAGACAGTGCCAACAGCCAGCCCCACACACCTGTTGTGGGTCCCCTGCCCCCCACCCCCTCTGCAGTCCTTTGGGGTAGACGGGGAAAACAGCCGAGACTAAGAGGGTTTGTTGTCTCGTTGGGAGACAAGAGACAAGTGGGGATTGGCTGGGGGAGCGGGGGAGGCCTGCGGGCTGCGGGGCAGGGGAGCCGGAGCTGGCCGGGGGCACGTCAGCAGGACTCGGGGAGGGGTGCAGGCGCAGCAGGCTCCTCTCTCGGTAGTGCGTGCCTCCTCCCAGCCACCCCGGGGGCCCTCTGGTCCTGAACGCCCTGATGGGTGCCTGGCCCTCGTCACCTGGGTGCAGGCTGTGTGTGCGCCCAGGGCGGAGGCTGGCACCTGGCGGCCACCCCCAGCTCCCCGGGCGACAGCGGACGCCTGGTTTGTTTCATCTGTACATCTGTACGTGGCGGGGCTGACCGGCGCTCCCCACGCTCCCCCAGTACCGGCGCCGGGTTCAGAAGGACCCTCCCCGCCCAGGCCCAGCACACGCACGCACACACGCACGCACACGCACGCACAGCTGAAGAGAATTAGGCTCAAAACGTCCACTCGGCGTTTCTCTCTCCTCCGAGGTATTCGGAGTGGGGGTGGGGGATTAGGGGAGGAAGTGGCTGAGCTAATTCCCTGCCTTCGCCAGCACAGAAGTGCAGATGGGCCCAGAGCCCCCGGGCCTGGTGGGGGGGGGGAGGCAGCAGCCCTCCTCCATCCCCGCAGGCTGCAGGGGGAGGGGGAGCCCCTCACTTCGTGAGCGGAGACGTGGCAGGCCCTGGCCCAGCTTCTCTGGGCTGCAGTTCATCCCCCCGCCCCAGGCGCGGGGCGGAACCAGCTCCGGGCTCAGCCAGGTTCCCAGAACACGCTTCCCCCGGGCACAGAGGCCGGCCACGTGGCTGCCCGGCCCGGCGCCCCTGGAAGGGCCTGAGTGCCACGCTACTCTCCGAAGTGGGGGGCACCAGGGGCCTGGGCACCCCGGCACAGTTGCCCGGTTCCCGGGCTCCCTCTGCCCAGTCCCAGCGGCCCCTCCTCGCCCCCCCTCCCCCCGGCCCCACTCAGCTCTTGGCGCAGGCCCCCACACACGCACACTATGCAGCTGTCCTGGGCGAGGCCTCCGTGACCCTCCGTCCTGCAGCTTCTCCATGGACCCCGCTTCCCATGTTCTCATTCTGGAACCTTCCTCCTCCTGGGCCTCTGGGCCTCCTGCACCTGCACGTCACCTAGGCCGCCCTCTGACTCTCCACCCTCAGCTCCACCCGGCCAAGACTCCCTCCTCTCCTCTCTGCATGTGGGCCCACTGCCCCCAGCTCTCCCTGCACTCCCAGGGGGCACCCACACCCTCCCCCGGAGCTCTGACCTCCAAATCTCCCTGCTGGTGTTCCCTCTGCAGAGCTCCTCCCTCCCCCCATGGGCCTTCCACACTGGGGGGAGTGCAGGTGGTGGGGCATCTCTGGGAGGTTTGGGGGTCAGTGCTCCCGCCAGAAGGACCCCTCTGGCTGCTGAAGGAAGGAGAACTAGAGGAGCTGGGAAGGGGAGGGGCTGGGAGGGCCAGTGGAGCCAGGGAGAGAGGGGGGAGGCAGAGAGTGTGGGGGGTGGGAGCAAAATGAACCGGACCTGCCAGACCCACAGCCTGGAGACCCTTGTCCCCCACTGTCCTCCGAGGCCACGCGCCCCCCTCCCCTCCCCCAGGGCAGCCCATTCCAGGGCCTGCCGCCCCTCCGCCTGGCCTGCCATATCCACCATCACTCCAGTCCCAGGCCATTGAGGCCCAACCAGTCATGCTCTGGGAGAGAGGCTACAGGCCCCCCTGCCTCTCTGGGGTCCATGCTCTTTTCCATCACAGAGGGGCCGTCCATCCACGTCAGCGGGAGGCCAGACCACGTGTGTGGACAGCCCCCTGCAGCCCCACGCTCTGTGCTGGTCTGGAGGGAAGGCGTCCTCCCAGGAGCCCGCCAGGCCCGGAACCAACGCGAAGGTCCGCCCTGAGCCAGGTGGCTCCCAGGACGGGGTCACTGGGCCGAAAACAATGGGGACGAGGAGACAGCTGTCTGGCTGGGTGGCGGGCAGCGGCGTGGGGTGAGATCCGAGGTCTGCTGCCAGGCCTTTGTGGCCTTCCCCCCGTGTTGGCGCTGGGCTTCCTGGTCTGCTTCTGACCAAGACTCACAGTGGACATGGCTGAGGGACTGAAACAGACCCTCTCGCTCACTCCCTTCGCGTCCTGGCTCCGGGAGACATGGCCGCCGTGTGGTGAGGGCCCCAGAGGGAGCCGTCTTGGAAATGGAGCCTCCGGCCCCCGGAAACCATCCCCTGGCCTCCACCTCACAGAGACCCCGAGCGCCCGGGTTCTTGACACTCAGAACCAGGAGATGACAAAGGTCGTGGTGCTAAGCTGGACGTGGTGGGGTCATTTGTTACTCGGCGGTCGCTAGCTGTGACAGCCCCTGGCCGTGTTCCACCGGGCTGGGGCGTGTGGGGGCTGGGGGGAAGGTGCCTCTGCCGGGCATGCACGTGGCGCTCCCACGCTCCGAGTGTGCATTCTGTCCTCCACGCCCGGTTCTCCTCCTGGACCCGCCCCGTACAGGGCCCTCTCTCAGAGAGGACAGGGATCTGGGGGAGGCCTGTGGGCAGCTGACCCATACCTGGCTGAGCCCGGCTCCCCAAGACTCTCCCAAAGGCCGTGAGACTGGGGACCCCAGGAACACCCCGGGCCCTCGCTGTGTGCTGGTTGGGGAGCCTCCGGGGCCCTCCCGGGCAGGAGAGCGCTCTCTCCCTCCTGCTCCCCCTGAGATGGACCGAGTCCCCCAATGGGGCGGGAGGGGGAACTGGAGTCAGGAGGTGGTACCCCAAGGGGTCAGGCAGAGGCCTCTGGGCGGGCACAGGGCGGGCACTGTCATGGCCTCCACCTCCATCACACAGCGCCAGGATGCAGGGGGTTCCTCTGAGCGGAGACCTCCTTCCCTGCACCCCATCCCTGCCCAGCCCTGCAGTGGCTGAAGCCCTCCTCTGGACGCTTGGATGGCAGCAAACGTTTGACAGGGGGGCCTGTGCAGGCTGGGGGCAGGGGGACCCCAGGCAGGGGGAGGGCGGATCCCCCCTGTGAGCAAAGAGCCCCCGTCACCTTTCCCCGCTCGCTCCCTCGCTCGGAGAGCAATCTCTCCCTGGAAGGCTTTCTGGAAAATCTGAATCTTGTGAGCCATCAGCTGTTTATAATCAGAGGAGCATATGTTTAAAAAGGGCCGAGGGGCCTCATAAACTGCGTGTGCAAATTACCTTCGGGGCCGCCCGCCCCCCCCCCCCCCGCCATCGCCGGCGAGGGGCTCCGCAGCGCAGAACGAGCTGCAGCCCCGAGTGGCACGGGGTCTGTTTAGCTTTAGTCACGTCAGCTTGGCCCTGGAGCGTGGGAGCCTCCATCTCCGCCCGCTGCCAGGCCCCCGCCCCCTCCCAGCTGCACACGGCTCCCCGCGCCCGCCCGCCCGGCGGCCTCTCCCTGAGAAAGCTCCGACCTGGCCCCGCCAGCAGCACGTGGACGGGCTTGGCCGCGGGGCTGCGGGGGCTCCGGGCCCCACATCCAGGGGCGGCTGGAGCGGGGGCGGGGGTGGGGTGGGCGGCTCTCAGGCCTGCGCTGGGCCCAGGGGGTGGGGGTGGTGCTCGGTGCTGGGCTTTGCGTTGGGAGCGGCTTTGTTCACATCCCTCACGTCCCATGCGGCTCCTTCCTGAAGAGCCGAGTCAGCGGTTTTCACTGCGGAGCTGCGAGCCAGACCCCCCTCTGGCTCTGAGCATTTCCAGCCCCACCCGCCCAAGGAAACCCTCCACCGACAGCCGTCACCCTCCCTCCCCCCCACCCAGGCCCGGGTCCCTGCCTGTCCCCGGACAGTTCCGAGAGACGCACTCACAGGCGCGTGTCCTGGTCACCGGCGTCTCTCACGGAGCACCTCCTCACGGTCCGTCCACGCTTCGCGTGTGGCAGGTGTCCGCCGTGGCCGTGGCCACGGCGCCCCACTGTCCGTCCAAACCACCTTTTCTGACCCGCCCGCCCGCAACGGGCTTCGGCTGTCCCCACGTCCTAGCCACGAGGAATGGTGTTGACGTGAGCGTTGGGGTATAAGGCGTGTGCGTGCGTGTTTTATGGGCGCGGTCTGCACGTATCTCTGGAATCCACCACGCGTGGAATGGTGGCTGGCGGTAGGAGCACCTTTCCGTGTCTCTCGCCCACCTTTCCCCGCTGCCACTGCCCTGGGCCTGGCCGCTCTGGGCCTGGCTGCCGCTCCAACATTCTGTCTTTTTTTTTTAAAACGCATTTATGTTGCAATGTTGGCTGATGAGTAGAGTTCTGTCTTAATCTTTGATTTTTCAAGATCTTCTTTGTATTCTTTCTTAAGTAATTTTACTATCTTTTTGCTACAACTTGACTTCTTCACATTGAAAACTTCTTCGGTTTCTTCCTCCTCGTCCTGGAAGCTCAGCAGGCCTCCTGTGCGGCTTCAGCCTGTTGCCGGGGTGGCACCGCCCGGGAGGCAGCCCCCGGCCTCGGCTCCGTGGCCCGCAGTCAGCAGTCGCGGGCCCAGTGACCTCCCCCCGGGGGCCCTGTCGCCCGGCCCCTTGCCGGCGCCCGGTGGCGGCTCCCGCTCCTCCTCGCGCTCTTCACAGTTCCTGAGGTTCAGCGTGCTTTCTCTCTCCTTCCCAGATGGCAGAGCCTCCACTTAGCCAGCCGTCCGGCGCCTCAGGGTGCTGTTTCCCCTGTTTTCCAGTTCTAAATTCAAGTTTGTCGTGGTAGGCTGCATTCGGGTGTCTACCCTATGCCGCCATCTTGGTTTCTCCGCAAGACTTCCATTGTAAGAGCAGCAGCAGGAGGCCCCTGGGAGGTCTCGGGGGACCGAGGCCACTGATACTGCATTTCCTGGGGATGCTGGCTGTCCTCTGTCCACGCCTGTGTCTTGTAGCTGAGAGGCCTTTGTCCATTGGAACCGGGTTCCCCGTCCTCCGAGGAGAGCTCCTGACGGGTTCTGGGCACCCCCCGGCCAGCCCGTCCCCTCCGTCTCCCGGCCCCTCTCCTTCACAAACACGCTCCTCGGTGACGGAGCCGGCGTGTCTGTGCCGCCGCCACATGTGTGAGCGTGTGTGAGCATGTGTGAATGAAGCAGCTCCCTGCAAACCCGAGGCCGCGACGGGTTCCTCCCGGCCTCCCTCCCGGCTTTGCCGTGTGCGCTCCGGCCGGGCCTCAGCACCTCTGCCCCCTGCTAGTCTGTGGTCAGAGTCCCCGGATGGTGAGTGGCGTGGGGACCGGAGCACAGGCCCCACCTGGCGGGCACCCCGGAGGCGGGTGAGCACGGTGATGCTCAGCACGTGGTGAGGGTTCCGTGTTGGGGTTTCCTGTTGGGGTGGGGGTTCAGGAGCCTTTGACAGAAGACCCGGAGAGCGGGGTCCTGTCCGGTGGCCTCTGCGTGGAGCCCCCTCCCCGGCCTGCTAGGGCTCTGCCCTCACGCCTCCTGCACCCCTGGAAGCGGGGGAGGGGGGACCCCATGGTGCACGTCGCTCAGCCTCTGGGTGCTCTCTCCAAGGCCGCCACCTTCCCGCTGTGGTTTTACTGTCAGGTTTATGGTCCAGGGAGATGGCGTGGGGTTCCCGCCTGGTCGCAGCCATTGCAGACCCCCCCCCCCCCAACTTCATTCCCCTCAGAGTCGGGGGGGGGGGTGTGTGGCAGATCTGCAGCCCCGCGTCCCACCAGGGAGAGGAGGGGCGGGGCTCGGGGGAGCAGTGAGGGTGAAGGCCGGAGGAATGGGTGCTCTGGCTGCCAGGCCAGTGCCCATTAAGCCCTGCTCCGCGGCCGGGTTCACGTATCCGGGCGGCGCGGCCTGGCCGGCTTGCATTACCGACATTGCTTCCAGATGGGCAGACACCCCTCGGCCCGCACAGCGATGCTGCACAGCGCACCCCGCACCTTTGTTCTCCGGCCCCTCTCCCGCTCCTCCGGGCACCCGAGGCTGTATGTCCACCCCGGGGCGGGGGGAGGGTGCTGGCCTGTGGCCCCAGCCCACGGTGGCCGCTGCAGAGAGAACAGAGCCAGGGGCTGCGGCCTCTTTCCTGAGCGTTTCCCGCCGCTGGGACCCGTGGCAGGCGTGGCCCCTCCGGTCCTGGTGGAGGAGCCCCACTTGTCCTTCCCCAGCCCCGGGCAGACGGGGGCGCGGGAAGGGGGGCGCCACCACCCACACCCGAGCACGGGGTCCCCAGGCCCGGCAGGGTCCTGAGGGCAGCGTGTGGACCCAGGCCGCCCCGGCCCTGGGTTCGGGCTTCCTCTCGCTGCTTCTCGAAGGCCTGAGTGTGGTGGCGGGACAGGGGGAAGGCCGCACCCGGCTCCCCTGCAGGGCACAGGGCCCCCGACGTGGCCCTGAGCAGCCGGGTGTGGCCGAGGCAGAGCAGGTCGGCGGCCAGCGATAATGACGCTGAGTGACACTTGGCAAGTGGTGACAGCCGCCTGCCGGCCCGGCATCGCCCGTCCCAGGAGCTCTCAGAGGGGGGCTCAGGCACCAGCCCTGCTCCACCGACCACCCCATACCCCTCGCGTCTCCCCGGGACCCCCGCTCTCCGGGGAGATGAGGGAGCCCAGCCTGAAGGCCTGCCCGGGGGGGGGGGGGGGAAGGGGTGGGCACAGTGGGCTTTGCGGTTCCCCAGGTTCTTTGGTGGCCAGTGGGGGGTAGAGCGCAATCAGGGGGACCCTCTTCCAGCCTCCCTGCCTCGGCAGGACAGGGGGACCGAGAGGAGGGCGGGTGAGGCGAGAGGGCCAGGGGCTCCGAGGGGCTGGTCAGGGGCTCCGGGCAGCTGCAGGGGGGACCCCACGGGATGAGGAAAACCACGCCCATGCCGCCTGCTCTGCCTCCCCTCCTGCCCAGGATGGCGGTGGGGAGGGAGCTGCCTTCCCACATTTTGGGCTTGACTCTCTGAGGTAAAACGGCTTCCCGGCCAGCCGGCATGGCTCCATGGCTGAGCGTCCACCTTAGGAACCAGGAGGTCACAGTTCAATTCCCGGTCAGAGCCCAAGTCCGGGTTGTGGACTCGATCCCCCGTGGGGGGCATGCAGGAGGCAGCCGATCCATGATTCTCTCTCATCACGGAAGCATCTGTCTTTCTCCCTCTCCCTTCCTCTCTGACATCAATAAAAATATATTAAAAAAAACAACAACAAAACACACATAGGGCTTCCCAGACACCCCGGGGTTTAACCCCCTCCCTGAAAAGCCTGCTTCTGAGGGTTTGAGCCGCCCCGGCCGCGCACCGCCTTTGACCCCTGCGGCCGGGCGTGGTGGCTCGCTCTGCCGTCCATGCTCAGAGGTCAGACACCCTTCCTCGCCCACATCGTCTGTCTCAGCTGCCAGGCCGCACGACGGGCCACGGCCCCAGCCTGCCCATCACTTCTTCACGTTTGGGAGATCATCAAGGAGCACAAGGCCCAGGACCCCCGCCCCAGCCTGGGGCGCGCCGCGGCTCACCTGCCCCCGCCCCCGGTGGTTTCAGGGACTGGGGCTGCGAGGCCAGCTGGCTGCAGGCATGCGGGGCAGGGCCGGGGCCACCCTCGCGATGGCTATCTAGGAATGGCCGGGCGTCCTCCTCCGTCAGCGCCTCCCGGGCCAGCCGAGTGGCGTCAGCACACGGGCCTGGCTCTGGGGCCTGGTGAATTTCCACTGCTGCCTCCAGAGCCTCTTATCTCCAGGCTGCCCGAGGCCAGGCCCCCGCCGGCCCCAGACTCAGGCTCCCACTGAGCCGGGGGCTGCGGCGGGGGCTCCTGGGGGTGGGCCCTGGTGCCCCTGGTGGACCGGGCAAGGCCTGGTGTCTGTCCCCCAAGCACTGTTCCTCTGTCCACACTCACGGGGCTCGGGGCTGCCAGAGCCAGAGGCCACTGAGCACTGCGCACTGCACCGATGGTGCCCGGCCCAGCCAGGCAGGCAGGAGGAGCGCGGTCCTCAGCGAGGGAGGGGGTTCCGGGGGCTTGAGGTCAGCTGCCGAACATCCCTCCGGACCGGGCGGGCAGGGTCTTCTTAGCTGCCAACAGCCTCTCGTCAGCTTGTCCGACCCAGGCCGGCGGGGGCTGCCTGGAGACTGAGGCCTGTCCTGGGTGCAGCAGCCTGCGCCCCGGCCGGCGAGGGCCCGGAGGAGGTGCGGAGAGGGCGCTCCCTCTGCGTGGAAACCGTCCCACCCAGGCGTCACGATGCAACACACACTCCTCTCTCCTCTTTAAATACGTTTTTATTGATGTCAGAGAAGAAGGGAGAGGGAGAGAGAGAGATCTGTGATGAGAGAGGATCATGGACTGGCTGCCTCCTGCAGGACCCCAACCCGGGCACAGGCCCTGCCTGGGAATAGAACTGGGACCTCCTGGTTCTAGGTGGAGGCTCAGCCCCTGAGCCCTCCGGCCGGGCACACGGCCTCCTCTTTCCAGCCTGTCTGGACTCAGGCCGGCTGTCTAGGCCTCAGGCTTGGCCTTGACCATGGCGGGTCTTTGTCCTTCCCCCTGGACCTGCCACTCATGGTGCAGAGCCTGGCTCACACCCCCTCCATCCCCTGCCCGACGCTGTGTGTTCTCAGCTTGGCATTTCATGTCCCTGAGGGGCAACTGGGGGGCGCGGGCCCCGCGGAGCCGAAATGAGATGCATGGAGACCGAGTTCCCAGCACGTAGCGAATGCACCGGCTTCCGGGGACTCGGCGGTCAGGGGCCCGGGCTGACCTCTGGGGCCTTCCGCGCCCTGCAGGGCTGCCGGCTCCAGCACCTGGGCCCCGAGTTAATCATCAGCCAGGACCGGCCAAGAGCGCCCGCCGGCTGGGACCTGGGCCGGGGGCACCGAAACCAGCGGCCTGGGTCCAGGGGGAGGGGTCGAACCCTGGGCAGTGCCCCCTGGTCCTTCTCACCCTCTGCAGGGTCACTAGTGTGGCCACCCTGCAGGGGGGAGGTGTCCCTGGCCTCAGGGGGCGCCAGGTGGGTCCTGCAGCCACAGTCAAGGCTGCGAGGGGGGAGGGGAGTGGGAGGCCCCCAGGAATGCTGACAGCCCGGACTGGGCTGCAGAAGCAGGGTCCTCCACAGGAGTGTTCCTGCAGAGCTGGGCTCAGCGTGGAGGAGGCCCCGAGCTCCCCTCCTCCAGCTCGCTGCCCTTTCCCCCTCCCCCCCAGGCTCCGCCGGCCCGGCAGGCCCCGGCAGGCCCCTGCTGGCTGGAGGAGGCGGCGGGGGAGGGGAGCAACAGGAAGTGGCAGCCCCTGCCCAGCCCCTCCCCCCTCAGGAAAGTCGCAGGCGCTGGCTCTCACTTTGTTCTAAAAGGCACTCAGCCGGGGGACTGGGGGCTGGGAGGCCCCTCAGGAAGGCTGGGAGGGAGAGGCAGGAAGACTGTGCTCAGGGGAGAGGGAGGGAGGCCGGAGCCCACTGGGCCCCCTGGGGACCTGCCCGCACCTCACTTGCCCCAAGACCCCTGTACCCCCCTGGGGGCGGGCACCGGTGGGGGGTGTCCTTCTGAGTCAGGGGCCTCTGGGGTCCTGAGGCTGAAGGCGCATCCAGGTGGGGACAGGGTGTGGCCTCTGTGGCAGCTGATCCTTCTCAAGGTGACCTCCAGGTTGCCGGGCTACAGGCCGGCCTGACTCAGACCTGAGACCGCCCCCGCCCTCAGGGTAGAGCTCCCAACCCCAGCCCTGCCTCTCCTCCCCCTTCCCCTCCTCCTTCCCCTTCACTCTGCCCCCTCACACACACTCACACACACACTCACCTTCCCTGCACCCCCTGCCCGAGCCCCTGCAGACCCCACAGGGACCCCAACACTCCTGCCCAGCCTGAACCCCTGCACTGGGACTGCCCTCCTCAGTCCCCTGTCCACCTTCCTCGCTCACGGAGACCCCTCTCCCCAGCACCCTCCTTTGGGACATAGCTCCGGGGACCCCGTGAGCAGCAGGAAGGAGGGCATGGGCTGCAGGGCACCTTCGAAGTTGCCAGGGGAGCCAGGCCAGCCAAAGCCACGGCTCCTGTGCCCCCTCTCCCCCCAGGCCACACGCATTGGCACGGCAGCCCTGGCCCGGGAGCTCCGCGCAGCGCGTGGGCGGCCGGCACACGCACCTGCCACGGAGGGAGCGCCCTGACAGCACGCCGGCATGTGTGTGCCGTGCTGAGCCAGCCGCCCTGTGTGGGGTCACCTGCCCCGTTCCCCACCCGAGCGCCTGCTGGCACACAGGGCCCGTGGCCTCCGAGGTGGAAGCCCCTCGAGCTGTGTGACCCCCGAGTCTCCCCATCCGTCCATCCTTCTGTCCGTCCGTCCTGATGAGACGGTAAGCATGCCTGCGACTCCCAGTCATGGCCGTGGGTATGGGTTCACCCTTCAGCCATTGCAGAGGCAGCAGTAGCGAATGCCACGGCACCCTGGCTCCTGGCCCCTGAGCTCGGAGAAGGCAAACTAGAGCCAGCGGTACTGCCTGGGGGTCTGCAGGGGACCCCCCAGGCCCTTAGGGGGCCCGGGAGGCTCCACATGGATGAGGTGAACTTCAAAGACACGTGTCCGGGCTGTCTGCATACATGGAATCCTCTTTGGGAAGGGTCCCTAGGAAGGCACATTGGCACATGCAGGCAGCTCTGCACACGCAGGCACACACTCTTGTCGCAGCCCCCAGGCCTGTGTGTGTGGGCGGGGGAGCTGAGGCCAGAGGAGCCCACTGGCAGTGGACGAGCCCCCAAAGCAGAGGCAGCCCGGCCGAGGGGAGGGGGACCCGGCAGCCGGCCAGCCCTGCTCCTCGCTCTGCGCTCCTGCAGGGAGCGAGGGCGCTTCTCAAAGCAGCGAGGTTGGGGTCCTCTCCTTGGCCATTGAAAAGGGGCCGCCCGGGCAGTCCTTGGGGTCTCTCCTGCAGCTGGAGGTCCTGCCATGGGGCAGGGGGGATAAGGGGCAGTTGTGCTTGGTCCTCCTCCTCGGATGGGGTGAGGTTGGGAACTGGAGACTGGCCTAGACCCCAAGGCCGATGGGGCGCGGCCCGAGGGAGACGAGTGGTTCTCCGGGTCCCTGGCCCCGCCCGCTGCAGCGGGAGCCGCAGGGGGTCCGGGCACCTGCCAAGGCCAAGGCCAGGCCAGGCCGGGATGCCAGAGAGGGGCTTTGTCTCCCGGAGCTGCTGAGAGTCAGAAAGGCAGGCGGGAGGGGCCGAGGGGCCGCGCAGGTCATTCTTCCTGAATGTCAAGGGGCTGGCGGGCGGGCGGCGGGGCCAGAGCCACTCCAGGAGGACAAGGGGACAAGCACAAAGCAGGCAGCCCCGTCCCGGCTAATTTCCTGCCTCGGCTGGCCGGGAGGGGGGGCGGCAAGGGGGCGAGTTAAGAGGCAGCACTTAGGGGTTGAAAGGCTCCCTGCGGGGGCTGCACACAGGGGTCCCCGGCCCTCCAGGCCTTTGTTCACGGCCACTAACGAGCCCGCTCCGCTGGGCGCCGCATCCAGGGCCGGATTCCAGCGGCCGGCCTCCTGAGCTGCCTCTCCCTGCGCCAGCCCCGGGCGTGCCCCGCGCTTCCTGGCCGCTGTGCGGGTGGAATTAGCAGGCTGCACGGGGAAATATTTTGAGGGATTTGCATTCCGGTGGTCAAGTCTTTCCTAGCTTCTCCCCCATGTACAATGGGGCGGGGAAGGGGCAGAGGAAGGGAGGCGCCCAGTGAGGCAGGGGTCTCCCATCCCTCAATGAGGTCCTCTCCTCAGCAGCAATGGGAGTGGCCACTCAGGGGCGGTGTCTTCCCCATGGTTTCTGTAGGCGATGGGGGCCCAGAGGTTGTGAGCCAGGAGCCACCCCAGGCAGAGCCAGGCTCTGGGTGCGTCCGCCTCTCGTCCTGCCCCGTGGGCATGGCTGCTGACGGAGCTTGGTGTCCACCTGGATGTCCGACGGGGGGATGTGGCATGCTGTCCCATGTTCTGGGGGACAGGAGAGGGGTCACAGAATCTCAGTGGCCTCCTGAGGGAACCTGGGCATGGAGGCCTCTTGAGGGGGGCACTAGCCCTCCACACCCCAGCAAGTTCCTCCCTCTCAGACTTCGTGTCCTCTGTGCCGCGTGGACCATGATACCCTTCTCGCTAGATACAGGGAGGGGAGGGACATAAGATCAAACAGCACTGTTTACACGCCTGGCACATCTGGAGGCCCCGCCTAGACAGTCCCAGGCCTGGGCCCGGTCCTAGCTCGGTCCCTGGTGTGACGGTGGTCCCTGGAGGCAGCGTGGTCGAGTACACACTGCAAAGGCTCAGCCACAACAATGTATCAGCTAGAGGCTCGGACACAATGTATCAGCTAGAGGCTCAGACACAATGTATCAACTAGAGGCTCAGATACAATGTATCAGCTAGAGGCTCAGACACAATGTATCAACTAGAGGCTCAGACACAATGTATCAGCTAGAGGCTCAGATACAATGTATCAGCTAGAGGCTCAGACACAATGTATCAGCTAGAGGCTCAGACACAATGTATCAGCTAGAGGCTCAGACACAATGTATCAGCTAGAGGCTCAGACACAATGTATCAGCTAGAGGCTCAGACACAATGTATCAGCTAGAGGCTCAGACACAATGTATCAGCCAGAGGCTCAGACACAATGTATCAGCTAGCTCCTCTGCCAAACAAACCATCCCTGAACCTAGCAACTCAAAGAGCAACCGCTGCTTATTGCTCACAGCTGGATCCTGCGGTACTCATGTCTCCAGGCTGGGAGCCGGGAGTGGGGAGCGGCCGCCCAGCCCCCTCTTGCCTCGGAAGAACGGCTTTTCGTGGAGCCATCTGTCTGTCCGGGGGCCCCTGGTCTTCTCTGCGAGGCACTGAAGCAGGGGCCCCATGCTGTAAGGGTCCCACGTACAAGGCCTGCTTCCAGGCCTCAACCCAGCTTCCCGACAACCAGCCACTCGAGGCCCCCTGGCCCGGCCCTTCACCCCCAGGCTCTGGACCCCAAGTTCCACCCAGGGGCCTCGGGAAGGTGGGGGCAGGTCCCCTGCTCCGTGCGCCCTCCTGCCCCGAGGCTCCCTGAGGCCTGCAGGTCAAGGAGAGGGGGAGCCCCCTCCCTCCCCCGCCTCTCAGATTCTGCTGAGCCGGCTGAAACCCTAACCTCCGGGCGTCCCCACTCGTGCGATAAGGCCGCGCCAAGAAAAACAGCCCGAGAGACCCCTGATTTCTTCACGAATTCCAGAGCGCTTGGTTCACCCGGCGGGGGGGCCGGGGCCCTGCTCTGGCCCTGGCCCAGGTGGCCGTGGTGTGGATGAGGCAGACGGGCCGCAGGAGCGCTGCACCCCCAGCTCCCGTCCCCGGGGGATGGGGCCCTGACCACGCCCTGCAGGACCTTGAAGCATACCTGCAGCCAGCTTGTGCTCCATTTGCGTCAACTTCTTTCTTTTTAAAAAACATATTTTCTGAAGTCAGAGAGGAAGGGAGAGGGAGAAACATCCACGAGGAGAGAGAATCCTCCATCGGCCGCCTCCTGCATGTCCCACACTGGGATGGAGCCCCCAACCTGGGCCTGTGCCCTTGATGGGTTCCTGGGTCGATGCCCAGCCCCTGGGACCCTCCCCGCCAGGCGGGCCTGTTTGTTCCAACTTCTGAGGTCAGACAATGCCCCCGGCCAAGTCAGAGCGCGGCCGGCACGCTGGGCAGGGGCGTGGGCACAGGCGTGGGCTCAGGCACAGAGCGGGGGGCAGGCCGGCCCCTGGGGGCTCAGGGGGGAGAAGGCAGCTCCAGGCCTGGCAGACACACCGGGGCCCAGATCCCAGGTCACGGGGACGGGGCCATGTGGACCTCCACCCGAGGTCCCTCTCCTCGCCTGTAGGGGGCAGAACCCGGAGCTTAATGGGGACCAGGACCCCCTGGGCTTACCCCCATGGCGGGGTCGGAACCGCCGGGCCTGTGAGGGCTGGTGTCCTGGCAGAGGGTCCCGGGACCCAGGGAGGAGGGCCGGTCCATGATTCTCTCTCATCATCGATGTTTCTCTCTCTCTCCCTTTCCCTTCCTCTTGACATCAGTAGAAATCTATATTTTTAAAATAAAGATGAGTAAATAAATACATCTCTTGCCAGCCCCAGGCTCCTGTGGCCTCCCACACCCCTTGCCTTGCAGGGCATTGCTGTCCCTCAGCCTCTAAAGGCCTTCCAGCCCCAGGGGCCCCACATGCACCCCTCATGCCCCCCACAGGCAGGCCTCCCTCTCCCGCTCCTCCCCCTCGCCCTCAGCTCTGAGCAGAGTGTGCTTCCTCAGCTCTGCACGCCTGCCCCCCAGGCCATGAGGTCTGTGCCCCAGACGGGCTCTGAGGCAGGATGGGACCTTGTCCTGGCGCTTCCTGCAGGGACTATAAAGCCACTCCTTGTCGACCTTGGAGGGGACAGGGCAGGGCAGGGGCCTCCCAGAGGCTGGCTCAGGGGAGGCGGCCATCTGGTCCCGGAGGCTCGCGGGGGGAGGGGTGCGGGGGCGCCCCAGGAGGGCCCTCCCAGGCAGGTGCAGGCCCTTGGCAGCCCCTCGCCCCTCGGCGCCTCCCGGACCCTCGCCCCCGGGGGGCCAGCCCCATGGACACTGTTGACCCGCCAGAAACCTAAGCTATTATTACACAGAAACCTCTGTGAAGTCGGGGGCTTGAACTCCCCAGAAGTGTTTGCCCGATCGGGGGCGATAGCGGGTGATTAATGCCGGCGATAAGGTGTTGATTGGCTGCTGGGAGCTGCGGCGGACACAGGGGCCCTTGTGTGCGCCCGGCTGGCCACTGCGCCGGCCAGACAATAGCCCATTTATCCGCCGCCCACCCCGGACGGCCGCAGGGTGCCGGGCCGGGGACCCCACGCCCGTCCTGGGGAGAGGGCCCAGCGAGCGCCGTCTGGCCTGGAGTGTGCGGCGGAGGGAACGGCTGGGCCCACCCCCACCCTCCTGCCCAGCACCCGTAGAGCCACTCTGTGGGGACCAGACCCCCCGCCTCGGTGCCACCCTGCAGAGGGGGCTGCCCAAGCTGCTTGTGGGTGAAATCAGATTGAACAGAAAGTCCTTAAAGAGACGAGCGGACCCACTGGGTGGGGGGACAGTGCGATTGGACACAAAGCCGATACCGCTCAGCACCTGTGGACCCAGCGTTGGCGCCGACTGAGGGGCCGGCATTCCAGGGGGCACAGGCACGGCCCTAGCACCCTCCGGGTCTGTCTGCCCCAGCTCCTCCCATGTACGATGGGTTATGGGAGGGCCTGTTCTGAGTTGGGTCAGGGGGCGTCGAGGAGAGGGGGTTCGGCCCGGCTGGGAAGGGAGGTCCGTGGTGCGGGCGGAGGGCGGGCTCGGGCTGGGGCCCTGAGTCTGGAGGAAGCCTGCTGTCCGTCAGGCCTGCCCCGAGGGCACCATCCTGGCAGCTGCAGAGTGGAGGCTGGGCCGCCGAGGGGCTGTGGGGCACTGGGGGGGGGGGGGGCCTGGGAGGGGAGCCACGGGCAGACGGGACCAGGAGGCCCAGGTCCCAGGGAAGTCGACGGGGAGGGGCCGCCAGGGGTGCTGCCGGGCCTGGGCTGGCAGAGGTGGAGAGGGCCGGGGCCAGGCCGGACAGCAGGCTGCTCCAGGGCCCACCTGGGAGGCTGTGCCGGGAGCCGGCCTGGGCTCGGCCGCCACAGGGACAGGGCCGGCCGAAGTGCCTCGTGCTCGGGGCGCTCAGCTCCCTGCCAGAGCGCGGGGCCTCGAGCCGACCACTACCCCAGCCCCGGAGGCCGCGGAGGCCGCAGGGAGGAGAGGCCGGCAGGCCGTGCCCGTGCCAGGGGCCCCTGGACCCGGACCTCGGCTCCATGCACGGCCCAGGCGCAGGGGAGGGCGTTTCCCGACACTTTTCAAAATATGTGTGTATTGATGTCAGAGAGGAAGGGAGAGGAAGAGAGTCATGGACCGGCTGCCTCCTCCAGGCCCCACACTGGGGATCCAGCCCTCAACCCGGGCCTGTGCCCTGACCGGGAGTGGAACCCTGACCCCCGGGCGGGGCTCCCAGCTTGAGGGTTGCTGAGGCTCTCGGGGCCTGGTGGCCACCATCGTCTCCGGGAGGGCCCTGTCCAACGGCCGGAATGCGGGTGTGGGGCCCCTCGGGAATGCAGGCATTCCAGCGTGTGTCCGTGGGAGAGTCCTGGGCAAGGATGCCGGGGCGGGGGGTGCTTTCTCAGCGGGGTCCCCTCCTCCCTTGGCCGTGGCCCTGCCTCGGCCCCAGGCAGGACCCCCGGCTCCCCCTGTGTCCTCAAGGACCCGTCGCCAAACATGGCCTCCCCGGGGCCCTGTGTGGCCGTCTCCCCGGGGACCGTGGCCCCGGGTCGATGCCGGGAGTCGCCCCGACAGTCCCCCGGGGAGCCAGCCTGGGAGGGAAGACAGGGCACACGGCTGCCGCACACGGAGCGTGCTCACTGTGGTCCGGAAGCCGCTGTGGCCCCGGGCCCTCGGAGGCTGCTGGGAGCTCCCCCCGCCCCCACCCACCCTTGTCCCGAGCGGCCCTGGGGCTCCTGGTGCAGAGACATCAGGGAGGAAGTCGCTCAGCCGAAGCGGGTCAGCGGGTCACGGTGGCAGCCTCCTGCGACGTCACCGCCAGGACAGCCGCAGCCGCCCCTTCCTTCAGGCGTCCTCTCCCCGCCACCCTGGTGGCCCTGGCAGGCGGGAGGGAGGCCACAGGTCCCGGTGCCTGCTCCCGGGCAGGCGGAGGCCGGACCCCAGCACCCTGAGGCTGAGCGATGGCACCCGCGGGAGGCCCGCGCTGAGGGCCCGGGAGGGGGACCAGGCCTTTGGGTCTGGAATCCGCAGGAGAGCAGCCCCTGTGCGCGTCCCCAGGGCAGGTTTCTGTGGGCACGTTCTTGGCCACGAGTGAGCAGCTGGGCCAGCTCGCTCTCCCCTGCTGGTCGGGTTTGGGCTTGGTCCCGAGGAGCAGGCGCCATGAGGGTCCCACTGTGGCCGGCTGCTCAGGCTGCCCCAGCCCCACTGGCCCCTCCCCGCTCCCCCTGTGCTCTCCCTGCCCCTCACCAGCCAGCCACCCCACTCCGGGTCCCTCCACCCCTCACCCTGGCACCCCTGGGCCCAAACGCCATGCTTTGTGCCGCCTGACTCAACCAGGAGCCAGCCGCCCCCACGGGGAGCCCCTGTGCAGCGGCGCCACCGGCCCAGCCCGGCTTCGCCCCTTGGGCCCTGGGGCCTGGGCTAGGCAGGCCTACCGGCCTTCACTTTCCGCCCGCCTCTGCCGGGCTGCCTGGCACCTTCCTCCGTGCCAGGCCCCAGAGGTGATGCGGACGGACCTGCGGACAGCTGGGAGCGAGCGAGGGGCCCCAGGCCGGCGCTTCCGACGGGGCCAGGGGGCGTCTGACCTCGCCGGCCGGGGGCAGCCGTTGCGTGAGCACGAACAATCGGGCCAGTGTGCCGGCACAGGCGGCCTCCTCTTTCCGCCGGCCGGGGCGCGCGGCTCCCGGGCCGGCTCCCCTTGAACAAACATATTTATTGTGGTTGCCACCGAGGGCTGGCCTGGCCGCCGGGCCCGTCCCACCCACCCGGCCTGGGGAGGGGACCCCTGCCCTGTGGTCCCCCGCCTACCCCCCGGCCCACTGGCCTGGCCTGGCATGCCGAGGTGGAGGGCCGGCTTTCCGCTCAGAGCTGCTCCCACGGGAGCCAGTGACCACCCACAGGCTGCCGGCAGCTGCCGAGCCAGGCCCGTGGGGCGGGGCCTTGGGCAGCCCCCAGCCCCCCTCCGGACTCAGTCTCCAACAGGACGCTCTGCGGCGTCTCCCCGTCTCTCCTCCTGGGCCTTCCTCCCCAGGGACTCGGAGTGGTGGGACCGGCCTTTTCGGGGCTCTCAGCTTAGATCAGCACAGGGGTCCCCAGAAGTGCCATCCTGCCCACTATCCATGCTACTGCCTGTGTCCGAGGCCTCCCTGAGCGTGGGCGGGGTGAGCCGTGGCTCCATGGGCGAGGGGACGGGGATGGGGGTTCAGCTGGGACCCTGCTGCACCACCAGGAACCACAGGCACTGCCCCGTCCTGGCTCCCCGAGGCCTCTCCTGGGCTGTGGACGCCGTCCCCCAGCCTGTGTCCCCTCCCTGTGTCCCCATGTGGTCTCCGTGCGAGTTCTACGAGGACCCGTCCCATCGGGCCAGGCCTCCCAGAGGCACCCTCCATACGCAGCCAGCCTCCGGGCAGGAGGGGCAGGAGGGGCAGGAGGAGGGGCAGGGGCAGGAGGGCAGGAGCCAGGAAGGGCTGCAGCTGCCGGGGAGGCGTCCTGAGGCCCAGCCCCCACCTGCCCCTGGAGGCCCTTCCCGGGCCACATCCGGGGGTGCAGCCTGGGACTGCCGAGTCCCGGCCCGGCTCTGGTGGGCGGTGAGGTGACGGGCTCTGAGGATGCTGGGAAACCGCTCCATCCGCCCTGGAGTTTCAAAACCCGAGAGCCGCCGCGGGGCCCGAGGGCCAGGCCGGCCTGTCGGGGCCTCTGCAGCTTCCGGTCCCGGTCCCCAAGGCTGTGCCTGGGAGGTCCCGAGGGTCAGAGGGCAACTTCCCTGGCTGGGCTCCGGGTGGGGGTGTGGCACCCGGGGGCCGGGAGGAAGCCCCCGGCTCGGACCCTTGAGGGGTAGGCCCAGCCCCACCGCACAGCCCGGGAGCCCCACCGCCCCTCCACGCTCCCTCGGCGTCTCCCGCCAGGACAGACCCGGGGGCACAACTGCCCACGGACACGGACGTGGCCTGGAGCCAACGGCAGAGCCCGGATGTGTGCGTCCGCTGCCTGCAGGGCCGCCCGGGGGCCCAGAGGCCACTCTGGGGACCGTGTGCCTCAGGCGGAGGATGGGGGTGTCAGGCGGTAGCTCCGTTGGCGTAGGACGCCTAAGGTTGAGGAACCCACAGCGCAGCCGGCGTGGCTCCGTGTTTGAGCATCGACCCAGGAGCCAGGAGGTCAGGGTTCAGTTCCCGGTCAGGACACAGGCCTGGGTTGCAGGCTCCATCCCAGTGTGGGGGGTGCAGGAGGCAGCCGGTCCATGGTTCTCTCTCCTCATTGATGTTTCTCTCTCTCTCCCTCTCCTTCCGTCTCTGAGATCAGTGGGGGAAAAATAGATACGTTCTAAAGGCCCGTTGTCCTGCCTGCTCTGAAAACACAGTGGGATGGGGTCTTTAAACCGAACAGGACGGGCCAGAGCGGCTGCTCCATGACCAGCGTTTCATTCCCGGGAGTCCGAGGACTTGGTCTCAGCCCGAGGAGGAGCCCCGAGTCCTGCACAGCAGGGACCCCAGGCCCCGGCACCCCCTCCTCCCGCAGCCCCGCCACCTGGCAGCCCCAGCCCCGCGGCCCCCAGGCCCCGCGGCCCCCAGGCCCGGCCGGCGTGGGCTCCTCCGCCGTGTTTGAGCACTCGTTCCCCTCTCAAACCCTCCGATAAGGGCGGCGGCGCTGGAGGAGATCGTTAGGTAAACAGCGGACAGGTGTGCAAAGCGACGGCCCAAGAGGCAGATGCCGAGGCGGCCCCCCCGCCCCCCGTGAGGGGACCGCCCGCCCAGGGGACGGCGGCCACCGACTTTGAAGTCCTCCTGGACCTGGGTGGGCGGTGTGGTGTGAGGGTCCCTGTGATTACACTGGGCCCCACTCAGACAGTCTCCATCCCATCTGCACCCTGGGCACCCCGTCTTCCCCTGGACACCCCATCTTCCCCTGGGCACCCCATCTTCCCCTGGACACCCCGTCTTCCCCTGGACACCCTGTCTTCCTCTGGGAACCCCGTCTTCCTCTGGGAACCCCATCTTCCTCTGAGCTCCCCATCCTACCCTGGACACCCCGTCTTCCCCTGGGCTATGTGGCCAAATCCATTCCTGGCGTCTAGGGGTCAGGACGTGGACACTGGGGGCCATTGTCCTCAGAGAGAACTGCAGAGACCTGGGGCGGCTGCAAACCGGGGCCTGGAAGGGGTCCCTGTGAGCTGGGGGAGCTCCATCTGGGTCTGTGCCCTCCCCCCTTTAGGCCTTTGTTACTGGTAGAACAATCCAGAACTTTCTGCCACCACTAGCTTCCTCGCAGGGACAGCTGGGGCTGGGTTCTCTTTTCCAGGGACCTCAGCCCGTCTCAGAGAGCCAGCCCCTGTCCACTGAGCCCCTCTCTCCCTCCGCAGGGGGTCTGTCCGCTGTGACCCATTGGGGGGGGACACTGCCCCTTGGGCAGCTGGCACTGAGCCGTCCCTGGAGAAGCTGGGTGTTTGCTGACTCGTGTCCTGGGCTGATGGTGCGAGTGTGCGGCCAGGGGCCTGCTCCTCTGAGCTCTGCAAACACGAGAAAGGGGCCTGGCTCCACGTCCCCTCCCCCACCTCCTGCTCAGGCTGGAGGAGCGAGGAGCCGGGGCCAAGGAAAGCAGCCGGGCCGGGCCGGGGGCCGGGGAGCGGCGGGAGCCTCCGGGCTGGGGGGCGGGGGGGGCGAGACTGGACCGAGGCCACGAGGAGGCCCAGGTCGCAGGGCGCCAGCAGGAATCCGGGCGGGGCGGCCGCTCAGGCCCGGGGCGCTCTCCCCCAGCCCCAGGAAGAATTCCGAGCTTCCAGCGAATTCTTTGTCCGGCCCTGGCCACACAGGCCCCGATAAGCATCGGAGCCAGGCAGGTCACCGGGAGGTGAGCTCGCGCCCAGAGCCCCAGTCACGTCCTCCACCGGGGACCGGGACTTTCTTCCCCGGCCCTCAGGACACGGCGTGGCCTCTGCTCCACGGCAGCCATGCCCCGGCCACGCCACGCCACGCCACGCCATGCAGGACTGGGTTTGCCCCTGGTCTCCCGGGCGCCGAGGGGCGGCCTTCACCCTGCTTCAGAAGCGGGATTCAAGCCCCTGCTCGCCGCCCCTTCCCCACCGACCCGGCCAGGCACATGGTGGCCTCCGTGGTGTCTCCCCCGATGGGTCCCACTCTGCTTTCCCCACTTTACTCTCATGTCCATAATGCCTATGTGCAAACCGCTTAACTTACGTGATGTGTGACGAATGGGCAGGAAGAAGCTCAGACCTAGAATGTGTCACATAATAAACAGTGAGTGTGATTTCAACAACGTAAAACCATCATGGCGTCCCGAGGGCGGCGCCCTGCTCAGCCCAGCAGCCCCTGGGCACAGGCCGCAGTGGCTGTAGGGAGAGTTCGTGGGCCCGGGAGGGCGTGGGGTTGCACACGTGGACGTGGGGCACCTCAGGGGAGATGGGGCCCGGGTGTCTCCAGGCCAGGCCCAGGCCCAGGCCCAGGCCCAGGCCGGGGAGAGTGATTAGGAGAGAACTCACAGGACCTGGTGGGGCAGCCTGAAGACAAACACCTTGTGCGTCTCATACCCGAGTTCTCTCTCTGCCTAAGGCCGTGGTCGGCAAACCACAGCTCGGGAGCCACAGGCGGCTCTTTGGCCCCTTGAGGGTGGCTCTTCCACAAAATACCACAGCCTGGGCGAGTCTGTTTTGGAGAAGTGGCGTTAGAAGAAGTTTAAGTTTAAAGAATCTGGCTCTCCAAAGAAATTTCAATTTCTTTTGTGCTGTTGTTATGTGGCTCCGTTGAGGAATGAGTTTGCTGACCACTGGCCTAAGGAAACGCCCAGGGGTCCCGGAGACTCTGGCATGGTGGTGCCATGGGCCATGGCGGCACCGCTGGTTTGGTCAGGGGGTGCTCTCCAGGTCCACGGAGCTGAGGAGGAATCCACGAACCCCGCCCTGCTGTCCTACCAGCTACTCCGAGTCCCCTGCCCGCATTGCAGGCTGCTGCTCTGGGCGGGGCCTCGGAGGCCTGTCAGGCCCCCGCTGCCCCGGGAAAGGAATGTCCCCACCTCACCGGCCTGGCCGGTGGGGCCAGATGCTTCAGGGCCATGACTCAGGTGTCTTCCCAGGACACCCTGCGGGGCTGGGGGAGGGCCTGCTGCTGCGTGTGCACCCCTCCCGCCCCAGCCAGGCCTGGGCTCCCAGCTGTCCTCCACATGGTGAGGACCCAGCCTCCCCGTGGGACACACCCCGTGGGGTCCCCTAAACCCATGGCCCGCACACTCATCACTCAATAAAGGAGGGGGAGAACCTTACCTGTCCCATGTGAGGTTCAACCTTTGAGCCCAGGAGTTACTATAGTGACCAGTCTCGGAATAGTGACCAATCAGAAGGGATATCAAGGCACCAGGTTCTGTAGCTTTTATAAGCCATAGGGAAGAGAGACTCATTGGGGGGGGGCGGGGGACCCTTTCCCTTTCCCATGTAGGCGTCAGTTCTATGGAACTCTACCCTCCCTATATGAGAGTATTTGTTCTTTAATAAATTTCCACCTTTGCTATACCATCTTCTGTCCATGGATTCATTCTTCAACACTGGTGGACAAAGAATCCAGGTTCCAGTCCAAAAATGCCATTTCATTTGGAAACATGTATTGGAGATTAAATAACACATACTAGCAGTTACCCACATTGAGTTCCGGGGCTACAGGGTCTGCAGTGGGCACTGGCAGTGCATCTGGAACAAAGAGAGACAGATTTTTTTAACTTAAACTTCTTCTAATGCCATTTCTTCCAAACTTAAACGTCTTCTAACGCCACTTCTTCAACACAGACTCGCCCAGGCCGCGGTATTTTGTGGAAGAGCCACCCTCAAGGGGCCAAAGAGCCGCCTGCAGCTCGTGAGCCGCGGTTTGCCGACCACGGCCCTAAGCCATGGGCCTCAGGGCCCAGCCAGCCGGGCTCGGCACACGGTCTGTCCGGTTGGAACTCCGGGACCCTGTGGGGGCCGCTCTTCTCTCTCTTGTGGCTGCTGTGTGTCGCCCTGTGTCTCCCCTTGCCTCAGTCGCTGACAGGCCCCGGGGTGCAGGAAGGAGACCAGGAATGGGAAAAGGGGCGGGGGGCGTGGTCCAGGCTCTGGATGGAGTGAACGTGTGGGGAAGGTCTGCCGCTGGGGTCGCCCCTGGACCCGCCCAAGGCGTGGCTTGCGTCCTGCCTGCTTAGCAGGCCCTGTGTCCACCCTGGGCTCCCTCTGAACGAGGGGGCGACACCTCTTGGTGACCCTGAGGACAGCAGGTCTGGGCCCACAGGCGCCATGCAGATCTGGTTTGCAAATAGGTCCCAGGCCAGCAGCCCCACGGCCCTCGCCCCTCGCCCCTTGGCCCTGCTTCTGCCCCCCCCCCCCCCCCCGGTCGAACCCCTGCTCAGGCTCCCCAAACTGGAGACTGTTTTCCCCTGTGGCAACGATCAAGTTCACTGAGTTCCTCCATGTCTTTTCTTTAAAAAAAAATAAAATATATATATATATATTTTTTTTTTAAAATTAATTTCAGAGAGGAAGAGAAAAGGAGAGAGAGATAGAAACATCAATGATTAGAGAGGATCATTGATTGGCTGCCTCCTGCACACTCCCTCCCCCCACTGAGGATCAAGCAGCAACCAAGGCATGTGCCCTCGGCCAGAATCCAACCTGGGACCCTTCTGTTTGCAGGCTGACGCTCCAACCGCTGAGCCAAGAGGCTAGGGCTCTTCACGTCTTCTTCTTTTTTTTTTTTTTAATAAACTTTTATTGATTTCACAGAGGGAGAGAGAAGAATAAGAATAAGGAGAGAGAATCAGGGACGGGCTGCCTCCTTGCACCCCACACTGGGATCAAACCAACCACTCATGGACCTAACCAGGAATGGAACCAGGACCTCCCGGTTCATAGGTCAGTGCTCCACCCCTGAGCCACACCGGCCGGGTCTGAGTGTCTCTATTTCAGTGGACGCCCAGGTTACATCTGGGGAACATGGAAGCCTCCAGCATCATGAGTGTGCATGCATGCATGAGTGTGTGTGTGTATGTGTGAGCTTGTGTGCATGAGTGTGTGTGTGTGTGTGAGCTTGTGTGCATGAATGTGTGTATGCATGAGCTTGTGTGCATGGTGTGTGTATGCATGAGGTTGGATGTATGAGTGTGTGCGTCCCTGCACTCAAGACAGGCTGGGTCCTGGTCTGCCCGGTGGCGGGAGTACCCTGTGTGGGCCCCACACAGCGGCCCCTCGGTCTGGCTGACTCCCCCTCCAGTGCTATGTGGGCCGGGCTTCTCCGGGGATGTTTTGGCTGGAATCAAGAAAAGCCACCGGCTCAAGTGGGCGGGCCCGCTCTCCGGCCACGCGCCCCACTTGTGGGGTTCATCCTCATAAGGACCCGTGGACCTCGCTGGTCTTTGAAGCAGATGGTGTTACCAGCTGCCACCAGAGACCCTCGCCCCTTTCTCCGTCCGCACATCTGTCTCTTCCCTGCGGCCTCTGACGGGAATCTCTGGGACCACGTTCCAGGCGCGGGCCCCAGGCACCTATCCCCCACCAGGTCCCGCTGTAAAGGCACCGGAAGCTTCTCTGTGAGTGTGTGGTTCATGGCGGGGTCTGGTCTACCCGCCGCCAAGCTGAGAACGTTCCTTTCTCTCTCTCCTGGCAAGTCCTCTCTTTTACTGTAGAAGCTGACTTCATTTTATTTTCACATGTGTATGTTTTTAATATATTTTGTTGATTTTTTTTTACAGAGAGGAAGGGAGAGGAACAGAGACGCAGAAACATTGATGAGAGAGAAACACTGATCAGATGCCTCCTGCACACCTCCTACTGGGGATGTGCCCGCAACCAAGGAACACGCCCTTGACCAGGATCGAACCCGGGGCCTTTCAGTCCGTGGGCCGACGCTCTATCCACTGAGCCACACCAGTCAGGGCATTTCCATATATTTTAATTGTTGGTAGTATTACGGATCTCTCCCCCATCCCTTCCCCCTCCAGCCCCTCCTCCAAACCCCACAGCCCCGGCCAGGCCTTCACGGCCCTGTGCCCGCAGGCAGGACTCGGGAAGCTCTGAGCTCAGTCACTGACCCCTCCCGGGCTGACACGGCGATCCTGCCTCTGGTCCCTCCGGGGGGCGGCTCCCCTCCATAGATTGGGGGTGTCAAACTGTCCGTGCCTTCCGGGCCTGGGCCCGATCGGCATCTATTTCTAAGTACATGGCTGGGTTTCTGTTTGGGTCTTAAGTCTGTGTTCATACGTGTGTTCATATGTGCCTGTCATTCTGTTTCCCTGTGTCTCCCTGCCCCTCTGGAGAGGAGGCGCGATGCGGGTGCATGTCCCCCTGGGGCCGGGAGGGGGCGCTCCTCCTCAGAGCTATGCGGCGGCGGGCGTGCCCTTTCGGAGGTGACCTCTGCGGAGGTCTCCACATTTACCAGTAAATACATATTTATGCAAATCCTGTTTCCACACACAGCAGGGCTGACGTTTATCTCGTCCCAGGAATTCGTTTTATCTGGGTTTCCTTGCGATCGCTCCGAGATGGCCGCGGCTCTGGTATCTGCGTTGTTGTCCCCATTCCTGCCCTGCCTGTCATCCCGCATGCCCCCCGGCGATCTCTGAGTGTGTGACCAGAGCCACGCCGCCTTTCCCTTCCTCCACGGTGCGAGCAGCCCATGCACAGAGCTGCCCAGAAATCCAAACTCCAGCGGCTGTGTTCGGGAGGTCAGCTTCCCCGCACCACCACCACGCCCACGGCACTCTCCCCCCGAGGGGCTCGGCCAAGCCACGCTCTCCTCCCAGCCCCACACCCGGCGCCCAGGCCTCCCAGCGCAGGCAGACCCCAGTGGGCGGGCTCGCACGGCCGTGACCCCCCGACCGGCCGACGGGGTCCAGGTCACACGCACTCGTGCCCCGAGCTCGCACCGCTCGGGCCCTCGAGGTGGCCGGGCCTCTCACAGTCTGTGGGCGTTACTCCTGCCAGCCCTGCCGGCCTGGTGCCCCCGGAGCTCCCGGTGGCCTGTGGTGGGAGCTGGGCCCAGGTGGGGTGCCCATTCGATGGAGGGTCGGTGGGGGGAAACAGCGGGGGGATTACGGAATCCTGGCGGAGGTCGCGCTGAGGCCCCCTACGGCCCCCCCTCGCCCAGTTGTCTGCACCCCATGCCAGGGAGACCGAGACGCGCTGTCCCAGCGGGCAGGCCAATGCCACGCCTCCCTGTGAACTGATGCCCACACTCAACCCGGCTCCCCAGGACCCACCAGGACCCACCAGGACCCGCGCCCCCCCCCGTCCTCCCGCCCTCTCGGGCCCCGGGGCAGGGCTGGTCCCTCAGGCTCCCTGGTTGGCCGACGTGGGGGTTCAAGGAGACGGGGCCGTATCTGCAGCATGTGCTCTGTTGGGGTTCTGGGTTTGGGGAGAACACAGTGGCCCCTTCTCATCTCATCACATCAGGGCACACGCTCCCTGCACAGCCTGCCCCGGAGGCTGCCCTGACTGCCTGGCCAGACCACACCTGCCAGGCGTCCCCCCCCAATGGCTCTCCTCCCCTCCCCGCCCTCCCCTCGGACCCACCAGGGGTTGGCTGTGGGCCTGGATCGCCAGGTTGGGCCTCCATGAGCCTGGGGATGGGAGGACCCCAGGAGGGACCCCAGAGGCAGGGGCCTGGGTAGCAGGGAGCAGTGTCAGGCCCGACGTGGGAACCCACACATGGCCCTTCCCAAAGGGGGTGCCGCCCCCCCCCCGGCCCCTGGGGGTCTGGGCTCTTTCACTGGCACCTCTGAGCCGGGCCTGGCCCTTGGTGGGTATGCAAATCGCATTAGCCTGGCACCGAGCCCGTCTTAAAAGCAATAGCTTTGGAAGCGGACGGAGCCACACCATGGAGTCACCGGATGGTGACAAAGCTGCTCATGGCCTCCTCCCGGCCGCGGGGCCCTCATTACCGTAATGGGACTTATTTTGCTTCGTTGACCAAAGTAATTGGTTTATTAACCTCTCCTTCCCTCTGGGGGGGTGGGGGGGCCTGGGGAGACCCTCCCAGCTCCGCCCCTCGGCCAGTGCCCGCTGGGCCGCCCCACCCCCACCCTGGCAGCCAGCACCCTGCCCCTGGCCTGGCCCCGCGCCGCCTGGCACCGCCGTTCCTGTGCCCACACTCGCTGCGCGCCCAGCACTGGGAATGCGGCGTGAGAAAAGCCGGCCTCGGGGAACGTGCAGGCCCACAGTCAGCATGAGTGGGGCTCTGGGGGGAAGGTTTGGGGGTCGGCCTCCCAGCACCCCACCGAGGCCGTGATGTTCAGGGGGTTCAGGCTCTGCAAGAACAAAGCAGCCCCGACTCAGCCTAAAGCCCCAGGGGCTCGGGGTGCAGCTGGAGGCCGAACCCAGGAGGGAGCAGGTTAGGGAATCCGTGTCAAGTGCCCCAGAGAGGGCTCTGCGCCTTCACCGGGCTGAACAGTGTGCCCACCAAGTTTCTGTCCTGCCAAAGACAGGGGGGGGCCTGGGCTCTGCAGCCCCAGGACCTGAGGGACGGCCTCTGCAGCTCCCAGGAGCCGGCTGGCCCGGGCCCGACCGCGTCCTCTGTTCTCCTGCCCGGGACCCGAGCGGCCATGGGGGCCTGAGCCAGCCGTAGGGGCCAGGCCCGTGTACAAGCCCAGGCCTTTCGGAAATGCCCTCTGAAGACAAACTTCCAAAGGAGCCCACGGCCCGGCCAGCGTGGCTCAGGGCTGAGCATCCACCCAGGAACCAGGAGGTCCCGGTTCGATTCCTGGTCGGGGCACAGGCCCGGGTGGTGGGCTCGGTCCCCATGGGGGGCGTGCAGGAGGCAGCCGGTCATGATCCTCTCTCCTCACTGCTGTTTCTCTCTCGCTCCCTCTCCCTTCCTCTCTGACATCAATAAAAACATTTTTTTTTTTTTAAGGAAGGAGGCTCCCAGATAGTTCTTCGACGTGAGGGACTGTCTCTCCTTTGTTTTATTTTATTTTATTTATTTATTTATTTATTTATTTAAAAATATATTTTACTGATTTTTTTACAGAGAGGAAGAGAGAGAGATAGAGAGCTAGAAACGTCGATGAGAAAGAAACATCGACCAGCTGCCTACCGGGGATGTGCCCGCAACCCAGGTACATGCCCTTGTCTGGAATCGAACCTGGGACCTTTCAGTCCGCAGACCAACGCTCTGTCCACTGAGCCACACCGGCTTCGGCCTCTCCTTTGTTTTAATCAACAAGTTCCCAGGAAGTCATTTCGGGGGTCCGGTCACCCCAGGGCTGTGAGCGGGGACCCGGCTCCGTTGCCAAAACACTCCCCTCATTTTCCCTCTCGGCTGGGAGCCCACCCACCCGCCATTCCCAGGCTTAGTGAGGCTGACAGGCTGCAGCACACGCCTCAGCATCCCCCTGGGTTTAATGGGGTCCCCCCGGCTGCCATGCACACCCCGCCCTCTTCCTGCCCCTCCGGGGACGAGGCCCAGACAAAGACGCCAGCTCCTCTGAGCTCGAGCCTCTGAGTTTCACCACCCACAGGAGCCGAGCCCAGCCCAGGGCTTCTCAACACGCTCCCAGCTCCATGTCCCACCAAGGCCATGGCCTCAGGGTGGTGAAACCCCGGCCCACGGGGCACTGGACACATGGCGGTCACCTTATACTGTCATGGCAGGACTCCAGGTGCCAGGACAGTGGGGCCCTGGCTCACAGGAGGGGCGCAGCCAGATGGGAATGGGTGCCGGGCTCTGGCAGGGAGGAGGGAGAGGGCTGTGCCTGGTGGGTGGGCTTGAGCGTGGCTGCGGTGTGGCAGGGGTTTGTGGCCATGGCTGTGGGGGCAGGAAGGCTGTGGGGGAACCGTGGCAGCCCACCCCCCGACTGGGTGGACCCTCCACCAGCGGCTCCAGCTGGACCCTTCAGAGGTGGCTACACGGCCTCTGGGGCCACCCAGTCTGGTTCGGGGTCAGCAGGAGCCAAGCACAGGCCCCGGGCGCTGAGGGCCATGGCCGGGCAGATGCGGGCGGTGCCTGGCGGCAGCGGCTTTCTGGCGCCAGAGCCAGGCGGTGGGGGCCGTGTGAGCGGTGGCTGCACCGTGCACGCCGTGGGGCCTGCTTCCAGCTGAAGAATGTACCTGGGGCCGCGGCCGACTTCAAACCACCCGCCCGGCCGCCCGCAGAGAGCAGAGCCAGAGCCGGAGGCCAGGCCACCTGGAGGGCAGGTCAAGGACAGGGACGGGGGGTGGGGGGAGGAGACTGCAGGGCAGCAAGCTCCCAGCAGCCAGGCCGGACACAGACACCCAGAGCCCCGTCCAGGCTGGGCACACAGGACCACGCGCCCACCCCCCGGACGGGAGCCTGGGCCTTTGCTGTGTTGTCAGACCACAGAAGGGCAGACACTGTCCTGTGGCCTGGTCCCCACACCCGACCTGCCCGTCTCCTCTCCCAGGGCCTTGGAGACTGACCACTTGGTCGGGCCCAAGCATGGTTCCTACACCCCACAGGGGTCGGGAGATGTTTGAGGGGGACAAAGACCACACGTGCACCCCTGAGCTGTCCCAGGACGGTGGCTGGGCCCTCTTTCCAGGGTCCCCAGGAAGGCACCCCAGGCTCCATGAGAGTCACCCGCCTCCGTCAGCATGAAGCCTTCTCTGCCCTCGGAGCCTCCTGCAGGCCTCGCCATGGCTGGGGCTGGGGGCTGCTTGGGGGCTGGCTGGGGGCTGCTTGGGGGCTGGCTGGGCTGGGTGGGGGCTGGCTGGGCTGGGTGGGGCTGGCTGGGGGCTGCTTGGGGGCTGGCTGGGCTGGGTGGGGCTGGCTGGGCTGGCTGGGCTGGCTGGGCTGGCTGGGGGCTGCTTGGGGGCTGGCTGGGCTGGCTGGGCTGGGTGGCCATGCCAGGTGGGTCCTGACCTTCAGAGCCCAGAGCCCTCACCTGTCACCTCCTAACCATGGTTGCCATGCGTCTCTGCCGAGGGCACAGAACCCCCTGGGCGTAACCGGCTCCTTTCCCAGCTGGAGCTCCAGTGGCACAGCGGGTCCTTCCTCGGGGACGTGTGCCCCAGAGGCCACCCGGGCACTCCCAGGTCGCCGCCCGGAGTCCGGGGCCAGGGCAGCGTCCAGCGTGTTTGGCAGGAATGACCGAGCATGGGGCAGAGGCCTGCGCTGGGGCCGGAGGGCGGCAGGTGGGGGCACAGGGGCACCCAGAGGAGCTCACAAGCTCAGAGGTGTCACCACGCGGGAGTCCCCGGCCCCTCGGAGAGCTGCTCCCTCGGAGGTTCTTCAAAGCGGTCTCCGCGCCTTCTGCCTCTGCTTTTCCATGACGATTTCAGAATCCGCTTGAAACCTTTCTGAAAAAGAAGAAAGGAAAAAAAGAAAAAAAAAAGCCCAGCTGGTGTGGCTCAGTGGATAGAGCACCAGCCTGTGGACCGAAGGGTCCCGGGTCCGATTCTGGTCCAGGGCATGGACCTCGGTGGCAGGCTCCTCCTCAGCCCAGGCACTGGTCGGGGCGCCGGCAGGAGGCAGCCCATCGGGGTGTCTCCCTCGCATCGACGTTCCTCTCTGTCTCTCCCTCTCCCTCCCACCCTCCCACACCTCAGTGGGACACGTCCTCGGGGGAGGATTAGCAAAGAGAAGAAAAGCCATTGAAGTCCTCGGAATCGCACTGAATCCTGGGAGTTTGCTCCAGACACACACAGAGCGCCCGGTTCGCACACACATCACGTCCCGCGGCTCAGGCCGGGCGCGCGGGCCGGCCCGCCGGTTTCAATAGCCGGGGGCCCTCCGTGGGGTGGGTGCCGTGGCGCCCTTTCATTCCACGCCGCTGCCGCCGCCAGCCCGGGAGCACAGTCGGGTTTTGTTTGTCGCCTTTAAGGCCGGCGCTCCGGCCACATTCGTCTGGCGGCGGAACCGTTTACCCGGAAACTCTTCAGGGTCCCGAGCCGACGGAGACGTCGCTGGCAGATCGCGGCGGGCTTACTTTTTCCGATCACGCCGCAGCCCGCCTCCCGGCCCTGCCCTGGACGCCCGCCCGGGCTGAGACGTGGGGCCCATGTCAAAGCGGCCTCACAGCCGCGCAGCCCCCGGCCCGTCTCAGGTGCGTGCCTGCCCAGGAGCCGGGCGGCCAGCACTGGGTCTGTTCCTCGGCCTGGCGTCCGGCTTGTTGCCCTCGCCCCACGGCCTGCGGGCGTGCTTCTCGTGGGGAGTGGGGCCTCCGCTGTATCAGACGCTTTTCTGCATCTTTTGAGTTGGTTATATGTTCCCCTCCCGGGCTCCGTCGAGGTGGTGAGCGAGACGACGGGTCCTCCGGTGCTGAGCCGGCTGGCCGCCCGCGGTCGGGTTACACGGGTCCCCGGATGCCCACCCGGAGGTTCGCGGTCAGAACGGGAAGGTTTCAGCGTGGGCATGGGGAGATGGTCCCATTTCCGCTTTAATGGCTTTCGTTGCGATTGGACCATTTGGACATTTTTATCCCCTTGTTTGTGTCTCCTTTCATATATTGTGTGTTATTCATCTACTTCTAATCTAAAGCATAAGAATTGTCGAAACCGGTGTGGCTCAGAGGATAGAGCGTCGGCCTGCGGACTGAAGGGTCCTGAGTTTGATTCCGGTCAAGGGCATGTGCCTTGGTTGCGGGCACATCCCCAGTGGTGGGTGTGTAGGAGGCAGCAGATGGATGTTCCTGGCTCTCTATCCCTCTCCCTTCCTCTCTGTGAAAGACCAATAAAATACATTAAACTGTAAGAATTACTTTTGTACATCAGGTTCTCTGGGCGGGTTTGAAAAGACACCTGTCGGTCTAGGACAGGCTCCTTTCTGATTCCCGCCGTCCCAGTCCGTCGCAGTGAGCTACCGGCCCTTCCCTTGCCGGATGCCCTGAAGCCCCCGGGTGTTCACGCCCTGGCTACGCTCTTGTCTCTGTGGTTGGCTTTTAAATTCGCTCTTTTTTTAACATCTGGAGCCCCAGGCCGCCTCTCCTCACCCCGAGACGGGCGTCAGCCACCACGCATCCCGAGTGCCTGCTCCGCGGCCCGCGAGGCGCCTGTCTGTGGGCTTCCCCCGGCAACACCGGCTCTGACCGGGCACCGCCCGCAGCCCCTTAGACCAGCCAGGGCCCGGGCCGGGGAGGAGCCTGCCACCGAGCTGGGTGCCCTGGACGGACGGAAACTGAGCCCGGACCTTTGTCCACGGGCCGGCACCCTACCTACTGAGCCACACCAGCCAGGCCTGACCTCAGGAAACATGGTGGCCGGGGCCACGCACCTGAGCTTCCTTGCCCGCCGTCCCACCCTGAGCGCTCAGCCCCTCCCCATGCCTCCACGCTTCCTCTGGGGTCCTTCTCTCTGTCTGGGGGCAGGGGGGCGGGGGACCCCATTCCTTCTTCAGGCCGCTCCCTGGAAGCTTCGGTTTGGGCTGCACCTTTCTGTGCGTGTCCGTTCGTCTGTACACACACAGCGCACACAGGCCCCGTCTGAGCCGGCTCAGTGCACAGCTCGGCAGGAAGAGGCGCATTCACACGGTCCTACCCCCCCCCTGCACCCTCGCCTGACGCTCTGTCCCCGGCCCCTCCCGCCTGGCGCCCCCGCCGCTTCCTGTTTCTGTGGCTCTGACCCCGAGGGGACCTCCCGGGGCTCGGCAGGTCTGTCCCTCCGGGCCTGGCTTCTCTCACTCGCACCCCCGCGTACGAGGCCCGTGCGATGGGTATAGAACGCTGAGTTGATAATTGTCCCTGAGCACTTTGAAGATGCCATCTGGCTTTCCTCCTCCCGCTGACAAGCCAGCTGCCCCCTCCCGGCCTCCTGCTCCGGACACGCCCGGGCCTCCTCCTCGGCTCAGCCTCCTTGGGCCGGGGTCTCCCTGTGGGTGTCGAGAGCAGCCGGAGCGGGGGGCACGGCCGCCCCCACGTCCTCGGGACCCACGCCCCGTGTCTCTGGGCCCGCGCCCTGACGAGGGGAGGACTGTGGCCGTGGCTCCCGGCTGCGCTGTTTCCTCGCGGTTCATTCCGCTTTTTTCCGCTCCCGGGCTATTTTCATCCGCTCACAAGTGTCCTTATCTCCACGCCGGCCCTGCTCTGCGTCCGGGCGCCGCCGCGCTCCACGCCCGCGATGGCCCTGTGTCTGGGGTTCTCTCCGGTCAGGGTCCCAGGGATCTTACTTCTCTGCCAAGCGCTCGGCTTTCTCTCCAGCGAGACCCTTGAACCTGTTCATCCCGGTTATCGAAGCCCTAGGGCCGGGCTGAGCGCGACCTGGGCACCAGGAGGTCCCAGTCTGTTCCCCGTGTCGTCACCGGAAGTCCCTGCTTGTAGCAAACACCCACGTCAGTGGCTGAACACGGCGCTGGCGAGGCGGTGCTGCTGGCGTGGCGGGCGGGGAGGGGGGCCCACGTGGCTGCCGAGACGCTGGCCGCTCGGGATGGGTGGTCGGTGGCCTCGCCCTCGTGTGCACTGCTCGGAGCGGGCTCCTGGCCAGCGGCTCCGTCCTCCCGGGTCCCCAGGGCACCTGAGCTACACACAGCGGGCCCTCCCCCGCATTCTTGCCCTCTCAGCAAGTTCAAGGTCATCTCAAGTTCAAGAGCACGTACGTCCCTGAGCCTCCCCCCTCTGGGATCTGTTCCCGGATCGAGTCTCAGCCCCCGTTTCTCGATCTCTGGGGGCTGAGACAATGCCGGGGCTCCCTGCGCTGGCACCTCCTCCTCTAAGGGGACCGGTTCCCTCTGGCTGCAGGAGGTGCCGGCAGGGTGGGTCCAGGGTGGGACGGGATGACCTGAGGCGATGGGGGTCTCAGGCGGGAGCCCCCCACTCTGGGGTCCCCTCACATCCGTGATGTCTGTGTGCCCTGGGCGCCCTGCTTATCCCAGGCCCTGGGCCCTGCTTCCCATTCCGCCTGTATCCACGCCATGGCCCCGTGAGGACACGGGGGCGGGCGGCCACCGCAGGCTCGGGGCTGGTCCCCGCTCCCGGGCGGCTCTGCTGGGCGGGGGTCAGCAGCCGGGGGGGCGGGGGGGGGGCGTGCGGCTGCTCCGGCTTTGGGCAGTTTCAGCGGAAGGTTTGGTTGGAATAAACATCGGACCCCGAGTCCTTCCCTTCGTTTTTCTCTGCGATCGCATTTCGTGGGCTGTGGTGTCTCTGTTGATGGCGTTTCTAGAAGGAGCTTTGGAAACAGAGCCGAGCGGCTCAGTAGTGACGTCCTCGGCCCCGTGTCCTGCAGCCCACACACTGTCCAGACGCCCTTCCCCGGAGGGGGGCGCGGAGCGTCCGGCTGAAAGGTCCTCCGGCCGCAGAGAGAGAGCCGTGTCCGCGGCTCCGCTGTGAGCTAGGGCAGCAGGCGAGCCCGGGCGCTGCCCGGCGGGGGCACCGGGAAGGGCTGCGCCCGGCGGGCACTGACACCGCCCCCCCCCCAGGCTGCGGGAGCACCACCGGGCCGCCATCAAGGTCATCCGCCGCATGCAGTACTTCGTGGCCAAGAAGAAGTTCCAGGTGAGTCCCGCCCCCTGCCCGCGCCCGCCCTCCCCTCGGCTCAGAGCAACGGGGCTCCCGGCTCCCACAGAGGCGACCCCGGCAGCGGTGCCTGCCCACCTGCGGCCCCTCCTCCCACCCCCGGAGCCCCGGTCCGTCCGCGAGGGGACGGTGCCCGGGGGGCGGGGGACGGTGCCCGGGGGTGGGCGGGGGGACGGTGCCCGGGGGGCGGGGGACGGTGCCCGGGGGTGGGCGGGGGGACGGTGCCCGGGGGTGGGCGGGGGGACGGTGCCCGGGGGTGGGCGGGGGGACAGTGCGGGGGCGGGGGGACGGTGCCCGGGGCGGGCGGGGGGAGGGCACCGGGCGGGGGGACGGTGCCCGGGGGCGGGGGGACGGTGCCCGGGGCGGGCGGGGGGAGGGCACCGGGCGGGGGGACGGTGCCCGGGGCAGGCGGGTGACAGTGCTGTGCCCGCAGCAAGCCCGGAAGCCCTACGACGTGCGTGACGTCATCGAGCAGTACTCCCAGGGCCACCTCAGCCTCATGGTGCGCATCAAGGAGCTGCAGCGAAGGTGGGCGACCCAGCCCTCCGCACACCCTGCCAGGCTCCCCCCCGGGCCCCACTCTGGTCCCCCAGCCCCCCAGGGGAGGGGGCACCCAGGCAGCTCCGTCCGTTCCTCGCACCTTGTCTGGAGGCGGCGGGCGGCGTGGGTCTCGCTGGCACACGCTGTCTGCTGCCGCGGCGTGAGCTGTCCCCTCCCTCCCCAGGCTGGACCAGTCCATCGGGAAGCCCTCCCTCTTCATCGCCGTCTCAGGTGGGTCCGGGCACGGGCGCCTGGGCACGGGGGCGCCACACCCTCCCCCCCCCGCAGACGGCCTCGGGGTCACCCCGGTGGGTACCAGGCTGTGACAGCAGGGAGAGGGCAGAGCCCAGCACAGCGGCCTCGCGCCCACCGCACCCAGCACCCAGGGGTCCGGCCGGCGGCGGGAGTGGGTGAGGCGAGCCCGGCTCCCAGCTTGGCCCCGGACAGGGTGCGGTCACTCCAGGGAGGACTGGGGGCAGGTTCCCGAGGCCGCCTTTGCCCAAGATCACAGGGAATCACAGCTCCCACAGGCAGGACCCAGGCAGCGGGTGTTCCCACGGGGGGGGGGGGGCCTGCAGTGGGTTCCCACAGCAAGTCTCGGGGTCACAGGCCACAGCGCTGGGAGGTGCAGCAGGAGGGGCCACGGCCATCCCCCTTCCCCACCTCACTGTACTCCACCTCACTGCACCCCCCTACCTCACTGCACCCCTCCCACCTCACTGCACCCCACTACACCCACCGCACCCCACCTCACCACACCCCACCTCACTGCACCCCTTATACCCACCCCACCTCACTGCACCCCACCTCACTGCACCCCCCCACCTCACTGCACCCCTTATACCCACCCCACCTCACTGCACTCCACCTCACTGCACCCCACTACACCCACCGCACCCCACCTCACCGCACCCCACCTCACTGCACCCCTTATACCCACCCCACCTCACTGCACCCCACCTCACTGCACCCCCCCACCTCACTGCACCCCTTATACCCACCCCACCTCACTGCACTCCACCTCACTGCACCCCACTACACCCACCGCACCCCACCTCACCGCACCCCACCTCACTGCACCCCTTATACCCACCCCACCTCACTGCACCCCACCTCACTGCCCCCCCCCACCTCACTGCACCCCTTATACCCACCCCACCTCACTGCACTCCACCTCACTGCACCCCACTACACCCACCGCACCCCACCTCACCGCACCCCACCTCACTGCACCCCTTATACCCATCCCACCTCACTGTACCCCACCTCACTGCCCCCCCCCACCTCACTGCACCCCTTATACCCACCCCACCTCACTGCACTCCACCTCACTGCACCCCACTACACCCACCGCACCCCACCTCACCGCACCCCACCTCACTGCACCCCTTATACCCATCCCACCTCACTGTACCCCACCTCACTGCACCCCCCCACCTCACTGCACCCCTTATACCCACCCCACCTCACTGCACCCCACCTCACTGCACCCCCCCACCTCACTGCATCCCTTATACCCACCCCACCTCACTGTACCCCACCTCACTGCACCCCACTACACCCACCGCACCCCACCTCACTGCACCCCTTATACCCACCCCACCTCACTGCACCCCACCTCACTGCACCCCCCCCACCTCACTGCATCCCTTATACCCACCCCACCTCACTGCACCCCTTATACCCACCCCACCTCACTGTACCCCACCTCACTGCACCCCCCCACCTCACTGCACCCCTTATACCCACCCCACCTCACTGTACCCCACCTCACCGCACCCCGCTGCACCCTCCGCACCCCACCCTCTGAGGTTCTTGCCGCAGAAGGTCATGGCTCAGCTTCCCCCGTGGGCTCCCTCTCCCTCAGTCACGCTTCTCCCCAAACATGGCGGGCCCATGGCGGCCCCCAACACGCACATCCTTGACACAACGTTTTGCCTCCAGAAAAGAGCAAGGACCGCGGCAGCAACACCATCGGCGCCCGGCTGAGCCGCGTGGAAGACAAGGTAGGCCGAGGCCCAGGCTCCGGGCGGCGCCCTCCCCGTGGCGGCCAGTCCGGGGCCCCCACGGAGCCCCCCACGGCGGCCGCTCGCCCTCCAGGCGCCTGGGTGCCCCTCCCGCCCCGCTGGGCATCGTCCGCGGCAGGAGGCCTAGGCCGCTGGTGTCCTGACCCCTGACCTGTGACCTCTTTGCTGCGGTGGCTCCAGCGCCCTCAGGCCCCTCCCCGAGGTAGCATCCCTCGCCCCCAGCCCGTGCACCGGGGACCTCAGGTGTGTCATGGGGGCGCGGCTGTGCGGGGGGGTCGGCCGAGACCCCGCTGGGCCCCAGGTGGGACCGTGCGCCTCCGGGGCCTGGGAGCGGGCGGCCGGCGCCTTTGAAGTCCGTGGGAGCGGGCTTATCTGCAAGCAGCTCGGCTGCGTTATCGCGTCCTGGCCTAAAAATAGAGGGGTTTCGGCTGGGCCGGGGGTGCTGCCCTCGTTTCCCCGGCAACGCCTGGCTCTGGCCCGTGTCTGGGGGCTGCAGCGGGGCAGGGGGCAGGGCACGGCCCGTCCACTCCGCCTTCACCTGCACCGGGCTGCGCCCCGGGGGCCCCAAGACCCGTCCGGGGTCGGCCGAGGGGAGGCCGCTGTCCTGGGGCCCCCTCCAGGCACGGCCCTGTCTGGGGAGACTGTGCCATCTTCACCCCCTTGCTGCCCACGGGGACCTGGGGGGTGGGCAGGGACACTGCCCGCTGGGTCTTGGCCCCGCTGTCCACCAGGAATGACCGTGCTTACTGGGGTCCCCTAGGTCCCAGGTGTGGGTTCTTATGAGACAAGATCTGTATAGTGCACGTGTGCCCCCAACCCAAAGTCACATCACAAAAAATATATATATGTTTTTATTGACTTCAGAGAGAGGCAGGGAGAGGGAGAGAGAAACATCCATGGGGAGCCTCCTGCACACCCTACCCTGGGGACCGAGCCTACAACCCGGGCCTGTGCCTTTGACCGGAATAGAACCTGGGACCCTTGAGTCTGCAGGCCGACACTCTACCCACTGAGCCACACCAGCCAGGGCATCCACTCCTCTCCTGTCACCACCATCACTTAGGCCCCCTCAGGCAACCGCCACATGGCTGTTTGTGTCCACGCGTTTCTGCGTGAGACGGCGTGGCCTTGGCATCGGCCACCTGACTGAGCTCGCTCAGCACAACCTTCTGGGCCCGCATGCCGACCCCGTAGACGGAGGGGGCGTGAGCCAGTGGTCCCGCTGGGGCTCACGCCCCCTCCGTCTGCGGAGAGGCCGGCCCTGGGGCCCGGGCGGTGTTCCCGCGTTCCTGCCATGTCCGCTTCCTCCCTCCGCGCAGGGTGCCGCCCAGGTAGGCCGCAGCGCCTGCCTGGCCTCCGCGCCTTGCTCCCCGCCCACCCGGCGCCGCCATCACTAATGGCCTCCGTCCTGTCTGTCCTGCGCGGGGCCCGTGGACGCCGTAAAATGGACTCTGTTTGCACCGCGAAGCAGCCCAGGGCGAGCGTGCCATGCATTTCAGTGAGGCCGGCCGGTCCGCCTCCGCCCGCCTCCGCCCAGCTCAGAGTGTTCCCACCGCCGCCCTGAGCAGGTTCCCAAGGCCGCTTCCCGCCCCGAGCGCCCCCTCCCCCGCGGCTCCGTCTCGGGGTCCCTCCATTTGGAACCGCGCCTCCTCCGGCCGCGTCCCACACACGGCGTCCAACGCTGGCCGTGCCCGGCCGGCGTTCTCACAGGGCCGGGCCCGGGGGCCCGCGCACCCCCGCGCCGTGCCCGCGGAATGCAGAGCAGCGCCCCGCTGTGCGCCCGGGCACGCGGGGGAGCCGGGGCCGGTGATGGACGGCTGGATTGTTCCCAGCCGGGGCCCATTGTGGGCCCGGCCGCGGGACCTTTGTGAGCCGCGTTTGTGCGGACACACGTCCCGCCCGCCCGCCCGCCCGCTCGGGGTGCGGCCGCTCCTGGAAACGCGGCCGGCGGGGGGGCGGGCTCTGCGCCCCTGGCTGGCAGGCGGCCCCCCGTTTCCCAAGGCCCGGCCGCCCCGGTTTCCCACCCGTCACGTGCGGGGGGTCCCCGCTCGCGTCTCGGCGCGGCCGGCCGGCCCTTTCATGTGCCGGGCGCTGGCCGGCGTGCCGTGGCATCTCATTGTGGCCCGATTCGCAGCGCCCTGGCCGCTAACGATGTTGAGCAACTTTTCATGTGCTGATTAGCCATTCACGCCGCTCCCCGCGATGTTTATTCAACTCTCGCACCGATGCTCTAATTAAGCGGTGGGTCCCGTTGTTCTGCCGGGAGCTGTTTACTGGCCGGCCCGCGTCCTTTATGGGACGTATGACTTGCAAATGTTCCCGTTCCGGGGCGGCCCTTTCACTCACTTAATCGTGTCTTTTGGGCCAGAGACGCTTTAAATTTTAATGAAGTCCCACGGCCGCTCCGCACGGCCCGCCGTGAATGGCGAGTCGAGGGGCCGCCGGATCCGGTAGTGAGCGTTTTCTTCTGGGAGGTTGGCAGTGTTAACTCTTAGGGGGGCAGCGGGCGGCGGGCGGCGGGCGGCGTGGGAGCCTAGGGAGCCGAAGTCCGGGGAAGTTCTCTCTGCGCCCCTCGCCCGGCCCGTCAGCCCCTCGCCCGGCCCGTCAGCCCCCACACTCCACGGCCGTGTGCTCTCTCCGGCCCCTCGCCCGGCCCGTCAGCCCCTCGCCCGGCCCGTCAGCCCCCACACTCCACGGCCGCGTCCTCCCGCTGAGTTGTCAGCAGCCAGTTCGGCACAAACACGGCCCCGTTCCTGACGAGCCCGCGGGTCCGTCCTCAGTCCCACGCCACGGCGCCCGGATTGTCGGTGGGCGTGCGACAAGGCCTTCCAGCTCCATTCTTTGCCAAATTGTTTGGCCCGTTTCGAAGGCCTATGAGTTTTTTTTGTTTTGTTTTGTTTTTTTAAATGTGTTTTTATTGATTTTGGAAAGAGAGGAAGTGAGAGGGAGAGAGAGATGGAAACATCCATGATGAGGGAGCATCATGGATGGGCTGCCTCCTGTACGCCCCCTACTGGGGATCAAGCCTGAACCCGGGGCCTGTGCCCTGACTGGGAATCGAGCTCTTGGTCCACAGGTTGATGCTCAACCATCGAACCACACATGCTGGGCTGAGTTGTTTTTTTTTTTAATACTCACCCAAGGAGAGGGGGGGGAGAGGGAGGGAGAGAGAGAGAGGGAGGGAGGGAGGGAGAGGCGAAAACATTGATCGGCTGCCTCTTGCCCACTCCCTGATGGGGAATGGAACCCACAACCTTTGGTGTACAAGACAACACTCCTGCCCACTGAGCCACACTGGCCAGGATAGTCCTGTGAATCTCAGAATCATTTCCGTCCATTTCTACAAAGCAGACGAACAAACGGACAAACCCTGCAGGGCTGGGGTGAGGATGCATGTGCCCAAAACCGAGGTCTATCCACTGAGCCACACCAGTTTAGCTAGACGCCTTTACTTTCTTGTTCTTTTCCCCTCTCCTCTCCTCTCCTCTCCTCTCCCCTCCCCTCCCCTCCCCTCCCCTCCCCTCCCACTTACTTACACTGGCCTGAACTTCCAGCAGAATGTGGACAGAAAGTGGCCAGGAGAAATCAGATGGAGAAAAGCTTTCAGTCTCTCGCCACCACGTGTGAGGGCAGCCTGGGCTTCCCCGGAGTCTCTGTCGGGGGGAGCCTCTTCCCGGGAGGGTGTGGCTCTCCCGCGGGTTCTGCCCCCCATCCTCTGAAGGGGGTAATGCGGTCAGGACCTGGGGTGTTCCACCAGCCTCCTGCGCCCCCTCGGCAGAGGGCTACAGACTCCTTTATCGGTTGCTGGTTTGGTGTGTGCCGTCTTGTTTAGAATGTCTGTGTGTCTGTTTGTAAGGATGTTATATGCAGACTTACTCCTCACCCGAGGACACTTTCCATGGACTTTTAGAGAGTGGAAGAGAGAGGGGAACCATCAATGTGAGAGAAACACCCCGATGGGCTGCCTCCTGCACGCACCCTTACCGGGGCCTGGGCCGGGGAAGAGCCTGCAGCCAGGGTACATGCCCTTGACCAGAATCGAACCCGGGACCCTTCAGTCCACAGGCCAATGCTCTGAGCCACAACGACCTGGGCTATTTACAAAGGACATTGACCTGTAGTTTTCTTGTGGGTTTTTCTTTTCTTTTCTTTTTTCTTTCTGATTTTGGTGTCAGGCTTTTACCTTCCTTTCATTTCACACACACGTTTTGGGTGGCTTTTGTGAACAGTCCTTGGGTTTTAAAAATCAGTTAAAGCGTTTGCACTCAGTGTAGTTTCTGATACGTTTGGGTCAATGTCTTGCTGAGTATTTTGACGTTTTTGTGTTTATTTTGCCCCACTTACCTGCCTCTTGTTGGGTTAACGATTCTTCCTCATTCCATTCCTCCTTCCACCGCTTTGAAGCCACAGAGTCTGCTGCCATTCCTGGAGAGGGGAATCTAGAAAGTTCTGCCTGGATGTGCAGCAGAGCTCAGTGCTGGCTGCACCCGGATAACCAAGCAAAGACCTCACAGCCGCCCGCCTCGGCCTCCGGCCACGCACACGCTTCATGGTGCATGTGTTCGTGCAGCTGTGTGTGTTCTAACCCCACGATTCACCGTTACTTGAGTTTCACACGATCAGTTTATTTTTCTTTATTTATTTTTAATATATCTTATTCATTTTTTATAGAGAGGAAGGGAGAAGGATAGAGAGTTAGAAACATTGATGAGAGAGAAACATTGATCAGCTGCCTCCTGCACATCCCCCATTGGGGATGTGCCCACAACCAAGGCACATGCCCTTGACCAGAATTGAACCCGGGACCCTTCAGTCTGCAGGCCGATGATCTATCCACTGAGCCACACCAGCCAGGGCTCAATTTATTTTTTCAATGTGCCCACCTCGCAGCCTCTTTTGTGTCTCACAGTCTATTCCTCAGGACCAGCTGGTCTGCATGCAACGGCCACACCGCTGACACCGTATGCCCCCAGCGCCTGAGGCAGGGCCTGACTTTAAATCTGAATTTGTTCTGAGCTGGGTGCTCTGGACAGCAGGCGGGGGCTGGACCGCGGACGGGGCAGCCTCGGCCCTCCTGTCCTCACAGGCTGGAGCTGTCCCGGCCTCAGACCCAGGCCTGGGAGGATGAGTGAGCACCTGCCGCAGGGCGAGGGGCCGGCCGGGTGGGGGAGCACCTTCGGGCCCCGGCCTCCCCTTCACCCCCTTCTCCCAACAGGGACTAGTCCTCACACCCCCCTCCTGGGCCCTCACCCCCCGGTCTCCCCGATTCCCTCCCCGGAGGCCTCGGAGCCCATGGCCAGGCCTCCCGAGGTGCTGAGGCCCGTCCACGTGGAATTCTGGTCCTTACGCGCCTGGCTCGAGGGGAGGGCCGTGGCTTCCCCCGGCGGCTCCCCCGGAGCACCCTCCCCCGGCCGGCCGGTTACATCAGAGAGCCGGGCGGCCTCCGAGGGGCACCGCCGGCCCTGCTCCCGCCCACCCGCCTGCCCCCCACTTTCTACCCCCCCCTCGCTGCTGGTGAGCTGCTGGTGAGTGAGGCCGTAAGGAGGCGGTGGGCCTGGCTGATCAAAGGCTCCCTTCAGAGCGTCCCTCGCTGCTATTCCGGGCCGGTTATTCTGGGCCCTGTGCTTTCTCTCCCCGAGGAGCCGGCTGGGGACAGCGAGGTCCCAGGTGCCGGCTCTCCAGTCAGACCACACAAGCCCCGTTTGTCCGGGTCCAAAGATAGGCCCTCGTGAAGGCCTCCTTCACAGGAGCGCCGCCACCCCCATGCCCGGCGGGCGCTGGCGGGGAGTCCCCGCGCCCGTGAGCGCCAAGGAGACCGGCCCCTGGGACCTGGGGCGGCTGCCCCTCCCAGAGGCGGCTGGGCCGAGGCCGAGCCGTGGGCTGGCGCGTGGGGCCCTGGAGGTGGGGCCGGTCGGTCTCGCTGTGGCACCCCCAGGCCTGCCCAGGGCCCGGCTCCGGCCCCAGCCTCCATGGGAGGTACCCACCTCCCCGCGGCCAGGAAGTGCACAGACATCAACACGCCCGCACCTGCCCCACATGGGCACACAGGCCGCAGCGCGCATAGCACATTTGTGCATCTGAGCTCTGCGAGGCACGGTCAGGTCGCCTTCCTGCCCATTTCGGGGACGTGGTGCCCCATCCCAGACATGTGGCATCGGTCAGGTGGCCTCGGAGGCCTCTGGACCGTCCTCCCACCGAGGGGCGCCCCCCAAGCCGCTGCGGTGCCTGGAGGTTTTTCCGAGAGCTACAGGTGTGGGCGGGAGGCAGGGGGCCGCCGGCAGCCACTGGTCCCCCCCGTGGTGGTGACCCTGGACAAGCTGCATGCGTCCGAGCCTCAGTTTCCCCAGTGCGCCTGCCCCCCTGCCTTTCCCGTCCGCGGCAGCCCGTCCTCTCTCCCGGGGCCTCTCCGCCGGCCGGTCTGGGGGACAGTCCCGGCCAGGCCGCCCTGAACGGCTCTATTTATAGCCCGCGCTGGGCCAGAAAGGAAACGCACATTTTTTAAATGTAGCTCAAGTCCGTCCGCTCCTGGGGGCTGACTGCGGAGCGAGGCCGTGGGGGGCGGGGGGCGCAGACGGCGGGTGCTCCTGGGGGATGTGCTGGCTCCGGGGTCCTGTCCGAGGGCGGGCCCGGCCTGGTCTTTGCGGCAAACCCTCGCCGGCCGCTGGGCCAGCCTCAGAACAGCACGGATTTTGATGAAAACGGCTCTTTTTTCGGCGTGTCCCCCTGCGGTCAGGGCACAGCCGCCCCGGCCAGGCTGCATGTTAAGCAGCGGCTTGGTGGCCACCAAAAATAGCCGTCCCGCGAGAGGCAGGAGGGGACGGCGGGGACAGGCAGCCTGCCCGGCCCTGCCGTGCGTGTGTGCGACTGGCCGCGGCCGGGCCTGCAGGAGGCAGCGGGCCCTTGGGGTCACCCGCCTCCAGGGTCCGCAGAGCGAGGCAGGGACAGGGTGGGAACTGGGGGCCGTCGGGGGGACCCTGGCCGGTGGGATGGAAGCTGGCAGGTCCACGGCCACGAAGCCACGCAGGAGAGCCGGCCCCCAACCCCCGCTCCCGGCCCCTCCGCCGGACCCGGACTGTGTGCACAAGATGGCCGCCGAGCCCACCACCGCCGGCCTCTGAGCTGTCATTGTGCCGCCGGCCGCCCAGGCTCCGAGCGGCAGGACAGATGGAAATTTTTGTGGATTAGGCCGGGCCGAGGCGCGCCGGCTGTTTGCGTTGGCAGCGGCTGCCTCCCCACCCGCGCCTCATCCGCTGCGCCCTCACCACCGGCCCCATTCATGCGTCCGCTCCCGCCCTCCACCGCCTCCCTCCCTCACGCCTGCGGCCTGGCCCGGCGGCTCGCCCCCTCCCCGCCTTTGGAAGGGCGACCAGGAGGGCCTGCTCCCGGGAACCTTTCTCCACCGGGGCCGCTCTGACCTCCAGCTCCTCCTCGGGGAGCAGGAGCCCCTGGGAGCACTGGCACCCTGTGCGGGGCACCGAGGGTCTGGTACCCGGGAAAGCCCAGCAGAGGCTCCGTCCGGGACCCAAGAGGTCCCTACGTGGCCCCTACGTGGCCCCTACTCTCTGGAAGGCAAAAGGAGTCGGATGAGGGCCCGACTCTGGGGAGGAGACAGGGATGTGGGTCTGCAGGAAGGTCTCAGGGGTGGGTGGAGCGGGGAGCAGGCCTATGGGGGTCCCAGGGAACAGTGTCGGGGCAAAGGGCAAAGGGCACAGCAAGTGCAGAGGCCCTGGGTGGGCCCTGCCTGGTCTGTCTGAGCAACAGCGGGACAGCGAGTGGCCAGAGCGTCTGGTCCAGGAGGAGCCGGGTAGGAGCAGGCAGGTGGGAGAGTGGACAGCCCCCAGGCCCTGGGGGACACCGGAGTCTCCGGCTGGAGAGAGGCGGGGGCCCAGGGGCCGAGGGGGGCCTTCGTCCGACTGTACTTTTAGCTGCTCGAGGCCGGCGTCTGCAGAACTGACTGCAGAGGGGCCGTGTGGCTGCAAGGGGACCCGTGGGGCCGGCGCACCCCCTCCCACCTCTCCGCCTCCTGCCCCCACCACCCGCCCAGGCTGGTCAGCGGCACGGCCGGAGCCGCAGGTCGGCTCGCACATAAAGAGCCGTCTGTGTGGGCGCAGAGGTGGCCGGCGGCCTGCCACCCGCCGGGGGACGCCGCCTCCGGCAGGACCCACCCTGCCCTCCCCACCGACCACGGCTCCCGCCAGGCAGGGCGCCTCCCGGGGCAGGGGGTCCCCTGGCCACGCTGAGGGCACCGCAGGGTCCGTCCGGAGCTCCTGGCACGCACACGCATCTCGGCTTTGCGGCCTCGTGGTGTTCCCTTTTGATAAGAACGGCCACGCCCAGGACCAGGGTGGGAATTAGGCTCCCGGGTCCCACGAGGGATCCTCTCAGCCCTGCACACCCCTCCCCGCCTCCCCCCCGACCAGGGGTGCCCCACAAACGAGGCCCTTCCGGCCTGGCCCGGGGCGCAGAAAGGGGGGGCACCAGGAAGGGGTCCCTCTGCCACATGACACTTTGGTCCAGGCCCATGAGCCCCAGCTGCACCCCTGCAAACAGGACGGGTGGGACAGGTGGGAGGGAGGGGACGTCTCGAGCAGGCAAGGGCTCCCCAGGTTGAGGTCAGGGGCCTGGAGCCCCCAGTGTGGACGGGGTGAAGGGGGTGTGGGCTGGGGGAGGTCTGGCCGAGCAGCCTGTGCCAAGGCCCTGGGGCACGGGGCCCTGAGGCGGACGGGGAGGCAGGCCTGGGCGTGGCCAACCCGCCAGCTGAGTGAGGGGCCTGGGAAAGGAGGAGAGGTCCTGGCTGGTGTGGCTCAGTGGATAGAGCATTGACCTGCAGACTCAAGGGAACTGTATTCGATTCCGGTCAAGGGCATGGACCTTGGTTGCAGGCACATCCCCAGTGCAGGGTGTGCAGGAGGCAGCTGGTCGATGTTTCTCTCATCGTTGTTTCTAACTATCCCTCTCCTTTCCTCTCTGTAAAAATCCAATAAAATATATTTTAAAGCAAAAGAAAGGAAGAGGAGGAGAGGCCGGTGAGGGTGGGGCTGGGAGCAGAGGGCCCCGTGGGATTGGGGTGCCCTGCGGGGGACAGCTCGCAGTGCAGTGCAGGGACGGGTCGGGGTGTCCAGGGGGACCCTGGCTTCTGCTATGAGCACCTCGGCGGGCGCTTCGCTTGGAGGGGCTGGAGGTGGACACGGCGGGATCCCACATGCTGTTCGGATGTGTCCGGGGGCGGCTGGAACCTCGGTACTGAGAGCTCTTCGGCTCCATGACCCCCGGGGGGGCCTCCTTTCCCCGAGGGGGGCGGGGGGAGGGAGGGGCCAGGGACCAGGGAGACCAGAGGGGGGAGGGAAGGGTTGAGGATGTGACTGAGGGTCAGGCGGGAGGGCCCCAGCTCACGACTGGGAGCCAGACTTCCCCAGGTGACCTTGGCCAGGCAGGTGTGTTTGCCGACGGGAGGGGTCGGCATGGCACCCCCACATCCAGGGGGCCTTCCTGGGTGGAGGCCCTCGGACCACGGCTCCCAGGGACAGGTGGGGGAGCAGGGGACATGGTGGCTGCAGCTGCTGTCTGCCGACGAGGGGGGGAGACCAGCTCTAGGCCCCCAGTGCCCCCTGAGGTCCCTGCCCGTCTCCCCCTCCCGGGGCCTGGTAGGGGTAGCAGGGGAGCCCCTGGGCTCTTTGGCCCCATAAACCCCGAGGGGGCCTGGCTGTCCCTGGGGAGACCCCCACAGGCACCTCGGGCAGGACAGACCCCTGCCCACGCGTGATGCCGTTTCACGTAAGCTTCCCTGGCGCCCACCCCCTCTGATACCACGAGGACCGCGGGAGGCACCGCCCAGCGCCTCCCTGGCCCCGTGCTGGGCCCGGGAGCTGCCCCCACAAGGTGGCCCAGGCCTGGGCCGTGGGCAGGCCTCCTGGTGTCCCAGGAGCCGGCCGCCGGCCGCTCCTCCCTGCGGGCTGTCCTCTTCCCCAGCCGGCCGGCATCCCTAACGGTCGGTGTGTGGGGACAGAGCGAGGGGCAGGGCGGTGCCTCCGTGCCCACGACAGGGCCTCTGTCCCTTCACTGGCTTCGGCCTGACCACCGCCCCGGGGCCAGCGAGGGGCGGTGGGACCTGCAGAGCTGGTGGTGACGCGCCCCTCGCCCGGCAGACACCAGCCCGGGGTTTACGGGGGCTGCCTGCTGGGGGCGGGGGGCGGCCCGGGAGGGAGGCAGCATGCGGGCCCCGCCCGCTGGCCATGATGAGGCTGCAGACCTGACAGGCCAGGCCCCGTGAGCCTCTCCTCCGCGCCCCCAGGGCCAGGCCACAGGACCACCTTCCCATCCCTCGGGGAGGTCTCACGCCAGGTCTTCCAACCAGGTCCCCGTGTGGCTCCCTCCCCGGCCCCCGTCCTGTGCCCGCCCTGTCGGCTGCTCCTCCCTGGCTCTGCTGCCATCCCCCTCGGCCTCACCCTGGGCCTGAGGGCCTGGCCTCCTGCGCCGCCGGCCACTCCGTGCAGGTCTCAAGGGCCCCTTCTCGGCGTGGCCGGGCCCCGTGGCCATCCAGCCCGGCCCAGCTCCCCATCCTCCGCTGCCGCCGGCCCGGCTGCCTCTGCTCGGCCGTTCTCGGGACCATAGCACCTTCGCCCGCCCCAGCCTTCGTCCGCTCTGCGCCCGCCTGGGCCGCCTCGGAGAACGCGCTCAGCGGGAACGGGGGTGGAGGCAGCCTGGAGCTCGGAGCCCCGGTGGTTGAGGGGCTCGAGGGCGGAGGCCGAGCCCTGGCCGCCCCTCTCCTCTGCCGTCGGAAGGGGGAGGGCCTGGGAGAAGCTTCCGGGCCCACCTGCGGCCCGGCTCGCTGCCAGCCACTGGGCACAGCTGGGGCCGGAGCCACGGGCCCACATCCAGGCGGGTCCCACCAAAGCCTTCCTCGGGTGCTCGTAGCTCCTCGGCCCCCTCGCCAGCTGGGGTCACCTTAAAACAGCCCCGAGGGATCCGCTGGGAGCGCAGAGATGCCGCCCGAGCTCCCCAAACGCCCGTCCGCGTCCTCGTTAACGTGATCACGGCCTTCCTGGCTGCGTGTGGACGGCAGCTGGAAGCTGTTCTAATCCCCGCGGGCAGAGTCCCAGGGCTCGCTCAGGCCTCGCTGCGACACAAAGGCGACGCGGGTCCTTTTGGCGAGAAAACGAAGGGTGACGCTTCGCCGTCCCCGAGAACGTGTCCGCCGGCCGCGTGGTTGGAGCGCTCGCCTCTGCAGCCAGCCGGCGGTGGCGGGCGCGCGTTTGCCTGGTTTGGGCGGGTTCGGGCCGACTGTTGGGGAAGGGAGGGAAGTGATGAAGAAAGGGGACCGTGGGGTGCGGTGATAGGGGGCGTGAGGGCGGAGTCGAGAGGGCGCTCCTGCCGGGCTGGTGTGCTCTGGGGCTGAGTGCCGACCTAGGAACCGGGGGTCCCAGTTTGATTCCCATTCCCGGTTGGGGCACAGGCCCGGGTTGCAGGCTCCATCCCAGTAGGGTGCGTGCAGGAAGCGCCGATCCATGCTTCTCTCTCATCATTGATGAGTCTCTTTCTCTCTCCCCTCCTCTCTGGAATCAATAAAAACTTATTTTTTGTTATTATTATTTTTTTAATCTCTGAGAGGAGCACTAAGGGCGGCAAAGAGCCTGAAAAGACATTCACAAAAGAAGGGCCCCTGCCTTCGGGCCTCTGAGCCCGTGGGTTTAATCGGCCCTCGGCCTGTTTTTATAAATAAAGTTTTATTGGTGCACAACCACGTCCACTCACGCACAGCCTACGTCTGGCTACCCCAGCCTGCAAAGGTAGAGGTCAAGAGTCGCAACTTGCTCCGGGACACAGCTCTCCCCTCCTCCCACCCGGCACCCATTTGCTCCCTCGGCGGCCCCCGCGCGGCACTGGCATGGGAGCATCAGGCTCGGGTGCCCGCTGAGGAGACCCTGGGCCCGGCGGGTGGTCTGTCTGCTGGCAGGACCCACCCTCCCCTGTCTGCCCTCCCAGGAGCCCAGACGCCCCGGGTCTGGGTGCCAGCCCCCAGTTTGGAGGTGGGCGAGGGGCCCAGCGGCAGGAGGACCGTGCCCTCGGCGCCAGGAGGGTGGCAGAGCGGGGCCTGGGTGAGGGGCCGAGGGGCGGGCGCGGGAGTCTCAGTCCCTCCGAGGGCGCCCACAGGCCCGTCGCAGACGAAGCCACAGGAACAATTAGGGGCCCCCCCTCCGCGGCTCTGCCCTCCGGAGTCTGCTAATCAGCATCGGGAGGAGAGAACGCGGGTTCATTACCGTAATGAGCTTTGGGCAAAATGTTTCACGGGGTTCCACAGGGCGCTGTGACCCCCGTGCCCCCCCACGTGGAGCTAACTGGCCGGGTCCCCGTTCCTGCTGGGTCAGGGCTGCTTTAGTCTGTGCCTGCAACCCCCCACTTTGATGTCAGGGACCAGATATGGCGGCCTGCACCGGGCCCCCCTACTCGGGCCCCTGGGCCCCCGCCCGCCCCAGCCCCCATCCGCCCCGGGCCCCGCTCGCCCCAGGCCTCCTGCCTGCCCCGGCCCCCATCCGCCCCGGGCCCCCCGCCCACCCGGGCCCCCGGCCAAGGCGATGTGTCAGGAGGTAACTGCACAAACAGTCCTGCCCGAAAAAATGTGCTTTTGTTTCACTAATAAATCTCTGCTTGGAGCGCTCCCCGGCTCCGCGCTCAGGGCCCCGCTGCCTGGCCGGGCCCCCTGCCCAGGGCTGCAGGGGCCCCCGCGGGGGGCGCCCGGAGGGGCGGGGGGCTCAGCACCGGCGAGGGCGCAATCCTTAGAAGGGTCGGCTCGACCTGGTCCTGCCAGGGGCGCCCGCCCGCCTCAGCCTGGGGCCTCTCCCCTCCCCCGCCACCCGCCCACCCCCCACGGTCCTCCCCCACAGCTCCCGCTCCCCCTCTCCTCCCTCCTGCCTCCCCACTGGCCCCGTGACCTCTCTCTGCCCCCGGCCCTCCACCCGCCTGGAACGGGCGGCAGACGGGGGTGGTGACCTCCCCACACCCCACAGCCCCCGCAGGCTAGGGGGTGAGGGACAATGGCCCTGGACTTTGGGGCCCAGAAGGCAGTTCAGCCTGACCTGCCTGGCGCCCCCCACTCTGCAGCGAAGGGACCAGCATGGCTCCTGAGCCGGCTCAGCCAGGATTGGGGGGCCAGCAACGACACCCCCCCCCCCGGGAGCTGTGAGGGCCCAGTGGGCCCAACACGCTAGTGGGCAGCTGGGGTAGCAGCCCTGGGCCTAGCTCCCACCCCCGCTCGTCAGCGCTCCTTGGCCCTCTGTCCCAGCCTCTCTGCCTGGCCACTGCCCACTGCCCTCTGCCCGCTGCCCGCTGCCCACTGACCTCTGCCCACTGCCCGCTGCCCACTGCCCGCTGCCCACTGCTCTCTCACACACTACCCCTCCCGCCCCCTTGTGCCTGTGCCCCTGGCCGCGTGGCCCCTGGTGCTCCCCATTAGCATCTGGAAGCCCCCCTTTGCTCGTCCTACCAGCCCTGCATCCCCGTGACCCCCCAGCAGGGGTGGGGCTGCCCGGAGGGCTGAGCGTGGACCCTCGCCCCCCGCCCAGCTGTGCGGCCGGCACGCGCCCGCCGCCGCCGGAGCCTGGGTGAGGGAGAGGGATGTGCTCCCGGCCTGCGGCCAGGATCACCTGCAGCCCTGTCTGCGGAGCGCCTGGCCGGGCGCCCGGCACGTGGCAAGGTGGAAGTCCCCCCCCTATGGGCACCGCTGCGGGCACCATTGTGGGTTCGTCTTCCCCGCCCACTGCCAAGCGCCAGACTGACATCTGACTCCATCTGCCTGAGCCACCGGGAGCCACGGGGGCTGACCTGCGTCCGCCCCACCTCCACCCGTGGCCTGCCCGCCGTGGCCACGCCATGCCCTGCCGTGGCCCGGACCTGGATGGGGCTGGAGGGGCCGCACAGAACGGCGTTCCCGGCGTTCAGGAGCTGCCCCGTCAGAAGTACACCCCATAATTACCACCCGGGTAATTGCTGCGCGGGAACAGACCGGCCTGACAGGCGGGCAGGGGAGACCTCGGGGAGGGCTGGAAATAGCTCCCAGGGCTGCTATTAATAGCTGGGCACGCTCTCCCGGGAGCGGGCAGGACTGGCCGACGACATGACGCTCCTTCCTTCTTTTCAATGGGAGCAGGGAGATGGCTGGGGACCATTTAGTTCTATTTGAATTTCTAGAAAACTCGCCCAGTGCAGAAAGGCCTCCCTTCCCCCTACGAGGCCCCTCCTTGTCCCAGAAATTCCCATCATTCCAGGCCTACCGCCTGGATAAGGGCAGATGGATGGACAGGCAGGGAGTGAACAGGCAGGCGGACGTGTGTTTGTAAAATGGTGGGTAGGTGGGTGGGTGGATGAGTGGGTGGCTGGGTTGGTGAGTGGGTAGGTGGGTGGGTGGATGAATTGGATGGATTGAAGGGGGATGGATGAGGGAGGGAGGGAGAGAGGGGTAGATGATGGATAGGTGGGGGAAGGATGGGTGGATAGATGGATGATGGGTGAGTGGATGAATGGATAGATGGAGGGATAGATGGGTGGATAGTAGATGGATGAATGGGGTGGAAGGATCGATGATGGGTGGATGGAGGATAGGCAGATGGATGATGGATGGATGGATGGATGGGTGGGTGGGTGGATGGACTAATAAAGAGATACACCATCAGCAACTATTATGAATATGGCACAGTTATTTTTTTATTTATTCATTTTCACAGAAAAAAAAGTGAAAAACAATTGAATTCAGATAAATGGTGGTTCTTTTGTTTTTGTTTTTACCTAAGGAGAGGTCTGTTTCTATACACTTTCAGGTTGGGGGAAAATTCTAGAATGTGAGAAGCCGGGGTCACTGGGTTTCGTGGTCTCCTCTCGGCCTTGCGTGGTATTGGACGGCACTGGGGCTGCGCCCACCCTCCTTCCTGCCTCCAGGGCATGCCCCTCGCGTCCCTGTTCTCGTGACGCTGGCCCGGCACTCCACACCCGGCGCTGCCCATGCCCGGCTCCTCTGGCTCGGTGTCCAGTGGAGTCGGGCTCACCAGGGTCCTTAGGTCTTTGTTTCGGTTCTGATTCTGATTCGTCGGATTTCCTCCTCAAGGGAGTGACTCTAGGAGGCCCCGCAGTTCTTGCCCGCTTTCCCATCCTCCTTCCAGTGGCCAGATCACAGCCGGGTCCCGACTCAGGTGACGCTTTAGTCCTAGTCACAATCCCCTGTCCCCCACTTCCACTCGGGGCTTTTTCCTGAGGACTCCTGCCTAGCCCCACTGCCTCTGGGGCTGGTCGGTTGGACTTGCTGCCCCCTCGCTCTGCTGTGTCCGTCCTCCTGCGTCCCCTCCGTTTCCATGGAGTCCGCAGACGTCTGAGTGCAGCCTTGGTCCGGCCAGGGCCCTGTGGGTAGGTGACCTGGGTATAGAATGTCGGGTTGGAAGTGATTTTCCTTCAGAGGGTTCATCCCTGGTCTCCGGCACCTCATGGGGCTCCTCTGTCCTGCTCCAGGGGCGCTCCGCTGTGTGTGAGGTTCTGCTTGTTCCTGGGAGATTTCAGCACGTGCGTCCAGCCTCAGCGGTCTGGGTGGGTGACTTCGCCCGTTGACTGTGCTGGGCCATGGTGGGACAGGAGCCCTGGAGCCCTGGAAGATTCTCCTGGCATTTCTTTCCTTTTTTAAATATATTTTATTGATTTTTTTTATCAGAGAGTAAGGGAGAGGGATAGAGAGTTAGAAACTTCGATGAAGATTCTATTTGATGAAAGAGAATCATTGATCAGCTGCCTCTTGCACACCCCCAGCTGGGGATGTGCCTGCAACCAAGGTACATGCCCTTGACGGGAATCGAACCTGGGACCTTTTAGTCTGCAGGCTGATGCTCTATCCACTGAGCCAAACCAGTTTGGGCTCTCCTGGCATTTCTGATGGTTCCTCTGTGCTACCTCCTCTGTTGTCCTTCTCGCATCTCTTCCTGCCTGGCTGGAGGCATGTTTCATGACACACTTTCCTCTCCTTCTGCTCCTGGATCACAGCCCTGATGTGCCTCCTCGGGTATCTGATTGGCAGATGAGCAGCCCTCTGGCTGATGTCCTCCGGCCTCGTCCTGTTCCTGGGGACTTGCCCTGGCCTGCACTCTCCCTGGGCCTGGTGGCTCCCGGTCCTTCCACAGGCCCCAGGCATCTCTCGTCTTCAGATCAGCTCCTTCCTCCATCCCTCCACCCATTCATCCATCCCTTCATCCACCAATCCATCTCTCCATCCACCAATCCATCCCTTCACCCACCCATTAATCCCTCCATCCACCCATCCATCCATCTACCCTTCCACCCATCCATCCATCCCTCCATCCACCAATCCATCTCTCCATCCACCAATCCATCTCTCCACCCACCCATCCATCCCTCCATCCACCTATCAATCCATTTATCCTTTCACCCACCCATCCATTCATCCACCTATCCATCCATCCCTCCACCCATCCATCCATCCCTCCACCCACCCATTAATCCCTCTATCCACCTATCCATCCATCTACCCTTCCACTCATCCATCCATCCCTCCACCCACCTATCTATCCCTCCATCCATCCATTATCCATCCATCCCTCCCTCCATCCATCCATCTATCCCTCCATCCATCCATTATCCATCCATCCCTCCCTCCATCCATCCATCCATCCATCCACTCTGAGCATTTGCAGACATTGGCTGGGGTTGGAGGCCGGTGGGCTTGCTGGCACTCGGGGTGTGTGGCTGTCATTAGGGGGTGCAGCCATTTTCCTAGGGGACCCCTGGCGGCAGGGTGCTGAGGCAGCTGCTGTGGAGAGCTTGCTGGGAGACGCTGGCCGGTGCCGGGAGCCCACTGCTCAGAGTCCTTGGTGTGTGTGTGGGGGCGGGGGGGAGGCCCTCTGGCCCAGCCCTCCATCTGCTCCGGCCCTCACAGGGCTGCAGGCAACTTCTCAATGTGGCCTTCCTGCACGTGGCCCTGGCCTGGGCACTGCCACCACCCAGGGACAGGGCGGACGTGGTCCCACGCCTCTCCATGCCCACGCTGTCCACTGGGCAGTGTCACGTCCTCATCCGGGTGCCCCCCCTTGTCCGGCCTGCCACCCGGGCATGGCTTCCGTGGCCGGCTCGGAGCCTCCCATGAAGGCCTGGCCCGTGTCCACAGCTCAGGTCACGTCGCACGGGTGTGAGCCCCGAGCCTGGGACAGGCTGACGCTGGCCTCCCCCGGGTCCCCTCCCGGTCCCCAAGCCCAGCTCCTGGCCTCGTCCTGCTCCGTGTTCCCTGACCCGCGAGGGCGTGCAGGCTGGGGACGGGCGCCGGTGTGGTGGCTCCCAGCGCGGGGTTGAGGTCCATGGCCTCGGTGAAGCCATGGGGCGAGCAGGGCACAGGGTGGGGCGGGCGGGGTCAGAGGGCGGCAGTGCTCCTGGCTGGGGTTGCTGTGGGGGTGTCTGGAGCAGACACCAGCCAGGGCAGGCTGCGGGGGAGGGGGAGGGGGAGGGGGGCAAGGTGGCGGCGTGCGGCGGGGAGCCCGGGGGCAGCGGGCGGGAGAGGGTGGTGCAGCAGGAGGGGCTGGAGAGAGGCCGCCGTGCAGGCTCCGGTGCAGAAAACGGGCCTTGTGAGCCGTGTGGCCCACGATGGCTCCCACAGGGGGGCTCTGCCAGGCAGCCCCGCCCCGGGGGTTACCGAGGGGGGGGGGGTTCCCGGCCCATCTTCAGGCCCCACCTGGGCCTGGACTTCTGAGGACACTCCGTGCCCAGCGCCATGGCCACCCCCGGGGGCCGCGCCCTCCCTGTGGTGGTGGGGCAGCCACCAGGGCAGCCAGGCTGCAGGAGTCCGGAGGCCGGCCCTCCCCCTCCAGAAAAGGGAGCCAGGAGTTCCCCACCCACTCTGCCTCCTTCCCTCGCCCCCCGGCTCAGGAGCCGGTTCTGGGGAATGTGCCGGGACCTCCCAGGGAGCAGGATGAATGGAAATGGCTGGGGAGGCGCTCAGCACGCCCCCCCCCCCAGTGTGGCCACGTGGTACCTCCGCCGTCACGGTGACTGTGGGCCACAGACGCCGCACGCCCCTGTGTGCTCCAGACCCGTGGCTGGCGGCCCACACCATGCACACGGGCCCCACCCAGGGGGTCCGGCCGGCTCGGGGCGCCCCCTCTCGCCGGGCACGCGTGTCTCCGCCCTCTCCGTGGCCTCGGTGTGGGCCGCGTCCCCCTGTGGCTGGCGCTCCGCTCCGGTGAAAGGCTTCCCACCACAGGACAGACAGCCTCCCGGGGCCGCCTCCTTCCTCGGCTCCGGCAGCCGGAGCGGGATGGGCGAGGGGGGGCACGGCAGTGGGTGACCCAGGCCCTGGCTGGGCAGACGGAGAAGCCACGCCCTGAGGACTGGCCTGTCGTCAGCGTCGCCGAGGGAAGGCAGGGTCACAGGCGCCGGGCCCAACCCCACGCGCTGGTCAGCTGAGCCGCGTAACAAACAGCCCCCAGTCTCCGCGTCTTACACGGAGGGTCCTCGGCAGCTGCGGGCGGGCTGGGGCCGGAGGTGCTGGGGGCCGTGGCCATGCCCTCACATGGATGCGGACACGTGGTGCCCCGGGGCCCTCACTGACCAGCAGGGGTGGGGTGGCAAGTCCACGCGGGCGGCGGGCAGCTTTCCAGCCGGACCGTGCGTGACTTCTGGGCGGGCGTGGAGGGGAGACCCGCCTGCCCAGGAGAAGCTCAGGCTCACCTCGCCAGCTAATGGGGGACGGGGGTGAGGTGTGGGGGTTGACAGGCTTCAGCCGGCGTCCTGGGAGGCTGCAGGCTCAGCCGCAGGGCCACGGGGGCGGGGTGTGTGTGTGTGTGTGTGTGTGTGCGCGTGAAGATTTAGCAAGAACAACGCAGGACACCCAAATGTCTCATGTTTTTAGCATGACTGCATCCCAGCTACTCCCTGTGACATATTTGTGCTGTGAAGGCACAGGAGCCGCTCCTGGATGGCAGCCAGCGCTCTGGCTGAGGCCCTCACCCTCCGGGCCCGTCCCCTCCCGGAGGCGCCCTCCGCCCGGCCCGGAGCGGACAGGCTGTGCAGGACGCTGTCCTCCGCTCCCAGCTCCCCACTCCCAGGGAAGGACAGTCCCATGCCGGACAGAGCCTGAGCCGTGAGCGCAGGCCAGGCCGCGCCCTCGTCTCTCCTGGCGCGGGGGTCATGTGACCCAGTGCGGGCGGAGGCCCGTTCCACGGCCACATGGTCCCGGGACCCTGACCGGCCCGGCCACGCCCCCCCGCGCTGGGCAGGGAGGTGGGTGCCTCCTCCTCCCCCACCCGCCTCCTCGCCGCCGCTCTGGGCCAATGGCCGCCGTGTGCAGGCCAGCCACAGCCTGCAGCCACCTTCCTCTCCCGGCCCTGACCCCGAGCCCACAGCACGGGCCCGTCCTGGGGCCCCTCTGACCCGACGTCGGGCCCGTGGCAGCGTCCCCGTGGTGAGGGGACCGGCACTCGCTCGGGCCTGTGGTCAGCGGTGGTGGCTGTCACTCCGAGGCCCGTGGCCGACCACCAACGCCCTTGGATCTCCTTGTCGCTGCCACGGACGCACACGTGGCCGCTGCTTACTGGACAGAGGAAGGCCGCACGCTGGGCGGGCAGGCGCCTGTGTGGGGCGGGTGCTGGGGGGCCGCCGGGCGAGGGAGGGAGCCACGGCGAACGTGGGTGAGCAGGCGGAGGGCCTCCAGCGAGGATGCCCCCCAGGAATGTGGGTGCCACGCCCTCGAGGCCGGTGCGCCCTCATCGTCCTGCCAAGGCAGGTCTCCCGAACGCAGCCCGCTCTGCTCCCGCCACCTGCGCCCCACGGAGACCGGGCGACCCACAGCCACTCCACCGCCCTCCGGGGGCCCCTCCACCCGCCTCCCGGGGGCCCCCCACGCCAGGCCCCCCACGGAGGCTCGGTGGGCATCTCTGGCTCTGAGGGAGCTCCGCCCCCCCCAGGCGGTCTGAGTGCCTCCCTGCAGATCCAACGCTGGTACCGATCAGGAACGCCCCCCCAGCGCCTCGCCTCCTCCCTTTCTCTCCTCCTCCCTCTTCCTCTCCTCCTCCCTCTTCCTCGCCTCCTCCCTTTCTCTCCTCCTCTCTTCCTCTCCTCCTCCCTCTTCCTCTCCCTGGACTCCTGTCCTCTCCGGGCCTCCTGTCCTCTCCGGGCCTCCTGTCCTCTCCGGGCCTCCTGTCCCGGCTGCTGCCCCAGGAGAAGGCCTGGCCTGAAGGCCACCACGCCCAGCACTGTTCCCGGGCTGGTCCAGGCGTGCAGGAGGCCAGAACTCTCCCGGGGACGGGGGTGCTGGGGGCAAAGAGGGGGCCCCAGACACTCAGGCTGAGCCCCCTGCCCTCCGTGCAGGAAGGCCGCCCAGGGGTCTTCAACAGCTGCCTGAGCAGAAACATGAAGGGAGGCTGAGTCACCCCACACCTGTCGGGTGGGGGGCGGGGCGGGGCAGGGCCTGGCCAAGCTCCCTGGCAGGCGGACCCGGCGAGGGCCGCCCCAGATGGGCGCCGACAGCTGGCAGCCGGGGCCGCTTCGGGAGAGGCCCCTCAAACGCCTTTGGCTAAGGCTCCTCTTCCCGGCCTCGCCGTGTGCAGTGAGGCCGGGAGGCCGTCCAGTGAGGCCGGGAGGCATGTGCAGTGAGGCCGGGAGGCGTGTGCAGTGAGGCCGGGAGGCGTGTGCAGTGAGGCCGGGAGGCGTGTGCAGTGAGGCCGGGAGGCGTGTGCAGTGCGGCCGGGAGGCGTGTGCAGTGAGGCCGGGAGGCGCGTGCAGGGGACGGAGGCTCAGGTCAGCGCCCGGCCACACTGGCTCGGAGAGGCAGTGCTGACCCTCGAGGGGAGAGTACTGCTCAGTGCTGGGGCGTGAAGGGTACAGGCCTAGAGGCCCCACGCCCTCGTGTGTCCGAGGCGGGGCCTGGGAAGGACTGTGTGGGACCAGGCGCTCCTGGCCGCCGGACACGCCCCTGCTGTCGCCAAGCCCAGGCCGCGTGGCCAGGCTGGACTGTGGCGCCAGCACGCTGGCCATGGGGCGGGGGCTGGGGCAGGGGCTTGTCCTGAGCTGAGGGTGCTGGGCTATTCGGCCGCTCCCTGGGGGAACCCCCTGTATCTTCCATGTTTCTCCCCTCTGAGCCCCTCTGACGGGACATGCTCGTCTTTTTGTGTTTGAGGCTAGCCCTCACCTGAGGGTGTTTCCGTTGATGCTTAGGATGCGTGGGAGGGAGGGAGGGGGGAGGGAGGGAGGGGGGGGAGGGAGGGGGGGAGGGAGGGAGGAAGGGGGGGAGGGAGGGGGGAGGGGGGTGGAAGGGAGGGGGGAGGGGGGGTGGGAGGGGGACGCTGGTGTGACAGACGCCCCGATCGGGTGCCTCCCACGCATACCCCAGCCGGGGCCAGGGATGGAGCCTGGAACCGAGCTGCCGCCCGTGACGGAATCGAACCGGAGACCGGTCCGTCCGTGGCCGGCGCCCCGGGGCCACGTGGCCGGGCGGGCCCTGCTCGGGCTCACGTCTGGTGTGGCCCAGCTTCCCCCACTCGGGGGGTCACCGTGGGGCTTTCTCTGCCGCTTTGTGGGCGAACGCGCCTCGTCCTGAGCCTCAGCCACCGCAGGGGCCCGGCCTCTGCCTCTGCACCCGGCGCCGCCCCCCAAGGGCTAAGGGCCCTCGGGCCAGGTTCTCGCCTCCCCCAAGGGCTAAGGGCCCTCGGGCCAGGCTCTCGCCTCCCCCCAAGGGCTAAGGGCCCTCGGGCCAGGTTCTCGCCTCCCCCAAGGGCTAAGGGCCCTCGGGCCAGGTTCTCGCCTCCCCCCAAGGGCTAAGGGCCCTCGGGCCAGGTTCTCGCCTCCCCCCAAGGGCTAAGGGCCCTCGGGCCAGGTTCTCGCCTCCCCCCAAGGGCTAAGGGCCCTCCGGCCGGCCCGCGCCTCCCACGAGTGTTTTTGCAGCCGTGCTGCCGGCATTTTTGCCGTCGCAGTCAGATGGTTCCAGCTACGCTGGACAGAACTCACGGCGGCTCTTTCCGTGGCCGCCGCCAGTTTCTGGGCGCCACCCGAGCCTCGCGTACCCCAGGGCCCCCGAGTGCGGCTGGCGGGGGAGGACGGAGGCACAGCCCTACGCCCGAACCCAAGGAGCAGGCTCCCATCGGTGCCTGGAGCCTCCGGACGCCCGTGGGAGCCACGCACCCGGGCGGGGTGCGCCGCCCCGTCACCCAGGGCCACTCCCTCTCGTGACGAAGGCAGATCCCGGCTCATGGGAGCCTTCGAACCCTTCAGATGCTGCCCGGAGTCCCCAGCGGTCAGAGACCTCGTCCCCGCGCCCTCTCCGCGGCTTCATGCCAACGGGCCCGAGTCAGAGAACCGTCCCTCCACCGCCAAGCCTCTGTCATGGAGAGCCGGCCCAGGAAACACGGGGTCCCCCTCCACTCGCACCCCACTGAAGGTGCCAGCACGTCCCTGACCTTTCCACCCACCCCCTCTGGCTGCGCATCCCAGGGGCCCAGCCGCCTGCTGCCCTCGGGGCCCAGCGCCGAGGCTGCCACAGGCACCGCCCTCGGCCACGGCCGCATCGCCCTGCTCCGACGCTGGGTCCCCAGCCCCGCACCATGCACACGCACACATTCATGTGCCCACACCCATGTGCGCATACACCCATGCACACACGCGCACACACATTCATGTGCCCACACCCATGTGCGCATACACCCTTGCACACACGCACACACATTCATGTGCCCACACCCATGTGCACATACACCCATGCACACGCGCACACATTCATGTGCCCACACCCATGTGCGCATACACCCATGCACACACGCACACATTCATGTGCCCACACCCATGTGCGCATACACCCATGCACACACGCGCACACACAGCTCCGGGGCTGGATCTGCCGAGGGCAGCCCGCCCGCTCGTTGTCGCCGGCCCAGCTGCCGAGCCCCCCCTCCGCCCACCTGTCAGCCGCGGGCTGTCCGCACCAGCTGCTCGGAGCCCCCCGCCCAGCCCGATGCCCCCCGGGCCCCGGGGGCTCAGCTGCCAGCACAGCCGCCCCAACACGTGTCCCACAACTGCGGGAGACAGCCTGGCTTTGCTGTTCTCCTGCCCCCCCGCCCCCCGCAGGGCCGTGCCGGGGACCGGGGCCTCTCCACGCTGGCAGGCAGGGGCCGGAGGGCTTGGCCCCGCCTTCGGCAGTGGCCCAGCGGCTGCCCAGCCCCGCCAGCCCCCTCCTCTTGGGCTCCCAGTTCCAGCTCAGGGTTAGGGTTAGGGTTAGGGTTAGGGTTCAGGCGTCTCCTGCTCGTCAGAAAGACCAGCCCCGCCCGCCCGGCCGGGGGCTCAGGGCTGAGCGTCCACCCAGGAACCAGGAGGTCAGGGTTCGATGCCAGGTCGGGGCACAGGCCCAGGTTGTGGGCTCCATCCCCAGTGTGGGGCGTGCAGGAGGCAGCCGATCTGTGATCCTGTCTCATCACAGATGTATCTGTCTCTTCCCCCCTCTCCCTTCCTCTGCAAAAATCAATTTTAAAAAAACCACGTATTTTAGAAAGAAAAGATCCCCCGGTGTCCGTGCGGCCCGGACGGCAGACTCCGGCTCCGGGCTGTGGCCTGGGAGGAAGAGACGGCCTCAGGACACAGCACACGGGCAGCGCCCCGCCGAGGCGTCACCATGGCCCGCCGTGGCCTGCCGTGGTCTAAATCGCGAAAAGGAAATTTCCAGATAAGCCTTTACAGTTTCCATCGTGCGCCCTTCTGAGTCGCGTGATGACATCTGGGATGCCCGGCTATATCCCACCCAAACGCCGAGTGTCCACGCACCCCCCCCCCCCGTCCTGTGCCTCCGGGCTACAGACGCCCCCCCACCCCCGCTGCTGGGCCATCGGGTCCCGGCCGCGGGCACACTGAAGACTGGAGTCGCCCAGGGAAGCCGGAAGGCACTTCCTTTCAGGGAAAAGGAACCCTGGCCGTGTGGCTCGGTGGCTAGGGCGTCAGCCTGCAGGCCAAAGGGTCCCTGGTTCAATTCTGGTCAAGGAGATGGCAGGCTCCTCCCTGGCCCAGGCCCTGGTCAGGGCGTGTGCAGGAGGCAACCAATTGGTGTGTTTCTCTCACATCGATGTTTCTGTTTTTCCCGCTCTTCCACTCGCCTTTAAAAAAAAAAGCAATGGGAAAACATCCTCGGGTGAGGATAAAAAATAAATAAATACACGGCCAGATGACGCATACTAATCTGGCCACTCTGTGTCTGTCTTATAGAATAAAAGGCTCATAGACAAATTGTCCCCTCGACCAGGAGTTTGACCAGCAGGCAGGCTGGCCAACCACCCATGTCCCCTCCCCCCGGCCAGGCTGGCCAGACCCCACCCATGCACGGATTCAGGCACCGGGCCTCTGACACATACAAACTAGAGCCCAGTAATGGGCCTTCCTTTTCCTGGCTGCCAGCACTGCCTTTCTCCTCTGGCCCCAGAGCCGCCTCTTTCGCTCTGTCCTGCCTCCCCACGTTGCCCAGAGGCCCTGAGAGATGGGAGGTGGGGCGGAAAAATGCCACCCCCACCATCCCCTTTGCTGAGGGCCTGTGTATGCGAATTAACTGCCATCTTTGGTGGGTTGATTTGCATACTTACTCTGATTGGCTGGTGGGCAGGGTGGGGGTATGGTCAATTTACATGTGTGTCTATTATTAGATGAGATGTACACTGAGTGGCCAGATTATTATGCATTCGGAGGTCATCATAATCTGGCCACTCCGTGTGTGTGTGTGTGTGTGTGTGTGTGTGTGTGTGTATTTTTTAAATAATAATAAGGGAAAAGATGAACCTTCTTGATATAGGAAGAAACCTGAGGTCTCGGGGGTCTGTGGTGAGATTGTGAGGAGAGAAAGAGACGTGTGAGACGTGCCTAGTTTGAGTGGGAAAACCGTTTGTGGGTGAGAGACAGACAAGAAGCGCGTCCGACGGACAGCGCTGTGCTGTTCTAGAAGCACTGAGCCTACAGGAAGCCTTCGGCAGGGACACCCCGTTCCCCCCAAACAAGTGACACCATTTCTGCAAGGGAGGGCCGGCCGCACCCCCTCAGGAGCAGGTGTGGCTGAGACCTGTACAGAGGACCGGGGCGGGGAGACCACAGTCACATTCCGTGTTACAGCGCCTGATGGAACGTCCCATGTCAGTGACATTGTCAGTAACCTCGTACTGGGCTCGTGTGTGGATCACACTTTATCGTAGGTGTGTGTGCATCGAGACCGAGGGGGCTGCCGTGAGTGTCACAAAAGGAGGAGCATGAGGGGCCTCGAGGGAACCAGCAGGAGGCCTCTGAGGACCTGAGGCCCCTGAGGCAGCAGGAGCCAGCTTGGCCACGCCCCAGCGGCCGGACAGCCTAGGGCGGAGGCAAACTTGCATTCCAGGGATTCACACAGTCAGGACGCTCTTGGGCTGCTGGATTCCTCGCTTCTACACAACGTAGTGTTTGCACCTCTGTGTCTGTGACCGGGCGTGGCCTGCCTAGGATTTTCTGCCCATTTGGGGCCTGGTGTTGGCTCTTGCGATGAGCTGGGCCGCATCCCACTTTGGCCTGTGCCCCGAAGCATCCTGTGTGGGCCCATGTTACCTGCTCACTGAGAGCATGGCAGAAAGCGCTCCCAAAAAGCGGGGCAGGCGATCATTTCCATTTCTCCATTGGGTTCCTGTTCATTAGGATTTTCTGCTTCAGAAGTCACTTGGGATGTAATTTTTATTTTTCCTTGAGATTATCCATTATATCAAATTTTGAATTTTATGGACATCAGATTAAAAAATCATAATCACAATTACCGTATTTTTCGGGCCATAAGACGCTCCGGACCATAAGACACACCAGTTTTTAGAGAAGGGAAATGAAGAAAAAAAGATTCTGAAACAAATAGTGTCCTAAAATATTTTATGTGCATTAAAACCCAACATCACAGTCATAAACACATGTAATCAACCCTGTAAAGTAAACAGCAGCATTTAGAACCATTTTAGAGCCAGGCAAGCACACAGAGACCACACAGAGCCGGGCAAGTAAAAAAACTTTTTTTTTTAAAGTCTATGTGTAGGCTATATTTGGACCATAAGACGCAGGGACTTTTTCCCCCCACTTCTGGGGGGAAAAAAGTGCGTCTTATGGTCCGAAAAATACGGTACTTGGTCATTCACCCTATATCTGTGGTTACTATTCTCTTTTCACTCCTAAATTTTGTTTCATTGCTTCTTTAACATTCATCTATTTTATTTGTTCTTCTAACAGTCAGCATTGCCCTGACCGGTTTTGCTCAGTGGATAGAGTGTCAACCTGTGGACTGAAGGGTCCCAGGTTCAATTCTGGTCAAGAGTATGTTCCTTGGTTGTGGGCACATCCCCAGTAGGAGGTGTGCAGGAGGCAGCTGGTCGATGTTTCTCTCTCATTGATGTTTCTAGCTCTCTGTCCCTCTTCCTTCCTCTCTGCAAAAATTAATAAGATATATTTTCTTTAAAAAACCAGCCAGCATTTGGTTTTATTGACCAACTCCATTTTCATAACCATTTTTCCTCTTTTATCCTTTCTTACTCATGTGTTCATTTATGTGTTTGTTCATTTGCGTGTCCTTTTTTTTGCTTCTTGAGTGGAGAGCTTAGCTTGTTCATTTCCAACCTTTCTGGCTTTCTGAAACGGCTGCCAGCGTGCCTCTGCACACCCGTTGGCAGCACCCCCAGGTTCTGGTATGTTGTGCTCTCGCAGTGGATCTGTTCTAGATGAATTTACTTCCTATTTTATCTTCTTTTTGCTCTTGTTTAGAGCGACATTCTTTGACCTTCCCGGTGTACCAGCGCTGCGCGTCTCTCTTTGTTCCTAATTTCCCATTTCCCCCCGAGGTCTGGGCTGTTGGCTGTGCTTCTCCTTGGGCTCCGGGCCGTGTGGAGGGCCTTCCCGTCGACGGAGGGGCCGTGCGGGCGGGCTGTGCCGTTTCTCTGGTTTTCCCACTGGGATGTCTCCACTCGGGGAGCTGCTGGCGCGGAGGGTTCCTCGTCCCTCTGCTCCGCGTGTGAGCGCCCTCCCCTCCCTCACCGCCGCCTGGCACCTCCAGCCACCACCCCCTCGCCTCTCCTCCTCCCTCCTTCCTCTCCCCAGGGGTGCTCAGGTCTGAGGCCTCCGTTCCTCCTGCAGACGCCCACCCTTCGCAGCTCTGACCTACTCTGAAGCCTCCTCAGGGTGACCTCGCCGGCAGCAGGGGCTCTCCTCCGGGGGGGGGGGGGGCCTCACTTTGCGGTGACTCCTCTCTCGGGGTGTGAGCTCCTGTGACTGGGGGGGGCGGGCAGCACGCCCCTGCTTCCGGCTGTGCCTCGGGTGCTGTGCAGAGCGAGTGTGGGGCTGAGGACTCACGGGCGAGTCTGGGGAGCACGGTGCCCCCGGGCCTCCAGGCCAACCCCAGCCGAGGCGCTCACGCGGTCCGGGGAGGGGGCCCTGTGCTTTGAATTGTTGCTCAGACGGCAGGCGTCGGCCCAGGCTGAGGGGCTCAGGGGATGGAGGCCACTGGGCCTGAGCTCGAGCAAAGGAGAGTCCCCGGGAAGCCGAGGAGACGCCAGGCCGAGCCCTGGGAGGACAGGCCCCCCGGCCCCGGCGTCCATGGCCCCTGGCGTCCTTGTTCCCTGCCCCTGTCATCCAGGGCAGTTCTCGGCCACCTGCCCTGGCCTCCCTCGCCCCCCGGACGACACCTCCCGGGCCCGCGGCGTCTCCTCAGGAGGCGCGTCCCTCGGAGCCGTGCCCAGCCCTGGACCGGCCTGGAGCACCCATCCCTGAGCACCCATCCCTGAGCAGCCCCAGCTGGGCCTCGTGCACCGGGATGGAGATGGAGACAGGCATGGAGACAGGATCGGGTCGGGATGGAGACAGGCATGGCCGGGGTGCCCCAGGACCTCACTGGGCCTGGAGGAGGGTCAGAGGCGGGAAGGGCCTCCATGGGGGCGAGGTGCAGAGGGACAGGGCGCTGGCGGGGCAGCCGTGAGCCAGGCCGGCAGCAGCTCCGACGCTGGCAGAGGCGGGAGGCAGAGCCGTCCTGTGCCTCCAGAGATCCTGGTGTCGGCGAGAGACCCTGAGCCCGGGGCCACGCATGGTCCGGAGTGTGGGGGGCCTACCCACGGCAGCAGGATGGGGGCGCCAGCCCAGGCGTGGTGCCGCCAGGGTACGCCGTGGGCAAGGCGGCAAGCCCTGCCCCTGGGCTGCCCCCGGGAGGGGGACAGTAGTCAGCCCCGGCTGGCGGCCGGAAGGGGCGCCACGGGCACGTAGCAGGGCTGTGACCCCGGCTGGGAAGTCGGCAGAGACATCCTCAGGAAGCAGCTGCGGCCCCGCAGGCAGCGAGTGGAGCCGGCGGGAGAGGCACGGTGCTCCCGAGGGTGGCACGGAGCAGGCCTGGCTGGTGCGGCCGAGGAAGCGGGGGCTGAGCCGGGGCTGGGGCGAGGGCAGGGAGAGGGAGAGGAAGAGGGTCGGGCAGACAGGGCTGGGCGTGGGGCGCGCAGTGAGGGCAGGGGCTCCAGGGCGTTGGCCACCGAGCCCCGAAAGCGTGCGGAGAAGGAGGCTCGCAGAGGGGGTGCTGGGAGGCCGCGCGGACGTGGTGCTGGCGCTGGAGCCAGGCTCAGGGTGGGCGCCCGCCCCTCCTCTGGCTCAGGGAGGGGCCGTCCGGCCAGCACGCGGTGCGGTGAGGCCCGTCGGAGCCCAGAAGCCGCCCCTGGAACTGCATATGCCGCCGAGTGAAAAAACTCAGAAGAAATTGAAGTAAATCTCCCGGAAAGTGGCCTAGAGACAGAGCAATGGAAACTGGGGAGACCAGCCAAGAGGCGGGAGCGGCGTCCAAGGAGCTCCCTGTCCAAGGGCCGTTCCGGGCGGGACGAGCGAGGGGAGGCGCCAGCCACCACGTCCGCACGTCCTGCAGCACCCGCCGGCGAGGGCCCCGCGCGGCTGCTCGGAGGGATCGCTCTGCCGGCGGCGCCAGGGCGCGGGCCCCGCGGCTCAGACACGCCGGCTCGCCGTGCTGCTCGGTCAGGGAGCACCGGGCCCAGCCGCCCGGGGAGGGCGCACCCAGGAGGCCCGTCTCCCCAGACATGGGAGCGGCTCCGAGGGAGACCTGGGAGGGGCTGAGCCAGCGGGGTCACCGCACAGGGGCGGGGAGCAGGCTGAGGACCAGGCCCGGGCTCGGGGCCTGTTTTGTGGACTGAGGAGGGGAAGGTCCGTGGCCGGAGCCCGGGCCTGAGGGAGGGCAGGAGGGGCACAGCCACGTGGGAGGTGACAAACCAAGCAATCCCGCCAGCAGGTCCGGGGCCATCGGGCCCTGCCTAGTAGCTGCCCCTCCCCACCCTCCTTTCCGCCCCCACCCCTGCCCCCGTGGGACGGCACAGCCGAGGCCACAGTGGCCTTTTCCCGGTTAAGCTGCCAGAGCACCCATTCTCCCCTGACACTCACCAGCAGGTCACACTCCCACACACACACACACACTCATACTCACACACACACACACTCATACTCACACACACACACTCACACACACACACACTCTCACTCTCTCACTCCCACTCACACACACACACACACACTCATACTCACACTCACACACACACTCACACACACACACTCACACACACACACACTCTCACTCTCACACTCCCACTCACACACGCACACACACACTCATACTCACACACACACACACACACACACTCTCACTCTCACACTCACACTCACACTCACACACACATACACACACACACACACACTCATACTCACACACACACACACACACTCTCACTCTCACACTCACACTCACACACACACACACACACACTCATACTCACACACACACACACACACTCATACTCACACACACACACTCACACACACACACACTCTCACTCTCACACTCCCACTCACACACACATACACACACACACACACACTCACACACACACACACACTCTCATACACACACATTCACACACACATTCACACACACTCTCACTCTCACACTCACATTCACAGTCACACACACACACACAACCACTGGCAAGTTCACACTCTCACACTCACATTCACACTCACACTCTCATACTCATACATACACACATACACACACTCTCACTCACACACTCACATTTACACACACACTTTCACACACTCACTCACACTCACATTTACACACTCACACACACTCACACTCACTCTCACACTCACATTCACACTCACACTCTCACACTCACACTCTCATACTCATACATACACACACTCACACACACACATTTACACACTCACACATACACACACTCTCACACTCTCACTCACTCACACTCACATAATTAATCTCCCCGCAGCGCACTGTCTGGCTGGGATGTGGGAGGACCCTGGGGACGGGAGACGGGGAGGGGGAGGGCGGGTCCTGGGAGGAGGGAGCAGGACCACGGAGGAGGCGGGTGGTGGGGCTCGGGGTGAGGGGGGGTCCCAGGAGGAGCCAGGGAGCTGTGGGCATTCTCTCAGGAGCGGGCGGAGGCTGGCGATCAGGCGTCCGCGGGGAGTGAGGTGTGAGCTCACAGGAGAGGGCGGAGCTGGCACTGATGCTGGAGCCGGGCCCGCGTGGAGGCCGGGGGCACAAGGCGATGGGCAGGAGGCTGGGGGCCGAGGCAGGACCCCCGGGGCCAGGGGCCGGGCGGGAACGGCCATGTGGGATTCTGGGCTCCGTCTGACTCAGCGCCGCCATCTCTTCCACGCGGACCCGCCCGACCTGCGCCCAGCGGGACGTGGCACACGCCTGTCACCAGGGCTCCGAGGGGCACACGGTGCTGTGAGGAGGGGCCTTCGGGGCAGGGGCAGGGTGTGCCAGGGGCCAGCTCCACCGCCCACACGGGCCTGCACGTGGGCACAGCCGGGCTCCTGGCAAAGGCTCCTCCCCAGAGCCACCGGAGGAGAAAATGCCGAAGGGCGGGGAGAGGCCGGGATGGGGTTCCCTGGATGCGGGCTGTGGCCCCAGGGCGGGTGAGGCAGGCCCTCCCAGCCCACAGGGTCTGCACCCTCTGCCCACTCTGCTCAGCTCCCTCTGGGCGATGGGTCCTGAGGGGGAGGGGACCCCGTCCACCGTGCCAGCCTCGGGTGTGCCCGCCAGGGCCCCGGGCGCCTGCCTCATGCAGTGAGGGAGAGGTCCCATCTTCAGCAGATGACCCCTGGCTGCCTGCACCACGCGGCCCAGGGGCCGGGGAGCGTGTGGCGCGGCCGGGAGGGCGAGGGCCTCTGCGGGAGCGGACGGGCGCCCAGTGGGTGAGCCCTGCATGCCCCGCGGGCTCGTCAGGAAGGACCGCCTTCAGGGTGGCCGCGAGCGGCGTGGGGCGTGTGGGGGCCGGCGAGCGGCGGACGCATTCTTTCCTCGGATGCTTCCCGCTCCCACGCTCCAGGCTGCACCCCTGGGGCCCCTCCCCCCGCCCGGCCTGCCTCTCCTGGCCGGACCCTCTCCCCGAGGCCCGCTCCCCTGTCCTGGAAGCGATTTTGTTGTCTGCGAGCATGTGCAGGGCCTGAGTTATGGCTCTCGGGGGCATGCAGCCGTTACCTAACGCCTGGCGCACGCCCACGGCCTGAGTAATTACCGGGGGCGGGGGCGCCGGCCGCAGCGGACTCTCCGAGGGCAGTGGAGCCCGGGCATGGGCAGCTTACCCTGCGGCCCGCGCCCCCGCCCCCGGGCTGCCTGGCAGGGAGCGGCCTCGCCGAGGATCGGAGCCGGCCGGGCCGGCAGCGCGCTTGGCAGCGCAGATGGAAACGGCTGTGCGGTTAGGCAGGCACGGAAACCGGAGAGCCGCGTGCCGAGCCGCCAGCCCCCCCCCCCCCCCCCCCCGCCCTGGGCCCGTCCCCCCCCCCCCCCTGCCCTGCCGGTCCCGGGAGGGGGTGCAGCCCAGCGCCCCTCCCATGGAAATGCCTCTGGCCGCAGCCCAGCCTGCCACCCCGGCCCTGGGGAGCAGAGCCGGGTGCAGGGTGGCTGGGGTCCCCCGGGCGCCCCTCCGCTCAGGGCCCAGCCCCGCCTCCACCGGGGACCAGCGGCAGGAGCACCTACTGTGCGCCTGGAGCGGCGCCAGGCCCGGCCACCAGCCCCTTCCTCAGGAAGCGCAGGCAGAGCCGGCGGAGCCGGCGGGGGTGGGGCGGGGCGGTGCTGAGCCCCAGACGGGGAAGGGCTGGCGGTGAGAGGAGCCGTGGCGGACGGGGTCCCCGAGGAGGTGACGTGGGAGCAGAGCCTGCAGGGACCGGACGGAGGAAGGGCCGCCGGCCGCCCAGAGGGCCGTGCTCCTGCCCAGCGCACAGGGCGGGGGCGAGGGGGCGAGGAGGGGTGTCCCGGCGCCGGAGACCGGGCGGGGCACAGGCTGGTTTCTCTCCGTGGACGTCTCTCCCCCCCTGCCCGCCCCGCTCAGGCCACGGCCACGGCCCCGCTCGCCGGCCTTCGGCGTCGGTGCCACGTGCCTGCCGCGAGGTCCGGCCCGCGGACGGCGTCCGGCTCCGCGATGCCCAGGCCGTGGCTCTCGGGCGAGGGCGGAGCCGTGCCGGCGGCCCGCTCCGGCGCCGAGCCCTCGCCCTCCCCTCCCCGCCCACGACATGCCGGTGGGCGCCCGGCGCCCGGAGAGCGGTCCCGGCGAGGCCCTCGGCGGGGGGCGCGGGCGGTTCGGACGAAGGGCTGGTCCCGGCTGCTGCGGAGCCGGTGCCGTCGGTGTCGCCGGGTCAAGAGGATTGTGCCCCCTCCCCGGGGCTCCGGCCGAGGGGCGCGCTCAGGGCCCAGGCGTCGGAGCGCGGCCCCCGCACCCCCGGCCTCCCTGCGTCTCACCGGCTGCAGCACAGGCCCTGCCCGTGGCCGCTCCCGTGGCCGCTCCCGTGGCCGCTCCCGTGGCCGCCACGGGAGGGGGCGAGGGCTGCACAGAGGTTAAGCTGCCCCCCTGCCGGCCCCCCCTTTCCTCCACTGACCAGAATGGAACGGCCCCCACCTCGCCGCAAGGGCCCCTGGGAAAGCGGCTCCCTCCGCGCGCCCCTTTGCTGCGGGCGGGGGGCCGGGAGGACGGGCTCCGGCAGAACCTGGGCGTGCGCGGCAGACGCTGCCATCTCCGGGGGGCGCTGCCGGTCCAGATGCTCCCGAGACACCAGCATGTGGGAGTGGTGAGGGCAGCAGCAGAGGGAGCCCCCCTTCCCCCACACGGTGGCCAGTGGACAAAGGGGCCGTGGGGGGCCGTGGGGAGACCCCGAGCGTGGTGGGCAGGAGGCGAGGCCGCCCTCCGGACATCGGGGCAGTCGGGAGAGAAGAGGGGGACGTGACCACTGCGAGGCCACGGTAACGGGAGCCCTGGGGCCGGGGGCAGAAGCTGCACAGCCCCTGGATAACACGGCAAATCCGCCCCTGTCCGCCCGCACTCCTGGCCGGGCCCACGGAGCACAGAGACGAGCGAGAAGCCAAACGGTGCTGACAGAGCTGGGAAACGGGGGCGGAAGGGCCGTGGAGACCAGGGAGGGCCGGCAAGAGGCTGGAGGAGGAGGGAGCGAGAGCCGGGGACAGGACAGCTCCCAGCCCGGACGCCGGGCAGGCCGGGGCGGAGGGAGCCAGCACACAGCAGAGAGAGGAGAGAAACCGTTCCCACCCAGACTTCCACCCAGTCCAACTCTCAGCCCCTGTCCTCCTCTGAGCAGCAGCGGCCCCCAGACACCCCGGCCTCTGACGCCGGTGCTGTCTGTCCCAGCCCCACCCACGACGGAGGTTCAGTCCCCAGAGGAGCTGAACCTGAGAGGTTCCGTACTGGGGACACCAGGAGCAGCTGTGGGTGAGGGATAAGTTTTCGTGATAAAAAACAAAGGGGACTCGGCGAACGCTTTTGGGCTAGACCGTAAGGTCCCTCCCCTCCCTTCCCTCCCCTCCCCTCTCCTCGCTCCCCAGAAGGCCCTCGGGGGCCCGGCCACCCCCGTGTCCAGGGAGAAAGAGCGTGAGAGCCACAGGGCGGCCACCAGAGCCTTCGCGGGGGGAGGCAGCCTCCGGGCTCTGCGAGGGGAGCATTCCATACCCAGCCCCGCGCTCCGTCCTGCGCCGTGGAAGCTTGGCCTCCACACGCTGCCCTTTGGAAGCTCGAGGGACACCAGGAAGAGCCTCCAGGAGGAGAAGGCAGCTGGCAGGCGCTGGTACTCTCGGCAGGAGGGAGAGGAGTCTGTGATGCTGGACGAGCGTCTGAGAATGAGCTCCCGACAGGTGCATCGAAAGCTCAGCAAAGTCCTGGCCGGTGCGGCTCAGTGGATAGAGCATCGGCCTGCAGACAGAAGGGTCCCGGGTTCGATTCCGGTCAAGGGCACGGACCTTGGTTGCGGGCACATCCCCAGTGGGGGGCGTGCAGGAGGCAGCTGACCGATGTTTCTAGCTCTCAATCCCTCTCCTTTTCTCTCTGTAAAAAGTCAATAATATAAATGTATATTATACATAAAGGCTCAGCAAAACCTAAAGGCGATACATAACCCGGGAAACGAAGGGTTGTCCTCGAAGACCACGTGCCGCCTCGGGAAACAGTTCCTTAGCGATGGGCAGCGGTGTGGTGTTTCCCTGAGTGGGAACAGGAGAGCTGGCCGGGGCCTGCACGGCCACGGCTCAGGCCACACACGGCAGTGGGATCGGCCGCTGAGGAGACAGGGACAAGGCCCCAGGCCGTGGGGGCACGCCTTGGGGTGGAGCTGGGAGGCGCCACAGGGCTTGCCCCACCCTGTGTCCCCCACACCTGCCCCCCAGTGGCCCTGGCCTGTGCCTCTCCAGCCACGCCCAGCAGCCCCACTCCTGCCTGCACCCCACCACGGCCGTCCCCTCCCCCAAAAGCACCCTGCAAACTCTCCACACCCACGTGTACATTTGGGGCCTCAGTACATGTCCAAGTGCCGTCAAGTGAAAATTTACGAAACCACAGCTCCGTCTGCAAAGCGTTCGGCACGTTAATTGATGCCAAACCGGTCGGTGCTCGGAGCCGGGCCTGCGCGGTTAGGCGGCTGTGGGGCCAGGGAGCCCCGGTGTGCCCCTAAGCCGGCCCCGCACACACACTCAGGCCTCCAGGGCAGGAGCAGGCCCTGGGCTGAGGGGGCCGCCCAGGGGTCTCCCCCACGCCTCTCCCCCCCCCTTCCTGAGCCCATCACTGTCTTCCCAGCATGGGTCCAGGGTGGGGCTGTGGGGTTGGGTGGGCAAGGCCTTCTCCTGGGGTGGGCGTGGTATAGACCTCAGTTCAGGCCTCCAAACAGTTCTGCCGAGAACGGGGTACGCGGCAGCACTTGGGGGGCTGAGGGCATGGCCCCTGTCTGTCTGGGGGAATCGAAGACGCGGCCCTCTGGCCTGGGGACCGGACCCTGGAGGTGTGGCCATCCCCCGGGGCCCGGCGGTCTCCCCCGGTGCCACCACGGAGGCAGAGCCCACGCCAGCCGCCAGGCGTGCGGAGGGAGGGGCCAGGGCGCTGGGCCAGGTGCCGGTTCACACACACACGCGGCCGGCACGCACAGCTGACCTCCTCTCTCCCCGCAGATGACGCAGCTAGACCAGCGGCTGGTGCTCATCACGGACCTGCTCCACCAGCTCCTCGCCCTGCACCAGGGCGGCCCCCCGGGCGGCCAGCCCCCCGGCGGCGGGGCCCCCCTGCAGCCCTGCCGGGGCCCCATCGACGCCCAGCTCTTCCTGCCCAGCAACGCCCTGCCCACCTACGAGCAGCTGACCGTGCCCCGCAGGGGCCCTGAGGAGGGGTCCTGAGGCCCCAGCCCGCCCCGCCTCCCACGTGGGCCACCTCCTGGGAGGCCCTGGCACCGTGGGCCACGCTGCCGCCCGGCGGAGGCCCCGCTTCCTGCCGGCGGGAACTAGCCTTGGCTGGGACGGTGACCCTCCACTCGGGGACCGTGGCCCACGTGGCTTTTGTGGTGGTTGGGACCCAGTGGCCGGGGTCAGGCGGCCCTCGGGGCAAGGATGCTGGCATCACTTGCTCCCAGGTATGGCAGGCGGCAGGCGGCAGGCCCAGGGCACTTCCCAGGGGGAGGCCAAGGTCAGCCTAGACGGGCCCTGGCAGCCGGGGGCAGGTAGGAGACAGGCAGGGCAGGGCAGGCGGGCCCAGCTCCTGCCAATCAAAGGATGCCCATGCCCCGCTCAGAGGACTCCTCCGTCTCCCCTGGGCCTGGGCCCTGGGCCTCGGTCTCCGAGCTGCTGACTCGACGGGCCGAGGACTGTGAGGGGCCGGCCCTGTCCCCGTCCCCAGCGCTTCACTGGGCAGGAAGCCTGGCGGAACGGGGTGGCCGCCCGATCCGGAGAGAAGAGGGGCCGGCTCCTGGGGCCTCCCGGCCCCGAAATCAGAGTAATTGTGGTGATTGAGTCTGTGTTAATGAGCCTCACGGTGTGATTTGATTCTCTCTGCCGGCTTCTCCTAATAAACGTGGCGGCACCAGGTGATCTCACTTTGCTCCGGCCTCGTTCCTGGGGGGCTCTGCCCTGGGAGCTGCCCCCCAGAGCCCTCCCCCTGCTGTCCACACCGCCAGGCACACCGTGAGGCCGGACCTTCCTGGAGCTGCCCCGCCCCTGGCCGCGCTGCCCACAGCACTGAGGGAGGGAGGACGGTGGCCAGCGGGCCCAGGCCCAGCCGCACTCTTGCTGGAAGGTTCTTCCCGCCCCTCCAGTGGGGCCGTGGTCCCAGCCTCCGACAGCCCTGTGACCGCCTCCGCTGCCTCCGGGGCGGGGGCCGAGGGGCCGAGCCAGGGACCTGTCTTCTAGGCCCGTGGCCGCACTGCCAGGGCCATGGGCTGGGCGTAGCCGGGAGGGACCCTGTGTGCCCTGCTCCTCCCGCTGCCCCTGAGCACCTGGCCCCTCCCCCTGTGGCATCTGGGCCCTCCCCCTGTGGGCATCTGGGCACCTCCCACTGCGGGCATCTGGCCCCTCCCACTGTGGGCATCTGGGCCCTCCCCCTGTGGCATCTGGGCCCTCCCCCTGTGGGCATCTGGGCCCTCCCCCTATGGGCATCTGGCCCCTCCCCCTGTGGGCATCTGGGCCCTCCCCCTGTGGGCATCTGGCCCCTCCCACTGTGGGCATCTGGGCCCTCCCCCTGTGGCATCTGGGCCCTCCCCCTGTGGCATCTGGGCCCTCCCCCTGTGGGCATCTGGGCCCTCCCACTGTGGGCATCTGGGCCCTCCCCCTGTGGGCATCTGGGCCCTCCCACTGTGGGCATCTGGGCCCTCCCCCTATGGGCATCTGGCCCCTCCCCCTGTGGGCATCTGGGCCCTCCCCCTGTGGGCATCTGGGCCCTCCCCCTGTGGGCATCTGGGCCCTCCCCCTGTGGGCATCTGGCCCGGCCTGGCACCCACCGTGGGACTGAGGCAGGCGGTGCGGGGCAGGGGCCCGCTGGGGGAGGGGCGGACACAATTGCTGGAAGGCAGGCTCGCGTTTCCGTGTTGGTAAACATTTGCGGAAACCCCAGGAAGCGGCCGGCTGGGAGCAGGGCCCTCGGAGCCCGGGCCAGGTGGACGGCAGCCCCGGACCCGCCGCCTCGGGCCCCGGCCGCCCCCGCCCGGCCCGTCTGCCCACCGAGGGCCGTGCTCCCGGCCGGCCTCCGGGTGTGAAAGCATCCACCTGAAATAAAGCCCAACGACGGAGTCAGCTCGTTAACGCCCGGGAGCGGGCGCCTGAGCACAGATGGCCCCGGCGCCCGCCTCGCCCGCATTCCTTCACCCGGCCGGCCGCTGACTTCGGCGGGGACAGCCCGTGGCCGTCTGGGGTGTGACACGGCCTGTGCTGCACAATGGCCCGCGGACCTCTCCGGAGAGGCCGTCGCCCGGACAACCGTGGCGTGTGGGCCCGCCGCCAGGGCCCTGCCCGCCCTCTGTGGCTCCGCGGCCGCCGGCTGCTCACGCGCAGCGTCCACAGCGCTGGTCCGCGCGCCCGGCCTTTGTCTCCAAATTGGGCTCTCGGCGAGCGCGTCCGGGCACCCTCCGCCTCTGCACATCCCGCCACGTGTGCCCTCCCGGCCGGCGGGCAGGTGGCACCACGGGCACCGGCGTGGCCAGGACAGGAGGGAAGCCCTGTGCGTGAGGGGGCAGGACCAGTGCCCCCGGGGGGGGAGGGCTGGGGCAGGAGGGTGTGAACTCAGCGCCTGGGCACCCAGGGGGCCTCAGAGGCGTCCGGGCGCCACTGTTCCCTGCACCCGCCTGGCCTGCCGACCCTCCGCGTGGCCTCCCATCCCCTCTGAGCCCTGGGGCTGCCCGCGCCCAGCGCCCAGCCAGGCCGGCCCACAGCATCTCCTGTGCCGTCAGGCCGGAGCTGCCAGCGCCGAGTCACACACGGTCCCGTGGGCCGTCCCGGCCGGACCCTTCCTGGCTCCCCACACCACCTCCCGGCCCGCTGCACCTGGAGCCCACGGCACCTCTCAGCCCAGCGGTACCGGGAGCCAGCGCACCAGGCATCCGCCCAGCTGGGCGGCGGGACCGAGCGCCACTCCCTCTGAGCCTGGACCAGACGCCCGCCCTTCCACCCCCATCCTTCCAGCCCCCCTCCCCGGCCCTTCCAGCACCCCCAACTCCCTGCCAGGCCCCCCCGCCCTGCCAGCCCCCCAACTCCCTGCCAGGCCCCCCCGCCCTGCCAGGCCCCCCCGCCCTGCCAGCCCCCCCATCCTTCTAGCCTCCCTCCCCGGCCCTTCCAGCAACCCCCAACTCCCTGCCAGGCCCCCCACCCTGCCAGGCCCCCCCGCCCTGCCAGGCCCCCCCGCCCTGCCAGCCCCCCCATCCTTCCAGCCCCCCTCCCCGGCCCTTCCAGCACCCCCCAACTCCCTGCCAGGCCCCCCCGCCCCGCCAGCCCCCCCGCCCTGCCAGGCCCCCCGCCGCCCTGCCAGCCCCCCCGCCCCGCCAGCCCCCCCGCCCCGCCAGACCCCCCGCCCTGCCAGGCCCCTGGGCAGTGCAGCCTCGGCAACAGCCCGCCCGCCTGGCGACAAGCGAGCCCTCCAGCAGGCGACCTCCGACCTCGCTGGCCAGCTGCCGCTGCTTCACCTGCTGGGGCGGGGCTGCGGCTCCCGGCCAGGCCCGGGCAGAGGCCGAGACGGGCCCACAGCGGCCCGGCCACCTGCCCCTCCAGGCCAAGGCCCTGAGCCCAGGCCCCTCCGAGACCCCAGGCCCGGCCGTGGGGGGGTCTCTCTGAGCCTAGATTCCCTCGTCGGGACTCCAGGCCTGATTCTGCCAGACCCTCCCCCAGCACCACTGAGTCCGGCTCTGCCGGCGGGCAGCACGGCGCCTCCCCCGCTGCGCCAGCCCCTCCCCTCCCCACCCCGCCGCCAGGAGCCGGGGAGCCGGGCCAGGGCAGACCCGGGGAGCAGAGGGCCGGCCCCTGAGCCGCCCGCCCTCCGAGGCCCCGGAAGGTGGCCTTGCTTCCTGGGGACCCGGGTTCGGGGAGGGGGTGTTGGGACCGAGTTGAACTCTTGTCTGTCGCCGGCTGGCGCGGCTCAGGGGTTGAGCATCGACCTGTGAACCAGGAGGTCAGTGTTCGATTCCCGTCAGGGCCCAGGCCCAGGGGTGGGCTCGATCCCCAGCTGATCCATGATGCTCTCATCACTCATGTTTCTCTCTCTCTCCCTCTCCTTCCTCTCTGACATCAATAAAAACGCATTTAAAAAAAAAGAAATCTTGTCTCTTGGAGGCCACAGCGACTCCTGGCCGCCAGGCCTGCCCTCCGGCACCCGCCCCGCCAACCCGCTCTGACGTCTCCCCGCGTCCCGCCCGGCGGCCGGCCTTTCCGAGCAGCATCCCCGCGGCAGCTGGGGAGGGCACGGGGAGGGAGCACGGGGAGGGAGCACGGGGAGGGGACGGGGAGGGAGCACGGGAAGGGAGCACGGGGAGGGAGCACGGGGAGGGGGCACGGGGAGGGAGCACGGGGAGGGGACGGGGAGGGAGCACGGGGAGGGAGCACGGGGAGGGGACGGGGAGGGGACGGGGAGGGGGCACGGGGAGGGGCAACGGGGAGGGGCACGGGGAGGGAGCACGGGGAGGGCACGGGGAGGGCACGGGGCGGGGCACGGGGAGGGCACAGGGAGGGAACACGGGGAGGGAGCACGGGGGAGGGGCAACGGGGAGGGCAACGGGGAGGGCGCACGGGGAGGGAGCAGGGGGAGGGAGCACGGGGAGGGGGCACGGGGAGGGAGCACGGGGAGGGCACGGGGAGGGAGCACGGGGAGGGAGCACGGGGAGGGAGCACGGGGAGGGAGCACGGGGAGGGAGCACGGGGAGGGAACACGGGGAGGGAGCACGGGGAGGGCGCACGTGGAGGGAGCACGGGGAGGGAGCAGGGGGAGGGGACGGGGAGGGCACGGGGAGGGAGCACGGGGAGGGAGCACGGGGAGGGGACGGGGAGGGAGCAGGGGGAGGGCACGGGGAGGGGACGGGGAGGGGAACGGGGAGGGAGCACGGGGAGGGACACGGGAGGGGACGGGGAGGGACGGGGAGGGGCCGCCGGGGCTGGGGGCACCGAGTAGAGGGGAGGGCACCCTTAGAGCAGAGCGGCCTCTGGCACAGGGTAAACTGAGGCGGGCAGGCCGGGGAGCACCTGTGTGTGGGAACCTACGGGAAGGCCTTGAGGAGAAGCAGGACTTCCTGCGCAGCGGCCGGAGGAAAAGCGCCAGGAAGCCGAGGGCAGGAGGGCGGCCGGAGGCCCCTGGTGGGAAAGGCAGGCGTCTGCCCGAGGCCGGGGCCCCCACATGCCCCTCAGCCCCGCCACCACCTGCGGCTCAGGGAAACGCCACGCTCCCCCCCCCGCCCCCCACCTGTCCCTCAGGAAAATGCCACCGCCCGCCCCTGTCAACCCCCCCCCCCCGCCCTGTCCACTACCCTCCCCCCGGCCCTGTTCACCCTCCCCCGCCCCTGTCACCCTCCCCGGCCCTGTCCACCTCCCCCCCCTCCCCTCCGGCCCCTGTCACCCTCCCCCCGAGCCCCTGTCACCCCCTCCCCCCCGTGCACCGCCTGTCAACCTCACCCCTCCCCCAGTCCCCTGTCCCTCACCCCCCCCCGGCCCTGTCACCCTCGCCCCGGCCCCTGTCACCCTCCCCCGGCCCCTGTCACCCCCCCAGCCCCTGTCACCCTCCCCCGGCCCCTGTCACCCCCCCCGGCCCCTGTCACCCCTCCCCCGCCCCTGTCACACTCCCCCGGCCCCTTGTCCAACCTCCTCCCCCGGGCCCTGTCATGTCACCCTCCCCCGCAGGCCCCTGTCCCCCTCCCCCGGGCCCTGTCACCCCCTCCCCCGGCCCCTGTCACCCTCCCCCAGCCCCTGTCACCCTCCCCCGGCCCCTGTCACCCTCCCCCGGGCCCTGTCACCCCCTCCCCCGGCCCCTGTCACCCCCTCCCCCCTCCCGACTCCAGGTTTCCTAGTGCCCCAATGAGGCAGCACCCTCAGGGGAGCCTCAGTTGCCACTCACCGGGCACCTTCCTCCACACACACTCACACTCACACACACTCGTACACACTCAGTACACACATACTAATACACATATACACACACATACAATCGCACACCTACACTCATACACAAACACGTTTATACACATACACATATACACGTGTGCATATGCACATGTGCATATGTGTGCGCGCACATGTGCATATATACATATGCATATACACACTCATGTGTGTATGTACACGTGTGTGCACTGTGCATGTGTGTGTACATGCTGACATACACATGCATGTGTGCATGCATTTATGTTTGTGCATCTGTATGCGCACATGCACACATGCATGCACGTCTATGCACATGCTCACAAACATACCCACACCCACAGGATACATGCACACATACATATGCATGCACATATATGTTTACACACATGCACACACATGCGCACTTGGTGGAGGAATGGCCTCCACGGACATGGGTGTGAAGAGAGAACGGAGCCAGAAGCCGGGCCTCCGGCTCTCACGCTGGCTCAGACAGAGCCCCTCACTCCTCTCAGCCTCAGGGGTCCCCGCACCCCAACTTCGCGAGCTGTGGGTCAGGCACCGAGCGTCGGAGAAGGACCACAGGCTCCTCGTCCATCCTGTCATCGGATGAGTGACCCCACCCGCACCCCTGCCCGCCCTCCTGGCCCCCTCGTCACACACCTCCCAGCCCCTCTCCTCGCCCCCGCCCGGTCCCCTCCAGGCTGGTCCCTCCCATGCCCCCGTGCATCTGTCCTTCTGCCGCCGCCCCTGCCCGGCCACCCACCGGCCCTGCCCGGCCACCCACCGCCCCTGCCCGGCCACCCACCGGCCCTGCACCCACCGCCCCTGCCCGGCCACCCACCGGCCCTGCACCCACCGCCCCTGCCCGGCCACCGCCCCTGCCCGGCCACCCACCGGCCCTGCCCGGCCACCCACCGGCCCTGCACCCACCGCCCCTGCCCGGCCACCCACCGCCCCTGCCCAGCCACCCACCGGCCCTGCACCCACCGCCCCTGCCCGGCCACCCACCGGCCCTGCACCCACCGCCCCTGCCCGGCCGCCGCCCCTGCCTGGCCCCGCCCCTGCCCCCATGGCTGGGAGAGGGCTGGCCCTTCACACACACACCCTGCCCGCCCAGGGTCTCCCAGCCTGAGCCGGGCCCGGGGCCGTCCGGGGGGCAGTGCGCGGCCGCCCACTGGTCCTCAGGCCGGGCTGGCCCCTGTCCCAGGTGTGGTCACTGAGACCAAAGCTGCTTTCCCGGAGCTGAGCCAGGGTCGTGGCTCTGCCCCTCACCCCCTCGGAGCACGTTAGTCACCCCAAGAGCCCCCCCGAGACCCTTAAGCTCCCATTCCCCCCCCAGAGGCCCCCAGGCTCCGGGGACCCCCCAGAGGCCTCCAGGCTCCCATCCCCCCCAGAGGCCCCCAGGCTCCGGGCACCCCCCCCAGAGAAGCCCCCAGGCTCCCGGGACCCCCCAGAGGCCCCCAGGCTCCGGGCACCCCCCCAGAGAAGCCCCCAGGCTCCGGGGACCCCCCAGAGGCCCCCAGGCTCCGGGCACCCCCCCCAGAGGCCTCCAGGCTCCCATCCCCCCCAGAGGCCCCCAGGCTCCAGGGACCCCCAGAGACCAGGCTCCCATCCCCCCCCAGAGGGCCCCAGGCTCCGGGGACCCCCCAGAGGCCCCCAGGCTCCCATCCCCCCCAGAGACCAGGCTCCCATCCCCCCCAGAGGCCCCCAGGCTCCAGGGACCCCCAGAGATCAGGCTCCCATCCCCCCCAGAGACCAGGCTCCCATCCCCCCCAGAGACCAGGCTCCCATCCCCCCCAGAGAGCCTGAGGCTCCGGGCCCCCCCCCCCGGCTGGCACGGCAGGCGCTGCCCCAGCGGCCAGGTGTCCGCACCAGGTGGACAGACTGATGCACAAATGGATGAGTGACTCAGCTGGAAACGCTGCCAGGCGGACGGAGGGAGGACCACAGAGGGGCCGGGGCCGGGCGCTGCTCCGACGCCAAGCTCCCTGCCCCCACCCCACCCAGCCCCCCCTCCACCTGTGCACCCCGAGCTGCCAGGGGGCCAGGCCAGGGCCGTCAGCCACCCCCTCCTGCCACCCACCCGCCCCCGCCTCCAGGTGAGGCCGGGCCCTGACGACACACAGACCTCCGTCCAGCGGCTGCGGTTACCTGGGCCACTGGCCCGCCGCCCGCAGCCCTGCCAAGGCCTGGCACCGCGCCGGCCCCTCCCTGCCGGTGCCCAGGCCTCAGGGTGCGGGCGGTCCCTCCCGCTGCCTGCAGCCCCGACCCCGGGAAAAGCCATTGTCCCCGGCCCCCGGCTCCCGGCCCCCCCTGGCTCCCGGCTCCCCAGCTCCCGGCCCCCCCCCCCGGCTCCCGGCCCCCCAGCTCCCAGCCCCCCGGCTCCCGGCCCCCCAGCTCCCAGCCCCCCCGGCTCCCGGCCTCCCCGGCTCCCGGCCTCCCCGGCTCCCGGCTCCCGGCTCCTGGCTCCCCCCCCCCGGCTCCCAGCCCCCCCGGCTCCCGGCCCCCCCGGCTCCCTGCTCCCCCCCCCCCGGCTCCCGGCTCCCCGGCTTCGCTCTGAGGTCACCGGCCTCGGAGATCCACCTGTGGCTGCACCACTTCCAGGAAACGGAATCCGGCGGCAGATGCCAGCCGGGGGGGGGGGGGGCACAGAGGCCCATTCACCACGCTGGCACTGCCGCCGGCCTGGCGCTGCCCGCCCCTGGCCCACACCTGGGCCCAGCTAGGCTTCCCCATGCCTAGGCCCCCCACATCTGGGCCCCCCACATCTGGGCCCCCCAGTCCTGGGCACCTCCCCCCGGGCACCCCACACCCAGCAGCGGCCTCCCAGAGCCAGTGCTGCCCAGAGGCCAGGGGGGGGGGGGGACCGCCCTGGTGCCCTGCACAGGCCTGAGGCGGGGGACGGGGCTGAGACCTGGGCCCCTCCCAGCCTCAGGCGGCCAGCAGCCGCGTGGGCACAGGGGCCGGTCCACGCTGTGTCCACACGAGTCAGCCGAGCCTCATGTCCCCACCGCGGGTGAGGCCGGGGAGCGCCTGCCGGATCGCTGTCCCTCCTGGGGGAGGCGCAGAGGTGGGGCCCCTCTGGTGGGCAGAGGCTGAGGGCCCGGCGCGGAGGCCATTGCACTGCAGGCGGAGGCTCCTCCCTCCCCCCCTCCTCAGCTCCGGGGAGACCCACAGGCCAAGACCCCGCCCCACACCATGGCCCCCCACCCCCAGCCCACAGGCTCCATCCTCCGCGCTGGCCGGGACCCGACTCCCGGAAAACTAGTCGGCTGACGAATTCTCCCTGGAGTGGCACCTGCTCACCATTCAGCTCACTGTCTCTTTAAACATGTTTTTATTGATTTCAGGAGGGGAGAAGAGAGGGAGACATGGAGGAAAGAGAAACATCGGCCGGCCGCCTCCCGCTGGGGGTGGGGCCTGAGACCCGGGCAGGCAACCCGACGGGAAGTCAAACCGGCGCCCTCCCGGTTCCCGGTTCCCGACGCTCAGCCCCGAGCTCGCCCCCGCTCGGCTCCTGTTCCCGGGAAGACAGCCCAGCCGGTGTCTGTTTCTGGGGAAGCTTTAGAATTCTGGCCCTGCTAAGGGGTTCCCCGAGGGCCCCCTCGGACCCTGACCCAGCACCCACCTTCGGCCCCGGCATCTCCCAACCCCACCCCCGTACCCCGAACAGGCCCCGGCCCCGCCCCCACCCCCCGGGCAGCCAGGAGCCAGGACGTGGGGGAGGCAGGGAGGCCAGGAGGGACATCACGCAGCCGAGACGCCACCGGCCCCAGAGGCCCTGGCTGCCCCCGGCGCCCCACACTCCCCGGCCTTTGGGGGTGTCCGGAGCCACGCTGCCCCCCAGGGGGTCCCAGAGCCCTCCCCGGCCCGGGGAGCAGCCGGTCCAGAGCCCATCACGCCTTCGCCATAGACTCCCGAGTCCCTCGAGGCGGAACAGGCTCCAGTCGCTGCCCAGAGGCTGGCATTGGGGACGGGACGGGGGCCAGCATGTCCCAGGATCAACCCCCACCTCCCCACCTCCCCACCCCAGACCGCCCCCGGCCGCGTCTCAGAGCCCTGCCCGGCCCAGAGGGTCTGGCGGGAGGGGCCGTGGCCGAGGGGGAAGGACGGGGCCCCTGCCCGCCGGGAAGGATGGGGCCGGTGGGGGGGCCGGGCCTCGAGGCCGAGGGCGGCCAGGGGAGCGGCTCTCACGGCAGACCAAGCTCATTTGCAGGTCAATGCGGCGCACGCTCGCCCTGCCCCGGCCTTGCCCTTTGTGGTCCTGCGCCAGATGGCCAGGACAGGCTAATTCCGGGGCCCCCACCCCCTCGGTTAATTGGGCTCGGCGTGCTCCCTGCAGACGAGGCTGCCGCCTCGGACCTGGGCCTGTGTGGGGTGGGGGTGGGGGTGGGGGTGGGGTGGGGGTGGGGAAGGTGGGCGGGGTGGGGTGTGGGTGGGGTTGGGGAGGGCTCCGAAGCGCTTTTCTCTCTTCATTTCTCCCAAACGGGGTCTGAAGTGACTGAATGACGACAAATTGGCCGCTTTCTTCTGCAAACAGAGCTCCGAGGGGGAGGGGCGCGGGGGGAGGGGCGCGGGGGGAGGGGCACGGGCGGGGGAGGGGCGCGGGGGGAGGGGCGCGAGGGGGGGAGGGGCGCCGCACCCGGCTGGGAGGCGGCTGGGCCCTGCCCAGGCCAGGACCCCGCCCGAGGCACTGGGGCTGGCCTGGCAGTCCTGGGGGCACGGGCCGCCTCCCCCGGAGCCCGAACCCGGAGCCGGAGCAGCCGGAATGCAGGGCGCCCCTCCCCCAGGCCCCGGGAAGCACAGAGGCCCTGGTGCTCAGCCCGCCTCCTGCTCCATCCCTGGACCCAGCCTCCGCTCCCCCACCCCTGCAGCTCTGGTCTGACGCAGGGGCGCAGGGGGAGGCAGGGGAGCTGCAGGACGGAGGCGGGGAGAACGTTGGGACAGAATGAATAGAAGAATGAATGAAGGAATGAATGGGAGAAGGAATGAATGCATGAGAGATTGAATAGGAGAAAGAATGAAGGAGAGAATGAATGAATGAATAATAAATGAACAAATGAATGAAGGCATGAGGGAGCGAAGGAAGGAAGGAAGGAAGAAGGAAGGGGAGGGAGAAGGACGGCGAGGAGGGGAAGGCTCTGCACACCGCCCACCCTGAGCGCCGGGGGACCCCGCCCTCTATCAGCCGATGGAATAGCATCCTCGGGCAGCTGCCCCCGCAGCTGTGATCCGGCCCCTGTGCCGGCCGCATGGCCGCCTGGGGTGCGGAGTCTGTGCCCTCCGCGCAGACGGGCTGGCAGCCTCCACAGGTGCCAGGGGCCGGTCCCCCTGCCAACAGCCCAGCCCCGCGCCCTGGGCCCCCCGCCGGGGCCTTCCCTGCGCCGCCTGTGCCCGCTCCTCGCTGCCCGCCGCTCCGGCCAGCCACCCCAGCCGGGCTCCGCGGACCAGCGCGGGCGGGGACGCACAGCCGGGAAGTTTCCATGGCACAGGGGCGGGTGGGGCGGCTTCCTGTCGCTGTGGAAGGGGCAGGTGGCCCGTGCCTCCCGCCACGTCTTTCCAGGAAGCGGCTCTGTAGGACGGTGCACCGGGCGACGCAGACCGGCCTGCCCCCTCGGCCCGCCATCGTCTGAACCGGAGGCTCCCCCCCAGCTGTCCTGGCCCCAAAGCCGCTGCCTCGCCGGCTGCCGCGCCGGGCCCCTCGGCCATCTCTGCTGCTCGTCCTCAGCCGAGGGTGTTTCCCGTGGATTCTCAGGGAGCGTGGGAGAAAGGGAAACATCACGTGAGAGAATCACATCCATGGCCTCTGGCACGACCCCGGACCAGGGCCTGGGCCGGGAGGAGCCTGCCACTGAAGCCCACAGCCTCGATCAGAATCAAAGCTGGGGCCCTTCAGCCACAGGCCGATGCTCTGTCCCAGCCGTCAGCACACTCACCGGCCTCAGAGCCAAAGACCAGCAGCACAACGGTGGACATTCCTTCGGAGAGCCACGTTTTGTAAACTTAAACGTCTTCTAACACCACTTCTTCAAACAGACTCGCCCAGGCCGTGGTGTTTTGTGGAAGAGCCACCCTCCAGGGGCCACAGAGCTCGGCTCTATCCACTGAGCAAACCAGCCAGGGCCTGCGCTGTTTCTTAGGGAGACCCTGTGTCTCCCTCTTCTTCTTGCTGCCACTTTTCTTTTCAATATTTGTACTGATGTCAAGGAGGAAGGGAGAGGGAGAGAGAGAGAAACATCTGTGATGAGAGAGTCGTGGACCGGCTGCCTCCCGCACGCCTCACCCTGCGGGTGGAGCCCGCAGCCCGGCCTGTGCCCTGACCGGGAATCGAACCCTGACCCCCTGGTTCCTAGGTCGATGCTCAGCCGCTGGGCCACGCTGGCCGGGCTCGCTGCCCCTTTCCAACAACAGTGGCCGCTGACCCCGGCCCCGGCCGCGCCATCCCTCGCCGCGGGCGGCCTGCGACGCGCTCCCGCGGTCAAATATTTTGAAATTCGAGCCGCCCGTCCGTGCGCATGCGTGCGTCTATTTACCCTAAAGCTCTAAACTCTGCGCCAAGCATGTCCTTCCGGCCGAGAATGTAAACGTGGCCCCAAATCGTGCAGAGCCCAGCCGCGGGCCGTCCTCAGCCTCAGTCCATGCCCGCGTGGTCGGGGTTTTCGCTGAGTCCCGCTCGCTCACTCACAGCCAGGAGGACACGGGGGCTTCTCACCGGGATTAACACACATCGGAGGCCCCGGCATCAGCCTCGGGCCCCCGGTGTGGCTACGTGGCCAGCCGGGGCCGGGGCCGGGGCCCGGGGGGGCACCTCCGCCTGCACCCCCAGGGACAGAGGCCGGGCTGGCCTGTCCGTGCCAGCCCCCCGGGGCCTCTCGGCTCCAGCGAGATCCCACAGTGGACGTGGCTCTCGTTACTTTGCGGTGATGTGGCGTGTTCGGTGCCCACGTGTGTGAGCGCCGTGTCGCTCTCCCGGGACCGCGAGGCCCACGGAGGCCCAGAGAGGCCCGACCCCTCGAGCCACACAGCACCGGCGGCGGGGCCCACTCTGGGGAGGAGAGAATGAATGAGTGAATGAGTGAGTGAGTGAACAAGTGAATGAGGCTTCGGCTGCAGCCTCCACCGGCCTTCACTGGCCTCTGGGAATTGGTTGGGGGAAGAGCAGGAATGTGACAGGAGAAGGAAGGAGAGGGCAGGGAGGGGATGAGGGGAGCCGGGCTGAGGGCCTGGGCGGGCAGAGGGGCGGCTCAGAGGCCGGCAGGGGCTGGGCCCTTGGCGGCCGGCGGCCCCTCCCTCCCTCCCTGCACCCCCGGGCCGGGGCCGGTTCCCAGTGTGTGGGGGGCGCGGGGGGCTCTGGACCCCCATCTCCCAGGAGACTGTCTCCCTGGAGGGGAGGGGAGGGGAGGGGGCCTTTAGGCCACAAGCCCACCCGCCTCACACTGCCAGTCCTGGGGCTGCACAGAGCGCTCACCCTGGGCGCCCTGCCCCCGGGTGGTGGCTGGATTGTGTCCCTAAGACCCTCCTGGTGGAGCCCCAGCCCCAGCCGGCAGCTGGGCCTCAGCGGTGACTCAGCGGAAACGGAGTCGGAAGAAGGGGGTCAGGATACGCCGGGGACCCCTGGGGCCCGGGAGGAGCCGCCCCGCACGCCCAGCAGAGAGGCCGGGAGCCGCCGGTCTGTGAGGCTCGGTTGGAGCAGCGCCCGCACACTGACACCCCAGCATCCTACCCCCCCCAGGAGCCCCCCAGCCCCCCCCCCGGGCAGTGGGGGAAGGCCCAGGCCAGGCCCGCGGCCCATGGACGCCCTGCCCCCGCCGTGGACACCTCCTCGGCCTGCGTTCGCCGCCCAGCGGCTCCAGCCCCGCACCCCGGAAACGGGAGCCCCAGTGCCGGCCCGGCCACCAGCCCTGTGCCGAGCGGGCGGCTGGGACCCCTCAGGGGGGACGGAGGCGCTGGGGTGCGAGGAGGCTGGGAGGAGGGGTGTCCTGGGGGCCCCTGAGCTGGGGGACCGGGGCCTCGCTCAGGCGGGGCTGCATGGGGCCCCCCCGGCCCGGGGCAGCAGGCGTCAGCTGACCAGCCCCTCGGCGGGCCGGGAGCCCCCCCGTCTGTGTGCCTCCTGCACCTGAGCATTCACAGGCGGCGGGCGCCTCCGGGCCATCTGCGCCTTCCCACTCCCGCCCCCCCACCTCCCCTACCCGCTCCCCCCACCTTGCTCCCATCCCGCCTTCATTCATTCCTTCCTCCCTTCCTTCCTTCAATTCCTTCATTCATTCATTCCTTCCTCCCTTCAATCATTCATTCATTCATTCAGTAAATGGCCTGGGAGACCCACTGCCGCCCAGCTCAGCCCCGCTCTGACCGGCCCGTTCCTGACACCCCACAAGCAGCGCCACCCTTCAGGGCGCCCCAGGAGCGCAGGAGCCGTCCACGTGAGCGGTTCCCCCTGCACCTGACGGGGAGGCCGGCCACAGGGCAGCACTGCCCGGGGCTGTTGCTAAGGCGCCGGGCTCCGGCGGCTTCATTTCATATTAAAAAGCCCGGGCGATTCAAGGACAGACGCCTGCCGCCGGGAACATCTGTCTCCCTCGCTGACAGAGTCCACGATGGGCTCTGGGCGGCGCATACGGCGGCAACTAGCTGCTCCGAGCGGATTGAACTGCTCACGTGAACCCTCCCCGTTGCCGCCCCTCCCTGTGGCCGCCCCTCCCTGTGGCCGCTCTCCCCGTGGCCTCTCCCTCCCCGTGGCCTCTCCCTCCCCATGGCCTCTCCCTCCCTGTGGTCACCCCCTCCCCATGGCCACATTCCCCGTGGCTGCCCTCCCCGTGGCCGGGACAGTCTGATTGTCCCCAGTGGCCTCTCCCTCCCCGTGGCCTCTCCCTGTGGCTGCCCCTCCCTGTGGCCGCCCTCCCCGTGGCCGTCCTCCCCGTGGCCTCTCCCTCCCCGTGGCCTCTCCCTCCCCGTGGCCTCTCCCTCCCCGTGGCCTCCCCCTCCCCATGGTCTCTCCTTCCCCGTGGCCTCTCCCTCCCCGTGGCCTCTCCCTCCCCGTGGCCTCTCCCTCCCCGTGGCCTCTCCCTCCCCGTGGTCACCCCCTCCCCATGGCCACATTCCCCGTGGCCGCCCTCCCCGTGGCCGGGACAGAGTCTGATTGTCCCCAGTGGCCTCTCCCTCCCCGTGGCCTCTCCCTCCCCGTGGCCTCTCCCTCCACGTGGCCTCTCCCTCTGCGTGGCTGGGACAGAGTCTGTCCCTGGTGCGGACAGACCGCGCCTGAGCGAGCGGAGCCCTGGCACAGACCGGCCGTCTGGCCGCGGGGCCGGAGAAGGGCCCTGTGTGCCCGGACGGACGCAGGGCGTGGTCCGGCCCCCGCGCAGGAGGAGCAGCGCCACGGCCCAGGGCGCGGTCAGGGCGCGGGAGCAGGAAGCAGGCAGCCAGTCGTGCGAGGGGACCGGCCGAGCACGGAGACCCACAGGCGCGCGGTGCTCGATGGCCCGGCCTGCCAGGCCCGCGCTGCGCCGGGAGAGGGGAGGCCGGACAGTGCCGGCCCCGGAGGCACCTGCGCCCTGAGAGGCCGTGAATGGCCGTCCAGCCGCCCTCCCTGCGGACCCCCCCCCTCGGCCGCCCTGTGGAGGGGACTCCGCCCAGGCCTCGCAGCGCCCTCCGTGGGCCGCGCTCCCTCCGCCCGGCACAGCGGCGGTGCCTCTTCCTGCGGAGCCGCACCCGGGCCCTCTGTGCCCGGAGGCCGGTGTCCTCGGGCACCCCGGCCGCTGGGACCCCGGCCGCTGGGACCCCGGCCCTCTCCGCTGTGACTGATGCTGGTCGGACGCTGGGCACCAGGAAAGCGCCCTCCTGGGGTCCGGGCTCCCTGCCCCCGGGCCCGGGGCATCACCAGCTCTGTGCCCGCTCCCCGGGACCGGACTGACCACACGGCCTCGTGCCCAAGCTGCAGGCCTGGCCCAGGGCCTGGCTCTCCATAAGGGCATGCCAAGCCTCCCCCTGTCCGGGGGCCAGGCCCAGGGGTCTGCCCGCTGCCCGCTGTCCCTCAGAGGCTGGCCACTCGCCTCCCAGGCCCGTTGGAGTTTGGAGCGCTCCGGCCGGGACGTCTGCCTCTGGAGGTGGGGACCACAGCGAGGCCGGCGGGAGCCTCAGGCACTCCCAGGCCGGGTGCCCAGGACCCGCCCGGCCGCGGAGAGGCGGCCTGGGGTGCGGCCTCCTCCCACAGCCCCCGGCGGCTCGGCTCCGCAGACCGGCCGCCTCGGAGCCCAGGCAGGCGTGGCCCCCCTGCCGCCCGGCACAGCCGCCCTCCGGGGGGAGGGAGCAGGACGGCTCCGGGCAGGGCCCTGCACTGCTGCCCTCAGACTCAGCGGGGCTCCTCCAGGCAGAGGCGTGTGCGGGCCGGGGCCTGGCCAGCCAGGCCTGCGCTGATGGCCCACGCGGTGCACGGCGACGCCAATCCAGGGGGGTGGGAGGGGCCCTCGCAGAACCTCACCCTCCAAGCCCGCCCCGCCCTCAGAGCAGGCACCTCTGCCCACCCCCTGCAGGTGCACCCCGGAGGCCCCACACCCGTCTGGGTCCCCCGTCCCCGCCCGGGTGACCTGTCGCCCCAGCTCTCCCGCCCCCGCCCGGGTCTCCATCCCGATTGTAGTCGCCTGGAGCATCGGCCACCCTCACCGCCCCCTGGCCGCGTTTCCGCCCCTAGTCCGCGCCGGGAGAATGCCTCTGCTTCCTGTCCGTCCGCTTCCTGCCGGGCACCTCGGCCTCCGCATGCTGCCTCCGCACGCCTCCTGTGCCGGGCCCAGCGCGTCATTTCCTCCCCCCAGGCCTCCGGCCCTGACGCCCCGCTCCCACGGCCGGACCCAGGCCGCCCCCCCCCCGGGCGCCGTCCCCGCCGGGCGGGGCCCTGCGTCTCCGGGCGGCAGGCTGGAGGGCAGTGGGAGCCAGCCACCGGCCGGGAGCCCTCCGAGGGGCCCCCAGAGAGGCAGGTGTAAACTGAGAGAACATGGGGGCGCAGGGAGATATCTGTAACACCATCAACAATAAAAACAGTTAAAATTATAGCAGATGATGAATTAACAACAGAAACCCCTGAAATGAGCCACCGAAAAGAAAACAAGAAAAAACAAGACTTGGCAGAAACAAATGCCCCAACTTCTCTCTGTCCTCTCCCTCTTTCTCCCTCTTTCTCTCTCCCTCTCCATCCTCCCTCTCTCCCCCACCTCTCGGTCTCCCTCTCTCTCTCTCTCTCTCTCTCTCTCTCCCTCTCTCTCTCCCTCTCTCTTTCCTGTTTGGGCACAGGCTCTGGGCCCGAGCACAGCAGAGCCCTGACACAGCCGCTGCCCTTTGGGGTTCACCGGGTCCACAGGGCCCCCAGCACAGCAGCCGAGGTGGAAGGATGTGTGGGCATTGGACGAGGGGCGACGGCAGAGGCTGTCACCCCTGCCCACAGGGGCGCTGTCTGCGAGAGTCGGGGTGCAGCATGACCCCCCCGGCCTAGAGCGGCAGTCAGGGGACACGGGGTGACCGGCACTCACTCCTGCCCCACGGCCCCTGACCCCCATGCCGAGTGCGGGCTCGGGGCTGGGGGGGAGCGTCTGGGGCTGAGCATCGCGGATCCTCAGAGCTGCGGCCGGCTCGGCATGGACCCACGCGGGCCGGAGGCCGGCAGTGGCGCTGGGCGCGGGCTGTGGGCGGGCGTGAGGCCTGCTGGCTTTGTGGCCACGCAGCCCCCGGTGCCTCCAGGGCCCGCGCCAGAGGGAAACCGAGGCGCTCCCCCCTCACCGCGTCTGAGCCCCTGGGAAGGGAAGACACCCCCTCCAGGTCCCCACCGCCCCCGCCCCCAGGAGGCGGGGCTGGACAGACTCCGGTGGGGGCCACGTCAGCCACGAGGCAACCACTGGCTCCAGACCCTGCCACAGCCCCCGTAACCCCGGACGGCCTCCCGCCTCCCCTGCACCACCAGATGGCCTCCTGTCCCCCAGGATCCCCCAGACAGCCTCCTGTCCCCCAGGACCCCTCGGACGGCCTCCTGTCCCCCAGGACCCCCCGGATGGCCTCCCGCCTCCCCTGTACCCCCAGATGGCCTCCTGTCCCCCAGGACCCCCCGGACAGCCTCCTGTCCCCCAGGAGCCCCCAGACAGCCTCCTGTCCCCCAGGACCCCCCGGACGGCCTCCCGCCTCCCCTGTACCCCCAGATGGCCTCCTGTCCCCCAGGACCCCCCGGACGGCCTCCTGTCCCCCAGGACCCCCCGGACGGCCTCCTGTCCCCCAGGACCCCCCGGACGGCCTCCCGCCTCCCCTGTACCCCCAGATGGCCTCCTGTCCCCCAGGAGCCCCTGAGACCCAGATCCCCCCTGGGCAGCAGCCGAGGGCAGGAGGCAGCTTCCAGGAAAGGGGTGGCTCGTGTTCACACGCAGACCACACGCTCCTGGCCGGTCAGTCCAGCACATGCTCCTGCCTCTGCCGGAGGTGGGGTGCACGTGTTACGTGGCTGTCTGTGACTTTTCCAAAGGGAACAGACAGCTCACAAGAGGCCGGAAACGCATTGACCCCGGGCCGCGTGGCACACGCGTGTCCCCTGCCTGCAGGGACGGCCCGCCCAGCGGGAGACGCAGAGCTCGGGGAGGGAGCAGGCTGGGGGCCGGCCCGGGCAGGGTCTCGGTGACCAGGGCGTGGTGGTGGCCTGGGACGGCCAGGGTTCGTGTCCGGACAGAGCTGGCCGCCGCCCTGAGGGGGTCCACGCGGCCCCTGCACGCCGATGCCCGCTCGCTCCGGGCAAGGCTGGGTGCCAGGGGAGGGCGGGTCTGGGTTGCTTTGCTGGGGAGAGACAGACGGACAGGCGGAGGCACACCCTGATGCCGGCTCAGCGTCTGTGGCCAGGGCCCGGAATGTTCTCCAGGAGATACCGAGACCCTGCTGCTGCTGAGAGAACATGGAGCTGCCGAGGAGAGGAAAACAGCGTGTGTGTGTGTGTGTGTGTGTGTGTGTGTGTAGACAGGTGTGTGTTGTACATCACATCGCACTGTTGTCGGTTGCAACACACACACAGATAACAGAACCGGCCTGCAGGCTGGGGGCTGGGGCTGGGGGCTGGGGCTGGGGCTGGGGGCTGGGGCTGGGGCTGGGGCTGGGGCTGGGGGCTGCGGGCTGGGGCTGGGGCTGGGGGCTGGGGCTGGGGCTGGGGCTGGGGCTGGGGCTGGGGCTGGGGCTGCGGGCTGGGGCTGGGGGCTGTGGCCTGCAGGCTGGGGCTGGGGGCTGGGGCTGGGGCTGGGGCTGGGGGCTGTGGCCTGCAGGCTGGGGCTGGGGCTGGGGCTGGGGCTGGGGCTGGGGGCTGTGGCCTGCAGGCTGGGGCTGGGCTGAGGCTGGGGGCTGGGGACTGCGGGCTGGGGGCTGCGGGCTGGGGCTGGGGGCTGTGGCCTGCAGGCTGGGGCTGGGGCTGAGGCTGGGGGCTGGGGCTGGGGCTGGGGGCTGGGGCTGGGGCTGGTGGCTGGGGCTGGGGCTGGGGCTGGGGCTGGGGACTGAGGGCTGGGGGCTGGGGGCTGGAGCTGGGGGCTGGGGCTGGGGCTGGTGGCTGGGGCTGGGGGCTGGGGGCTGGGGCTGGGGCTGGGGCTGGGGCTGGGGCTGGGGCTGGGGCTGGGGCTGCGGGCTGGGGCTGGTGGCTGGGGCTGGGGCTGGGGCTGGGGCTGCGGGCGGCGCCGGGAGGCAGAGCCGGGGCCTGGGCGGGGACAGCGAGGACCAGCTCTCCGGTCCCTGGAGACCGCGATGACCCAGCTCTGCGGGCACTTGTCAGGACATGCTCCGTGGCCTTCTGTCCGCCATGGGACAGCCTGTTTTGTGTTTCATTTGGGGGACTGTCCTGTGAGCCCGAAGGAGACGCCGGGCGGTGCTGGGCGGCCCTGAGCGCCGGGCTGGCACTGCGGGGCGGGGGGTGCCCGGCGGACACGGCTGCAGCTCTGGAGAAGCAGGCGGGTCCCCTCCCTGGGTGCCAGCGGCCTCGGCCCCAGCAAAGCAGCTGCCCCCCTGCCCCCCCCCCCCCGCACTCAGAGGGCTCACCCCCCCCCCGCACTCAAAGGGCTCACCCCCCCCCCCCCCGCACTCAGAGGGCTCACCCCCCCCCCCGCACTCAGAGGGGCGCCGTGCAGGGGGAAGCCCAGGCGGCCCCGGGTGGTGGCCGAGGCGGGACCACCCCAGGCTCTCGGCACCGGCAGAGGCTGGGTCATTCCTCCTGATGCCGCCCAGGCCACCGAGGCCATTCTGTTCCTCACGCCAAGGGCACATCCCGGGGGATCCCCGTGTGACCCCGAAACACGGCCCCGCACCCAGGGCTCAGGGTGCCCATCACGACGGTGACCCCCCAAACCCTATCGGCTCCCCTCATCAAAGAAAGACACATGTCAGAGTGCTGGACGCGTGTGCATGTGTGTGTGCCTGCATGTGTGTATGTCCGTGTGTTTGTGGTTCTGTGTCCGTGTGTGCGCACAGTGTCTGCATGTCTGTCGTGTGTGCATGTCTCTGTGCGTGCGTGTGTGTATGTGTGTGGGTGTGTGTTTGTGGTTCTGTGTCCATGTGTGCTTGCAGTGTCTGCATGTCTATGACTGTGTGTGCATGTCTCTGTGTGTATGTGTGTGTGTTTGTGGTTCTGTGTCCATGTGTGTGGACAGTGTCTGCATGTCTGTGACTGTGTGTGCATGTCCCTGTGTGTGTGTGTGTGTGTGTGTGTTTGTGGTTCTGTGTCCGTGTGTGCGCACAGTGTCTGCATGTCTGTCGTGTGTGCATGTCTCTGTGCGTGCGTGTGTGTGTGTGTGTGTGTGTGTGTGTTTGTGGTTCTGTGTCCGTATGTGTGCACAGTGTCTGCATGTCTGTGACTGTGTGTGCATGTCCCTGTGTGTGCGTGTGTGTGTGCATGTGTGTGCATGTGTGTGGGTGTGTGGGTGTGGTTCTGTGTCCGTGTGTTGCATACATGGGCAGGAGGTGGCCCTGGGCCGCCTCGGGGACCCTGTGGATGGGAGGCGCAGGGGGGAGGGGGCGCTGAGCTCCGGAGCTGGGGTGGCCCAGGCTGGTCCCGAGCCGCATGCCCCTGCCCACTGCGCGCCCCTCCCCTCGGACCCTGCTCACACCCAGCAGCCCCTCCCTGGTCCCTGGTCCCCGTGTCCCCGCTCCCAGCACCCCCCACTCCGTCCCAGGTCCCCGCACCCAGCAGCCAGCTTGCACCCCCCTCACCCCCACCTCCGTGCCTCCAGGGCACCCCGCTGCCTGCAGACAAAACCCCACCTCTCACCCAGGGCCCGGGAAGGTCCGGGGCCAGCGGGGGGACCGGGAGCGGGAGGCCTGACAGGCGCCCCGAAAGGCACCGTCCACTGGGCCTCTAAAGCGCCTGCAGGCCCAGCCCCCAGGCCCGGCGGAGGGCGCCCAGGCCCGGCGGAGGGCGCCCAGGCCCGGCGGAGGGCGCCCAGAGGACGGGGGAGGGCGCCCAGAGGACGGCGGAGGGCGCCCAGGCCCGGCGGAGGGCGCCCAGGCCCGGCGGAGGGCGCCCAGAGGACGGCGGAGGGCGCCCAGAGGACGGCGGAGGGCGCCCAGGCCCGGCGGAGGGCGCCCAGAGGCCGGCGGAGGGCGCCCAGAGGCCGGCGGGGGACGCCCAGAGGACGGCGGAGGGCGCCTAGGCCCGGCGGAGGGCGCCCAGGCCCGGCGGAGGGCGCCCAGAGGCCGGCGGAGGGCGCCCAGAGGACGGCGGAGGGCGCCCAGGCCCGGCGGAGGGCGCCCAGAGGACGGGGGAGTCCGAGCCGCCGCCCACCCTGGCTCCGGCCGGCCTGACGCCCGCTGCTCCGGGGCCTCTGCCCCGCCCCCGGCGGCCGCCCCCGCACGCCGTGGCCCGGCCTGTGCCTGCCGTGGCCTCTGGCGGCCCGGCTTCGGGGTTGTAGGTCGGGGGTGCGATCACCCTCCCCGCGGGGCCCGGACACCGCCTCCTCACCGGCCTCGCCCGGGCCCCGCACCCCCGCCCCCCGCTCCGGGAGGAAGCGCCCTGAGCCCCCGGGGCCGCGTCCGGGGGACTGGCCCTCCCCACCGGCCCCGCCCAGGGACAGGACCGGCGGCCCTAAGGCAGCAGAGCCGGCGGCCTGAACAAAGCCCTGGGCCCTGCCGGTCAGTGGCTCCTCCTGGGCAGTGACCCCCCGACTCCTCAGACAGAGGGGCACCGGGGCTCGGGGTCTGACCGCAGTGAGGGCACAGAGCGGGGCTCAGCTGAGCCACTGGGGCCTCGTCCTGATCATCCTCCTCCCCCTCCTCCTCCTCCTCCTCCTCACGGGCCAGGAGCGGGGGTCCCTGTGACAGGCAGACCCCGTGTGGGCGCTGGCCTCAGACCCTCTGGGCTTCCTGACCCCCGAGCTCCCCTCCCCCAGGACCTGGAAAGGGGGGCTGAAGCCCGCAAGGGGGGAAGGGCTCCCCGAGTCACCTGTGAGACCCCAAACCCCGTGCTCTCTCCCTCTGGAGGGCAGGCTCCCGGCAGCCCCCAGCCCCTGCCCCTGCCCCCCCAGGTAAGAGTGTGTCACCCCGTCCCCGCCAGCCCCACACCCGCCCTCTGCAGCTGGAGGCAGGTGGCGGGGGGCAGGGAGAGTGGGCCCATGGGACCCCCCTCACAGGGGACTGTGGGTGCCCACCCTCCAGATCCCACCCTCAGGGACACCCCCTCTCCCTCCCGCCACCCTGTCCGGCAGCCGCTGTGCTCGGCCTGCACGGGAGCGGCCCCTCCCCCGCCCGCTGGCGCCTGGAGTCCGGGTACAGGGCTGACTCCGCCTGCGGCCAGGTGGACGGGAGCGGCCGGGGGATGGGCCGCTCGTGGGGGTGGGGCGGCTCGGCTGAGGGGAGAGGGGCCCACTCAGGGGGTGGGTGCCTCTCGGCTCAAGGGTGAGGGGCCCACTCATGGGGTGGGTGCCTCTCGGCTGAAGGGTGAGGGGCCCACTCATGGGGTGGGTGCCTCTCGGCTGAAGGGTGAGGGGCCCACTCATGGGGTGGGTGCCTCTCGGCTGAGGGGTGAGGGGCCCACTCATGGGGTGGGTGCCTCTCGGCTGAGGGGAGAGGGGCCCACTCATGGGGTGGGTGCCTCTCGGCTGAGGGGAGAGGGGCCCACTCATGGGGTGGGTGCCTCTCGGCTGAGGGGAGAGGGGCCCACTCATGGGGTGGGTGCCTCTCGGCTGAGGGGAGAGGGGCCCACTCATGGGGTGGGTGCCTCTCGGCTGAAGGGTGAGGGGCCCACTCATGGGGTGGGTGCCTCTCGGCTGAAGGGTGAGGGGCCCACTCATGGGGTGGGTGCCTCTCGGCTGAGGGGAGAGGGGCCCACTCATGGGGTGGGTGCCTCTCGGCTCAAGGGTGAGGGGCCCACTCATGGGGTGGGTGCCTCTCGGCTCAAGGGTGAGGGGCCCACTCATGGGGTGGGCATGCTCAGAGGGGCCGGGCCGGGCACTGTAGGATTAGCTGTGAGTTCATGTCCATCTCTGGAGTCCAGGGTGGACTCAGCCTTTGTCCCTGGGTGGGGGAGGGGTCATCGCCCCAAACTGTAAACTGCTGGCCGCCCAGCGTCCTCGGCCCCCCACCCCCTTCCCGCGGCAAGCCACCCGCGCGGTTCATGGTGAGACAAAGAGGGGCCCTTGGGAGCCAGGCTGGTGGGTCCTTCCTCAGAGCCGCTGCTCTGCCCTCCCCACCCGCCCTCCGGCCTGCGGGAGGCCAGCACCTCAGGGAGCAGTGGGGGCTCCGCTTTGTGTGTTTGGGGGGGACAAGTGGAGGGCCTGGGCTGCCCCCGGTGAGTATCTGTGCCCCCGCTGCCGGGCGGGGCTGAGTGGACGCACACACAAACGCACACACACACGATTTGCAGCAATTTTTTGGCCTCTTTATTGGGACCCAGCGGACAGGGGCCGGGCAGGTGTGCCGGCTCAGGACTTTTTCTCAGAGATGTCAGGTGTGGGGGATCAACTCAGAGAGAAAGAGAGAAAGAAAGAAAGAGACAGAGACAGACGGCGAGAGCTGGGGGGAGAGACTGCAAGCTAGGAGGGCGGCGCGCGGTGGGCGGCGCGCGGTGGCGGGCACGCGGGCCGGGCTGGTGGGCGCCCGCCCAGGGGGCCCCTGTGGGATGGATCTCTGGGGACCCCCGCCCCGGTGGTGGGTGCGTGCCTTAGCAAAGCCAGCGGCCAAGCTGCCGCGGGCAGAGCGGCCACGCCTGGACATAAATAGAAAATATAAGTTAGTATAAGTTTTTTTTTTTAACTTTTTTTTGTACAAATATACATTTTTATCCTTTTTTTCTCTTTTTTCATCATTTTTTGCGCTGAGTTTCAGCAGAGATTGAACCTTTTTTTATAAATGACTCTTAAAGCTTTCCACCTTGGGACCAGTGTACTCTTCGGTGCCGGCACGTTTGGGTGAGAAGTGACTAATACATTGCACGGCTGTCAGACTTTTACACAAAACCGATCGCTGCTCGCCAGCAGCTGCTATTGGCCGGTCTGGGGGCGGCGTGTCCTGTCCGCGGTCAGAGGGTCCCGGGCTCCTGGGGGAGAGGCTGCGGGCGGGAGAGAGAGGGAGAGAGTGAGCGGCCTGGGGACCCCGAGCCCGCCCCCGCGCCCCGACACCACTCACCTCATCTCATCCGCTTGCGCGGGGTCTGCTCGGCGGGGCCCACGCCGGGGCCGCCGCCAGGGGCGGAGCAGCCACCGCCGGGCCCCTCGTTGGCCTTGGCCTCGGGCGCGGAGCGCTTGCGCTTGGCGAAGAAGTCTGGGGGGACAGGGCGGGTCAGGGGGGCCCGGGGGGCCCCGGGGGGCCCCGCGGCGGACAAAGGGCGGGGCGCGGACTCACCGGAGATCAGAGGCCCGACCAGCAGCTTCTTCACGGCCGCGGCGCCTCCCGGGGCCCCGGGGGCGTTGGCGGCAGCGCCCAGAGCGGCCCCGGCGGCCCCGGCGGCGGGCACGGCGGCGGGGGCCGCGAGCACGGCCACGGCGGCCCCGGGCAGCGCCACGGGGACGATCACGGAGGCGCCCTGCGCCGGGCGCCCGGAGATCTGCGGCGGCTCGTCCTCGGGCTCGTCCTCCTCCTCGTCCTCCTCGGCCTCGGGCTCGGGCTCGGGCTCGGGCTCGGGCTCCGGGTCGCGCGGCGGCGGCGGGCCCGCCTCGGGCTCAGCGGTCTCCTGCGCGGCCTCGGGCGCCGGGGTCGGCGGGGGAGACACCTCGGGGTCGCCGTTGGGCGGCGCCGGGGCGTCCCCCGCAGCCTCGCCCGCGCCGTCGCGCGGCTCCTCGGCGGCCGGCGGCGCGGGGGCCGGCGGGGCGCCCGCGCCGTCCGGGCGGGGCCGGGGCGCCAGCAGCACGCGGCAGCGCCCCACCTGCACGGTCTCGCGGTAGAAGGCGGGCACCGACTCGCTGTCCACCTCGGTCCACTGCAGGCGGCCGGGGCCGCGCAGCGGCTCGTCGCGCTGGAAGTTGTAGTCCCAGCGGCGCTGGTCCTCGGCGCTCAGCTCGGCCAGGCGCGCCTGCAGCTCGCGGCTCAGCTGCTCGTGGTCCACCGGCCCGAAGAGGCGGCGGCAGGCGCTGCTGCGCGTCGCGGGCGGGTGGGCGCGGCGGGGCACCAGGCGCTCCATGCTGCGGGAGCTGCGGGGCACAGGGGCGGACAGGGCGGTCGGCGCGGGCGGGGCGGGCGGGGCGGGCGGGCGGGGAGCGGGGAGCGGGAGTCCGGGCGGGTACCTGGCGGACGGGCCGGGCAGGGCTCCGGAGTCGCTGGCGGTGAGGTCGGCTGGCGGCCGCGCCCCCTCGGTGGCTGTGGTCGCTCGCAGGGTGGCTCCGGGCTGGGCGGCAGCACCGAGCACAGAGCACTCGCCTGTGCAGCCCCGGCCCGCGCGCGCCCCTTTATACCCGCGGGCACCGCCCCCCGGCCCGCGGGGCCCCCCGTCATTTGCATAAAGTAGTATTTTCGGCTCCGACAACACGCACGCCATTGGTCGCGCCCTGCCCCCCCGCGCGCCCCTCCCCGCCCCGCGCGCCGCCCATTGGCCGGGGGCGCGCCTCTGCCCCCCCGCGGTGGGCGGGGCGCCGGGGCGGGCGGCCGGATTGGCGGGCGCGGGCGCGGGGGGCGGGGCCGAGGGAAAGGCGCTGCGGGCGGTAACGTGACACCCGCGCCCCGCCCCCTCGCCCCATCCCCCCCGCACCCCGCACCGCGCCGCCCCCGGGCTCCTTTGTCTGCAGGCGGGGCCGTCCCTCCGCGCCCCCCTCCGCCCTCCTGGCACCGCGGGCCCCGCGCCCGGCCCGCACCCATGGCCCCCGAGGGCGCCCGGCCGCAGCTGAGCGTCGCCCCGGGCACCCCGAGTCCGCTGTCGGGGCGCTGGTGCCGGCGGCAGCGAGGCGGGGTCCCCGGAGGGCCGCGCCCGCGGGCTGGGGTCCCCGGAGGGCCGCGCACCTGGGCCCTGGCACACCTGCCGGCCCTCGGCCCTGGGGCAGGAGGGGGAGCCGGAGGGAGGGAGGGAGGGCCCGCGCCCGTCTGTCTCCGAAACCGGGAGGCGCTGACTCCTGGAGTTCTGGCCCTGGGCACACCCCGAGCCCCGGGCTGAAGCCTCGAGGCCGTGGGGTCCCCCCAGCCCTGCCCAGCGGGTGGGAAACAGGCTCTGGATCTGTCACTGACCGGGTGGCACCTCTGAGGCCTGGGTCTGCCTGGGGCCACCGCGGGGTGGGCTATTGGACAGGGCAGGGCACCCCACCCCACCCTGCCACCCGCTCTGTCCGCACTGGAGCTGCACCCTCCTCCGAGCGGACAGAACGATAAAGACAGAACGACAGCCCCGCCGCCCAGGCCGGGATCACAGCCGCCCAGAGGGAGGACCGGCCGGACTGGCGCCCTCACCCCGGGGGAGGGGGGAGGGGGGAGGGGGGGCAGGTGTGCGGGCGGGCGGACAGACCGGGCGGCCCCTCCTGTGCCTGAGGCGCCCGCCCAGCACCCGTGAGCCTGTGACAGTGACCGCGGCAGCATGTGACACGGAGCCCTGCCCGGGGGCTGGAGGGACCCGCCCTGCAGGCCTCGCCCGTTTTACCGTTTTGCCAGGAAGGAGCCCGGGGGGCGACCCTCTCAGGCTGCCGGCTTCTCAGCTTATTTCTCTGGGCACCGTGGGACCCTCCTCTCTCAGCAGAGAGGTGACCCCCTCTTTGGTGAGACTCTGAATCGAATCAAGAGTGGCAGTCACCGGCTTACTGAACCTGCCGGTCCCGGGACGCGCTGGGCCCTCCCCGAAAGGCAGGGGCAGAGCCGGGGGGGCGGGGGGGGGCGTGAAGGCCACCCAGGGGCCCGGCAAGCAAACACCACACTGGACACAAACACTGCGCTCTCTTTTGTCATTAAAAGTGTGTGGGAAGGAAGCAAAGGGAATCCTGTCTGTGCTGGAGACGGTACCGCAGCCCGGCCAGGGTCCGAGCTCTCTGTGGGGCGTGACGGCCCTGCCGGCACCTGGCCCGTGCCCTCCTCACTCCCCCCCCCCCCACGGGAGTGGTGGGCGCGGGCGGGCCACAGCCCTCCTCCGGAGCTCCGAGAGGCCACGTGTGCGTCCCTCGGCCAAGAGGCGAGATCGCAAAACCTGAGCAGAGGGGCCCAGCGCCCCAGCCCTCCGCGGCCACCAGCAGCTCCCCCTCCTGGCCCCGGGGTGGCCGCGGTCCGGGGGAGCGAGGGACGGGGAGGCGGCTGGGACGCCCAGGAGCCCCGAGGACCGCCGAGCAGAGCGCGCACACCGCCTGCAGCCGGAGCAGAAACACACTTTTATTGCGTCTCGATCCGTTACGGACACACTTACTCTCATGTGACACGGCCCGGGGCCGGGAAGGCCCCTGTGGGGCGTCCTGCTCCCCGCGCCCGAGATGGCGGGATCCGCTCCCTTCTCAGCCTGAGACCCAGGTCCATCACCAGCCCGCGCCCAAGTGCTGGCTGCACCTTCCTGGCCGCACGCTGCCCCCTGGCGGCCGACTCCGCCGCGGCGCCTCTCGGAGCCCCCAAACCTCCCTTCGCCGGGGAGCCCTGCCAGGCTGCTCTGGAGACCCGCTGGGCTGCGACCCCCTCCTGGGCCCGGGACCCTGCGGGGTGTGTGTGTGTGTGTGTGTCTGTGTGTGTGTGTGTCTGTGTGTGTATCTGTGTGTGTCTGTGTGTGAGTGTGTGTGTGTCTGTGTGTCTGTGTGTGTCTCTGTGTGTATGTGTGGGTGTGTCTCTGTGTGTGTCTGTGTGTGTGTCTGTGAGTGTGTGTGTCTGTGTGTGTATCTGTGTGTGTCTGTGTGTGAGTGTGTGTGTGTCTGTGTGTCTGTGTGTGTCTCTGTGTGTATATGTGGGTGTGTCTCTGTGTGTGTCTGTGAATGTGTGTGTCTGTGTGTGTCTGTGAGTGTGTGTGTCTGTGTGTTTGTGTGAGTGCGTGTTGTGTGTCTCTGTGTGTATGTGTGGGTGTGTCTCTGTGTGTGTCTGTGTCTGTGTGTCTGTGAATGTGTGTGTCTGTGTCTGTGTGTGAGTGTGTGTGTCTGTGTGTGTGTGTATGTGTGTGTCTGTGTGTGTCTCTGTGTGTGTCTGTGTCTGTGAGTGTCTGTGAATGTGTGTGTGTGTGTATGTGAGTGTGTGTCTGTGTATGTGTGTGTGAGTGTATGTGTGTGTATGTGAGTGTGTCTGTGTGTGTGTTTGTGAGGGTGTATATGTATGAGTGTGTGTGTTTGTGTGTGTGCGTGTGTGTGTCTCTGTGTGTATGTGTGTCTCTGTGTGTGTCTGTGCCTGTGAGTGTCTGTGAGTGTGTGTGTGTCTGTGAGTGTGTGTGTCTGTGTGTGAGTGTGTGTGTCTGTGTGTGAGTGTGTGTATGTGTGTGTGAGTGTATGTGTGTGTGTCTGTGTGTGAGTGTGTGTATGTGTGTGTGAGTGTATGTGTGTGCATGTGAGTGTGTCTGTGTGTGTGTTTGTGAGGGTGTATATGTGTGTGTATGTATGTGTATGTATGTGTCTCTGTGTGTGTCTGTGTGTGTCTGTGTGTGTCTGTGTGTGTGTCTGTGAGTGTGTATGTGTGTGTCTGTGTGTGTGTGTGTGTGTGTGTGTGTGTGTGTGTGTGTGTGTGTGTGTGCACCCCAGCCAGGCAGCCTCTGACACCGTCCAGGCCATGCCGGTCTGCAGAGGCCTCACCATCACACGCACCTGGACACCCAGCCACCCGCCCCCGGACCCTCCGGACCCCCGGGGGAGGCGTTCGGGTGCCTGTTTGGTGGGGGAGGAACCGGAGTCCGGGCAGCTGGAGGGAGCAGGTCTGAGCCTCTCCCAGCCTGGAGCCCCGACTTCGAGGCCTGGGGGCCTGAACGCAGTAAGAACGTCAAGGGTCCCCGATAACCTCCCCCGGCAGCCCTGAGCCCCAGACCGGGCTGGGCATCCGGGGGCACAGCCCTGCCCAGGATGGCTGACCCCCGGCACCTCCCACCCGGATGGAGGGGACCAGGCTCCCCTCCTCCCCCCCCCCAGGCCTGGACCCGTACCCCTCCCCCCCTCCTCTCCCCCCAGGCCTGGACCTGTCCCCCTCCCCCCTCCTCTCCCCCCCTGGCCTGGACCTGACCCCCTCCCCCCATCCTCTTCCCCCCCAGGCCTGGACCTGTCCCCCTCCCCCCCTCCTCTCCCCCCCAGGCCTGAACCTGTCCCCCTCCCCCCTCCTCTTCCCCCCCAGGCCTGGACCTGTCCCCCTCCCCCCATCCTCTCCCCCCCAGTGGAGGGGCACCCACACGGCCTCAGAGGGCCACCCCGGCCTCCAGCCGCACCCCAGAGCGGGCCTTCCATAGGCCCCGGACTGCGGGCCCTCTGAGACCCCCCTGGGAAGGCCCCGGCCCCGGGCCCCCTTCTCCTCCCTGAAATGGGCCGGAGGCCCGCGGGGGGGGGAGTCACAGATTAACCAGCCGGCCCAGCGCCAGGCGGGCCGCTCCGAGCCCTCCCGCTCGCCAGCCCGCGGCGGGGGCTCTGCTTGGCCCGGGCCCAGCGTGGCCGGAGCCTCTCCCCCGGTTCCCGCGCTCAGCGCACCCGCCCCGGCCCTTCCCGGACAGCTGTTCCCGGCGGCTGCCAGGCACGTCCTCCACAGGTGCCGCCCGCCGCGGGGAGGCCGGCCTGGGCTCCGGTTACAGGGCGGCCTCCGCTGGGGTGCCTCCGGCTGGGGTGCCTCCGGCTGGGGTGCCTCCGGCTCGCCCCGATCGAGGGGCTGGGGGCGGGGCAGTGGGACCCAGCAGCCCTCCCTGCAGGGAGAGCGTCCCTGCCCCCGACCCTCCCACCCCCGCCCGGCTGCTGGCCTGGGTCTCCAGCGGGACCCCCCCCCCCCCGGCTGCTGGCCTGGGTCTCCCCAGCGGGACGCCCCCCCCCCCAGCTGCTGGCCTGGGTCTCCAGCGGGACCCCCCCCTCCCCCGGCTGCTGGCCTGGGTCTCCCCAGCGGGACCCCCCCTCCCCCGGCTGCTGGCCTGGGTCTCCCCAGCGGGACACCCCCCCCGGCTGCTGGCCTGGGTCTCCCCAGCGGGACACCCCCCCCAGCTGCTGGCCTGGGTCTCCCCAGCGGGACCCCCCCCCCGGCTGCTGGCCTGGGTCTCCCCAGCGGGGACGCCCCCCCGGCTGCTGGCCTGGGTCTCCAGTGGGGACCCTCCAGACTGGGTGGGAACGTCTCTGGGTTTAACGCTGACCGTCTCAGGAGGCCTGGACCCTGGTCCTCGCAGGCCGTCCAGGGCTGGGGCTGGCGCGGGCTCAGAGGAGGAACCCCCTCAGAGGCGGCATGGCCGGCTCTGAGCCACCGGCACCCCCACTTCCAGGCCCCTCCCCAGGCCCCTCACAGGGCAGGCTGGTGGGGCTGTGGGGGGCTCACTCTGCTGGGAAGCAAATGGGCCTGGGCCAGGCCGATGCCCCTTCCTGGACCTCACACCACTGCACCCCGACTTTCTGTCTGCTTTTCCTGGACCGTGGGGACCCCTCTGAGGCGGCATGTGCCGCCACGTGGTGCTCCGAGAGCCAGGAAGGCAGGGAGAGGCTCTCCCCCCAGCGGGGACCTGGCCCCGTGGTCCGAGGAGCAGGCAGACCCCCACACGGTGTCCCCCACCCCAGAGCGCCCTGAGCCGCCGCGGAGACTGTGGGCGTGGGGTGAGCCCACACCTGGCCCGCTCAGGACAAGTCTGTCCGGGAAGAGCAGGCTCAGGCTCTGCCGCCCACGCCCACGCCCACGCCCACGGCCACGCCCACGGCCACGCCCACGGCCACGCCCACGGCCACGCCCACGGCCACGGTCAGGATCGGGAGGCCTCCCCACTCCTTCGCCCCCCCACCCCGTTCATCCATCCTGCCAGCTCCCCCCGCCGAGTGTGGAGGGACAGGCTAGGAGGTCAAAGCAGCTCTGGCCGGTCCTGGGGGGCGGGGGCAGGGCTGCCCAGGGTTGGGGGCTCCGCAGAAGGGGCGCCATCCCCTCCCTCCCCCTGGAGCCCGGGCGCCTGCCAGACCCGTCCCGCCACTCCCCGCCCGCCAGCAGCCCCAGGCCTTGAGGCCCAAAGCTGGACGCCTGCTGCCCCCTGGTGTCCGCAGACGGCAGCGCAGCCAGCAGCCTTGGGCCCCGCCCCGGGGACTGAGGACCCCCACCCCGCACTGCCCCCGCCCCCGGCGGCCAGGGCCTGGCTCTCTGTGAGTCCAAGGTGGGGTGTCTGCCCATGGGGCCAGGCAGGGCTGTGCGGGGGCAGATTCATTTAAATGAATAAATAAATGAGTGAATGACACCCCAGGTGCTGGGGGCTGTCCCTCACACCTCAGTGGGAATAGCAGGGTAGGCCGGGCCAGGGGGCCAAGGAGGGGGGGGGGGGCGCGGAGGCCGAGGTTAACGCTGAAGGTGAAGGCCAGCCCCGCCCCTCTCCAGTCCCCATCCCTCCCCTTCCCCCTCTCCTCCCACCTCCCCTCCCACCTCCCCTCAGCCCCCCAGCCCTCCCGCCCCTTCCTTTCTCCCTCCTCCTCTCCAGCTCCTCCTCTTCCTTTTCCTCCTATGGATCCCCCTCCGCCGGCCTCCAGCGCCCTCTGCCTTCCTTCTGTGTCAGTGCAGCCAGGCCTGTGCCAGCTCCTGCCTGTACCTGCACCCTGCCCCCTGCCCCCTGTCCCCTGCCCTCCGGCCCCCTGCCCCCTACCCTCCGAACCCCTGCCCTCTGGCCCCCTGTCCCCTCCCCCCTGCCCCCTGCCCCCTGCCCCCTGCCCTCTGCCCCCTGCCCCCTGCCCTCTGGCCCCCTGCCCCCTGCCCTCTGGCCCCCTGCCCCCTGCCGCCTGCCCCCTGCCCCTGTCCCCTGCCCCCTGCCCCCTGCCCTCCGGCCCCCTGCCCTCCGGCCCCCTGCCCTCTGGCCCCCTGCCCCCTCCCCCTGTCCCCTGCCCCCTGCCCCCTGCCCTCCGGCCCCCTGCCCCCTGCCCTCCAAACCCCTGCCCTCTGGCCCCCTGTCCCCTCTCCCTTGCCCCCTGCCCTCTGGCCCCCTGCCCCCTCCCCCTGTCCCCTGCCCCTGCCCCCTGCCCCCTGCCCCCTGCCCTCTGGCCCCCTGCCCCCTGCCCTCCGGCCCCCTGCCCTCTGGCCCCTTGCCCCCTCCCCCTGCCCCCTGCCCCCTGCCTGCCCGGCCTGGGCCTGGGCAACCGCGGGGGGCATGCACTGAGCACCTGTGCTCAGTGCCTCCCATGCCAACGTGGAAACCCCAAACCCCGGCTCCCACTTGTGAGCTGGGAGCTGGGCCTGGGGCGCAGCACCCCTAGGTGCTGTGAATGGGGGCTCTGTCCCTAGGCAAGCAGGCCTGAGGGCTATGTGTGCCCCACTCTCCACATCCGCTGCCACCCCCCCCCCAAATGAGCCCCCAGCAGCAGGAAGCCGGGGTCCCCCTCCCGCTGCCCACAGCCAGGTGCACAGGCTGGAGCCCTCAGCTGCGCCGCCCATGACGGCAGGCAGGAGGGACAGGGGAACCCGCAGGGGCCCCCCGGTTTGGGGCGAGGAGGAGCCAGGAGGGAGGGGCACACAGGCCTGCAGCACAGGCCGGCCGGGAGGAGCTGGCTGAGGGGGCTCCGGCTCTGGCCAGGGGCGGCTGCGCCGGGAAGGCCCAGTGCCCCGAGGGTCCAGCTCGGGTCCGGGTCCTATGACGGGGCGGATGGAGGAGGCAGTGATGGGGCTGGTGGGCAGGCCGGGCAGGGCTGGGGCCCACGAGGGGACGTCAGAGGCTCCCAGGCCCTGGGAGGTGGGGGGGGGCAGGAACGGGGAGTCTGGGAGGATGGGGGTGCTGAGGCAGCCCCGAGGGTGCTGGTGGCCCGCTCCCTGCCGGCAGGCAGCCCCGCAGCCGGGGGAGCGGGCAGGGCCCAGCGCGGTGCTGGCCGAGGGCAGCGTGGGCTCAGGAGCCAGGAGAGCCGCGGCCGCTCCCGGCCTGCGCCCTCGGCCTCCGCTCCCTCCTCGGAGGCTCCCGCTGCAGCTCAGGCCCGTGACCGCCGGTGCCCGGCCGCGCCCGCTGGGAGGCAGCCCCGCCTCCAGCCGCGTCTCCCCCTCCAGCCCCACGGGCGGGCAGCTCGGCCGGCACGGAGACAGGCCCAGCTGCCGGTGATGGCACCGGCGTGCTCGCCAAGCCCAGGGACGCCACGCGGGAGAGCCCGCCACCGCCAGGCCTGCCCGGCGACAGCCCGGGGCCGTGGGAGTGGACGGAGCAGGGTCTGCATGACAAGCAGCCGGCACAAAGCCGGGTTCAGAGGAGTCTGGCGCAGAGGCTGACGCTCAGCCGGCCCCCACCCGCTCACACGGGCCCGGCTCCAGCCCAGGCGGGCGCTGGTTAGAACCCGCTGTGCCAGGTGCCCGTACCCGGCCCCTGTGTGAATTATCTCATTCCACCTTCACAGGGATCCCATTTCACAGATGGGGAGACTGAGGCCGAAGAGGACACGGCCGGCCGGCCCAGCGGGCCCAGTCCCAGCGTGGCCACAGCTGGCAGCACCACCATGGCAGCCCCTCGGCTGTGCAGTCGGGGCCTGGCCTGGGGGGTCTGGTCTGTGTCCTCGCCCATGTCCACCTATCTCCCGGAGGCCTCAGGAGCCCTCCCTCAGGGGCTTCTGGCCGGCGAGTGGGGCAGAAATGGGCGAAGAAACCGGGGTGCAGGCGGGTCAGGGCTACGACCTGGGCGGAGTCCCAGGGGTCCCTCCTGCTGCTCCGGTTTGCACACTGTGAGTGAGCCCAGGCTGCCTGGCCCTGAGCGGCGGCCGCCGCCCGCCTGCCCCCCAGGTCCCCGGGGCCCGAGCAGAGGTGGTGCGGCTGCTGAACCTGGGAGCGGTCAGGTGCCGGCCACCAGGAGCCAGGCCGGGCCCCCTGAGGCCGCCGTCCAGCAGGGAGGCACCGGGCCGGCGAGGCGGGGCCCTCGGTGCAGAGGGTGCGCGGGTTCGAGACCTCCTGCTCCGAAGTCCTTCCCGCCTCTTCCTGGATCCCCGCAGAGGCCCAGCGGCCGAGGCTCTGGAGAGGCTGAGTGGCGGACGGAGGTCAGAACCGGACCTCCAACTGGACCGCAGCTGGACGGCCCCTGCAGGAGCCGCTGGGCCTGGGCTCCGAGGACCACCCCGCCCGGCCCTGCCCCCTCTCCGCGGCTGGAGGCCCCGCCCGTCAGGGCACCGGCCAGCTTCCTCCCCTGCAGAGGCCCCTCGCACCGTCTGCCCCCGTGGCGGCAGCAGGGCCTGTGCTGCCCCCTCCCCGCGTCCGGCCGCTGCCCTCAGAGCAGGTCAGGGGCGCGCTCGGCGCTGCACCGAGCCTCGTGTGCCTGTGCCATCGGGGTCACCGTGAGCCAGCCACACGCCGCGCACACAGGCGAACACGGGCGTGCACGCACAGGCGAACACGGGCGTGCTCACGCAGGCGAACACGGGCGTGCACGCACAGGCGAACACGGGCGTGCACGCACAGGCGAACACGGGCGTGCTCACGCAGGCGAACACGGGCGTGCACGCACAGGCGAACACGGGCGTACACGCACAGGCGAACACGGGCGTGCTCACGCAGGTAAACACGGGCGTGCACGCACAGGCGAACACGGGCGTGCACGCACAGGCGAACACGGGCGTGCTCACGCAGGTAAACACGGGCGTGCACGCGCAGGCGAACACGGGTGTGCTCACGCAGGTGAACACGGGCGTGCACGCACAGGTAAACACGGGCGTGCTCACGCAGGCGAACACGGGTGTGCTCACGCAGGTAAACACGGGCGTGCACGCACAGGCGAACACGGGCGTGCTCACGCAGGTAAACACGGGCGTGCTCACGCAGGCGAACACGGGCGTGCTCACGCAGGTAAACACGGGCGTGCACGCGCAGGCGAACACGGGCGTGCACGCACAGGCGAACACGGGCGTGCACGCACAGGCGAACACGGGTGTGCTCACGCAGGTAAACACGGGTGTGCTCACGCAGGTGAACACGGGCGTGCACGCGCAGGCGAACATGGGCGTGCTCAAGCAGGCGAACACGGGCGTGCACGCACAGGTAAACACGGGCGTGCACGCGCAGGGCCCTCCCCGCACTGTGATGCCAGCTGCCGGGTGGGCGGAGCCACGGCGAACACAGCACAGCGTGGCGCTCGGTAAGGCCTGTCCGTGTGGCAAGGCTGGCCGTGGTGGGCCCCCTCTGGCCTCCGGCTCTGGGACACTCCGGGGACCCGCCCTCCCCCAGCCCAGCTCACCCTGATCTCCGTCTCCCAGCCCGTCCGGGGCCCCGGGCCTCACCGCCCTCTCCTCCCGCACTGCACACCGGCCGCCCCGTCAGACAGGGGTTTTCCCAGCCCCACACGCCTGGCTTTTCCCCGTTCCCCCCACCGGGCACGCCCTTCCCAGTGCCTCCTCCGAGAAGCCCTCCTCCCAGCGCCCCCCAGAGGCCTCAGTGTGCCCGGCCTGCGGCTCAGGGAGCCGGTTGGCCCCGAGGAGGCGGGGCCGGGCCAGGGCTTGGTGCTCCTGCCCCAGCCGCCCCAGCTCCCCCTCTGCTGGCATCAGGACACTCCCGCCTCCCGGGCCTGTTCTTGGCAGTAAGTACCAGCCAGACCTGACTGCTCCCTCCAGCTTCACCCACCACCGGCCCCGCGGAAGCAGGAGGCAGGAGGAGGGGGAGGTGAGCAGCCAGCCCCCCCCCGCCTCCCCCACCTGCCCTCCCGGCCTGGCGCTGGAGACTCCCCCCGCCGGCCCCGTGCCCCCCGCCGGCCCTGTGCCCCCCGCCGGCCCGGTGCCCTCTGCCAGCCCCGTGCCCCCCACCAGCCCTGTGCCCCCCTCTGGCCCCGTGCCCCCTGCCAGCCCTGTGCCCCCCACCGGCCCGTGCCCCCCACCAGCCCCGTGCCCCCCGCCAGCCCCGTGCCCCCCGCCAGCCCTGTGCCCCCCGCCAGCCCCGTGCCCCCCGCCGGCCCCGTGCCCCCCGCCAGCCCTGTGCCCCCCGCCGGCCCTGTGCCCCCCGCCGGCCCTGTGCCCCCCACCAGCCCCGTGCCCCCCGCCAGCCCCGTGCCCCCCGCCAGCCCTGTGCCCCCCACCGGCCCTGTGCCCCCCGCCAGCCCCGTGCCCCCCACCGGCCCTGTGCCCCCCGCCGGCCCCGTGCCCCCCGCCGGCCCTGTGCCCCCCGCCAGCCCTGTGCCCCCCGCCAGCCCTGTGCCCCCCACCAGCCCTGTGCCCCCCGCCGGGCAGGCCGTGGGAAGCAGCCGGGAGCCCTGGGCTGGGACACCTGATGCTGCCGCCACGCCCCTGCCCAGAGCCGGCTGCATGGCGGCCGGGCGGCTCACGCTCAGTCCTGGGGGGGACCCCGCTCTGACTGTGGGCGCTGTTCAGGCTGCACGCTGCCTCTCGCCCAGGCCCAGGCTGAGAGGTGCAGGGGCCCAGGCTCCGCTCAGCCTCGCCGCCTGGGCCTCTGCCTTCCCTCCGCCTCCGGGCACTTGCCTGGCCCTCCCGCGTCTGCCAGCCTCGCCCCGTCCCTCCGGGCTCTCTGCTCTGCCGGCTGCAGGTCACACGGGGCGGGGCGGGGGGGGGGGGGCCTTGGGTCCTCACACCTGAGCCCGCGGCCTGGCTCTGAGCTGCTGGCCGGGGAGGCAGCAGGAAGGAACGCCGCCTGCAGGGAGCTGGGTCTGGGTGCTGCCCGGGTCCCTGTGGCTGGCAGCGCCCGACCCCGGCCCCTGGCCCCCGACCCCCGACCCCCCGGCCCCCGGCCTCCAGCCCCCGACCCCAGCCCCCGGCCCCCGGCCCCCCAGCCCCCGACCCCGGCACCCCAGACCCCAGTCCCCAGACCCCGGCCCCCGACCCCTGGCCCCCGGCCCCGGCCCCGGCCCTCGGCCCCCGGCCCCTGGCCCCCGACCCCGGCCCCGGCCCCCAGCCCCCAGCCCCCGGTCCCCGGCCTCCGGCCCTCAGCCCCCGGCCCCCAGCCCCCGGCCCCGGCCCCTGGCCCCGGCCCTCGGCCCCCGGCCCCCGGCCCACGGCCCCTGGCCCCCGGCCCCTGACCCCGGCCCCCCAGTCCCCAGTCCCCAGTCCCCAGCCCCAGCCCCCCGGCCCCCGACCCCGGCCCCCGGCCCCTGACCCCGGCCCCCGGCCCCCCGGCCCCCGGCCCCCAGTCCCCAGTCCCCAGCCCCCAGTCCCCAGCCCCAGCTCCCCGGCCCCCGACCCCGGCCCCCGGCCCCCGGCCCCCGGCCCCCGGCCCCGGCCCCTGACCCCGGCCCCCAGCCCCCTGGCCCCGGCCCCCCAGTCCCCAGTCCCCAGGCCCCGACCCCCCGGCCCCCCAGCCCCCGGCCCCCGACCCCCCGGCCCCCCAGCCCCCGGCCCCCAGCCTCCCAGCCCCCAGCCCCCGGCCCCCCAGTCCCCAGCCCCAGCCCCAGCCCCCCGGCCCCCGGCCCCCCAGCCTCCCAGCCCCCAGCCCCCGGCCCCCCAGCCTCCCAGCCCCCAGCCCCCGGCCCCCGGCCCCCCAGCCTCCCAGCCCCCCGGCCCCCGGCCCCCCAGCCTCCCAGCCCCCAGCCCCCGGCCCCCGGCCCCCCAGCCTCCCAGCCCCCCGGCCCCCGGCCCCCCAGCCTCCCAGTCCCCAGCCCCAGCCCCCCGGCCACCCAGAGGGACCTCTTGAAGCAAGTGGCTCTGGTGGCCCCAACCCGGGGCGTCACACGTGTGACGGGAAAACGGTGATCCTGCCACTCACACAGCCTCCTGGGGTGGGGGGGGACATTCCCAGAAATGCTCCCGTCTCCCTGGCCCTCCTCTGGGCTCTGTGCCCCCCCTCCATCCCTCTCATCCTTCCCAGCCTGCCCCCCCCTCCCCGCCCCCTCTGCACCCCACGTCGGGCCTGGACCCAGTGCTCTCAGAGGTCAGAGGTCAGAGGCCCCGCCGCCCCTGGCGACGGGAGAAACGGAGCCAGGCCAGTCCGGCAAAGTCAGGCGGAGGGAGGAGGCTGGCGGGGTGCCCGGGGGCGGGCCGCAGGGGGAAGGGGTGTGTGCCAGGCTGGGCCAGTGAGAGCGAGGCGGCCACGGACACGGGGTGCCCCCGAGAGAGTGGGTGTCCCGGTCCCCCCGGGTGGGCTGGAGTCTCAGGTCTCCCTGGGAGGGGACCCGCACCCAGCCCCGATGGGCCCGGGTCAGATTCACCGGGCGGCTCCGCCCCGGACGGTGCCAGGCCGAGCCCCGGTCACCGGGCCAGAAAGCGGCCCTGCCCCTCGAAGCAGCTTCATGGTGGGGTGCACTGGGCCTCAGGGCCCCGCACCCCCGCACGGGGACCCCAATCCACAGGCAGGAGGCACCCACTGCGGGCAGTGAGCACACCCCGGCCTGCCCTGAGCACCCCCAGGGAAGGTGTGAGGGCGAGACCGGCCCGGCCGCCCAGGTGCTGGGCCAGGTGGGTCCCAGGCACCCGCCCGCCTGCAGGCCCCGCAGGCCCGGGGCCAGCTCCGCCTGCGCCCGGTGACTCAGCACCTCGCCGGCACCGCGGACTTTGCCCTGCCAGCCTGCGACTGATCCCTGCAGGCTCCCAGGATGCAGGGTGCCGGGGCCCCCGGCGGCCAGGGCCGGGCCCCCTCCAGGCCGGGCGCCCTGAGCCGGCCCCGGGTCCTCCTGCTCACCTACCTGCTGACCACGCTGGACCTCACCTGCCTCTTCATGCAGTTCTCCGTGCTGCCGGTGAGCCCCGCCCGGCCGGCCCCGGGCTCAGCCGCTCCGCACCCCCTGTGCACCCGCAGGCGGGGCCTGACGCCCGGACCCTCTCGCCGGGCGAGGGACCCGGGACCGGCCTCCTGGCGCCCCATTAGCACGTCCTGGGCTCAGACGCACGGCCTGCCACTGCCCTCCGACCACTCCCCCGGGCCGGCCGCTGGGCTCTGCCTGTGGGCCCGCCCCTCCCGCCCCACACTCACACCCCCGCTCACCCACTCCGCGCCTCCTCGCCACACTCCTCTGCCCAGGCCACCCAGGGGCCCTCCCACAGGCTCACCCCGCCAGCGGCAGCCCGGGGCTTTGGGGTGCCAGTGCCCCTGTCTGGCCTGCCAGTCCCCGCCCGGGCCTGGGGGGAACGGGCATCGCCAGTGCCAACATCCTGGCACTGCCAGGGGCTCTGGGGCAGCGTGAGCTCGACACCCCCCCTCAGGCCCAGCTGCCTCCGCCCACGGCCCCATCCTCAGCATGGGGTGGCCGGGCAGGCCCACGTCCTCACCGCAAAACGGGGCCCAGCCACCGGCCTCGGGGGCTGGTGGGGAGCGATGGGTGCAGTTAGAACCCCAGGAGAGCTGGTGCCCAGCACAGCAGCTGCTGGGGCGGGGCTGACGGCCAGGAGACTGGGGTTCCCCCCCCCGTTCCTGGGCGACACTGGTCACTGCCCTCCGCTCCCCAGACAGGCCTCAGTGAGAGGGGGCGGGCGGGGCGCCGCCCGGAGCTCAGCGGGCACTCGGCTCACCGCAGCTCTGCGCCCCGGGGCAGACCCCGGCCCCTCCAACACCCCCCCCAACGCCCGCCCCCCGTGTCCCAGTACCTGCTCACCGCAGCTCTGCGCCCCGGGGCAGACCCCGGCCCCTCCAACGCCCCCCCCCCCGTGTCCCAGTACCTGCTCACCGCAGCTCTGCGCCCCGGGGCAGACCCCACCCCTCCAACGCCACGCCCCCAACGCCCGCCCCCCATGTCCCAGTACCTGCTCACCCGCAGCTCTGCGCCCCGGGGCAGACCCCCGCCCCTCCAACACCCCCCCCAACGCCCGCCCCCCGTGTCCCAGTACCTGCTCACCGCAGCTCTGCGCCCCGGGGCAGACCCCGGCCCCTCCAACACCCACCCCGTGTCCCAGTACCTGTCCCGCAGGCTGGGCCTGGACTCCGTGGCCTTCGGCTACCTGCAGACGGTCTTCGGCGCGCTCCAGCTGCTGAGCGGGCCCATGTTCGGCAGGTACGGTGGGCCACCGTCCCCCCGAGGCCACAGGCTGCCCTACCAGGCCCCCCGGGGGGGCGCCAGCTCCCGTTCCACAGAGGGGCCCACTGAGGCACCCCGACCCCAGGGTGCCCCCGGGACTCCCACCAGAGAAGAGAGGATCTCACGGGGAGACTCGGGGACCCCCTGGCCTCGCCCTCCCGCTCACTCCTTGGGGTCCGCAGGGAGGGACTCCCCCGGCAGCGAACGCCGCAGACAGGCGGGGCGGCCAGAGGGGGCCCACAGGACAGGCTCTGCAGAACGCACACACCGCCCCCTCCATTCCGCGTCTCCCGCTCAGGGGCCGGGGCGCCGGGCAGGGCCAGGCCCCTCTGGAAAGGTGGGGTCCCAGGCCAGCCCGGGCGCCCCCAGGGGGCGGGGGGCGGGCAGAGGAGGGTCTCAGGTGCGGGCCTCCAGGTTTGCAGACCAGCGCGGGGCGCGGGCCGCCCTCACCGCCTCCTTCCTGGCCGGCTCGGCACTCTACCTGCTCCTGGCGGCCGCCTGCAGCCCCAGCCTGCCAGGCACCGCCCTGCTCTTTGCCTCCCGCCTGCCCGCCCTGCTGCTGCACACGCTGCCAGGTGGGCGCTGACCGGGGGCGCTGAGAGCGGACAGGAGGGGGGTGGCCTGTGGGGGTCGGGGAGCAGGGGGGGGTGGCCTGTGGGGGTCGGGGAGCAGGGGGGGTGGCCTGTGGGGGGTCGGGGAGCAGGGTGGGGTGGCCTGTGGGGGGTTGGGGAGCAGGGTGGAGTGGCCTGTGGGGGGTCGGGGAGCAGGGGGGGGTGGCCTGTGGGGGCTCGGGGAGCAGGGTGGGGTGGCCTGTGGGGGGTCGGGGAGCAGGGGGGGGTGGCCTGTGGGGGCTCGGGGAGCAGGGTGGGGTGGCCTGTGGGGGGTCGGGGAGCAGGGGGGGTGGCCTGTGGGGGTCGGGGAACAGGGGGGTTGGCCTGTGGGGGTCGGGGAGCAGGGTGGGGTGGCCTGTGGGGGTCGGGGAGCAGGTGGGGTGGCCTGTGGGGGTCAGGGAGCAGGGGGGGTGGCCTGTGGGGGTCGGGGAGCAGGTGGGGTGGCCTGGCCCCCTCACGCCCCCGTCCCCCCAGCCGCCCAGATGGTGGTGGCGGACCTGTCGGCCCCGGCGGAGCGGCCGGCAGCCCTGGGCCGCCTGGGCCTCTGCTTCGGCGTCGGCACCATCCTGGGCTCGCTGCTCGGCGGGACCCTGAGCGCCACCTGCGGGTGAGTGGACGGCGCGGCCGGGGGGGCGGGCGGCAGCCGGCAGGGGGTGCCATCCCCGTCCCCGCCTCAGGGGCTGCAGGGGGCGGGGGACGGGGTGGGGGCAGCCCAGCCGGACAGGGTCGCAGGGTCACAGGGTCGGGAACCGGACGGGGTGCTGGGCCGGGAGCCCCGGACGGGAGGGAGCTGGTGGGCGGCTGCTGACCACGGGAATGAGGGCTGTCCCCTCCGCACGCACACACACACGTGCACACACACACACACACGGACACGTGCGTGCACACGCACACGTGTGCACACATGCACACACATGCACGCACACGTGTGCACACACACATACACACACAAATACGCACACACACACACGCACACATGCGCACCGGCTTTGCACCCGGAGAGCCCAGCCAGCAGTCCCCGCAGGCGGCCACAGGGACCGTCCAGGCCGCACCCCCACCCTGTGAGGGACTGCCTCTGCCGGCGCCCTCCCGGGAGAAGAGCTTCACCGTGGCCGGGGTGCCTGGCCCTGCAGAGGCCGCGGGCGAGCAGCCCAGTGTCCCCCTGCGCCCCGCCCCCCGCCCCAGGAGCCCCCCCGCCCAAACCAGCCTTCCTCCAGGAGGGGCTGACCTCTGACCTCCGACCCACCTCCATCCAGCCCCGGTTTGGCTTCGGTCTGGGTGGTGGCTGAGCTGCCCAGGGCTGCCTCCAGGAGGCAGATGTCCTGGTGTCGGAACTACACACACACACACTGAACATGCTCCCACACACATGCACACACCCACCTTACACGCTCTCGCACACAGGACAGCGGGTCTCTGCTTGGCTTCTGGCTGACCCTGACGCGTGGCCCCCAGTCTTGGCGGACCCTGTGCCAGCCCCGAGGCCCCGGGGGGGGGGGGCCGGGGGCCGTTTCCCCAGGCCACGCGCCCACCATGCGGGCGGCTGGTGATGGCCGAGCCCGGGTGCGACCAGGGAATGGTGGCCCCCTGGGGTGCCCCCAGCATTGCATCGGGGCCTGGGTTCGGGAGTCCCCTCTGCTGAGCCTCCTCCTCCGTTCTGTTCCTTGCAATGCTTGCTGCACACCCACTCGGCGCCCGGGGACCCAGGTCCTGGGACCGAGCGGCCGGCAGACCGGCTGTGGCTCAGACAGCCCTGACTGTGACATCCCTGCAGGCCAGGCCGGGGAGCGGGGTCAGGGCCGCCTGGACAGCGGTCACCTCGCTGCAGGGGGTGCCGGCCGCATGGCTCCGTGGCTGAGCGTCACGGTTCAGTCCCCTGCCAGGCGCACGCCCGGGTGTGACCACCTCCCTCACCGGGCGGGAGGCAGCCAGTCCGGCTCTCCCTCATCACAGCATTTCCATCTCTCTCCCTCTCCCCCTCCCTTCCTCTCTGACATCAAGACAAACGTTAAAAGAGGAAGGTGAGGGCAGAGGCAGGAGGCGTGTGACTGGCGTGGAGGGAGGAGGGCGGGGGGTGGGGGGGGGAAGGCCCGGAGCCCGGGCAGGCGTGAGCGTGCGTGAGCTTGCGTGAGCGGGCGTGAGCGGGCGTGAGCGTGCGTGAGCGGGCGTGAGCGGGCAGGTGCAGCCGGCTGCGTGCTGAGAACTGGGGGGAGGGGCAGAGCACGGAGCAGCAGGGGCTGCCGGCTGCCCCGGGCAGGACAGGGTGGCCTGGGCCAGAGCGGCTGGGGGTGGGGTGCGGGGAGTGGGGAGGGGGCAGAGGGCCGGTTCGGCCCGGTTTTGCCCATGGGGCGGGGATGGGGGGTGCATGTGTGGGGGCCGGTGGTGGAGGGAGTCGGGCGGGCGGAGCCGGCTCCGGGTGGCTCTGAGCCCTGGGAGCCGGTTCGGGTGGTGGTGGTGGGGTCACTGCGGAGGCACCGGAGGGCCGAGGAGAAGGTCCATGGGAGCCGCGAGGCAGGGGGTCACGGAGGGGAGCCCCGGATTCTGCCCGACAGGCAGCGCTCGGCCGTGCTGGGCTGAGCCGGGGTCCAGGGAAGCAGGCCCCCAGTGCCAGGAGAGAAAGGGGTGCAGGGCTGAGAGCCGGGCAGGAGGCCCGCTGCACTGCTCCCTCCGGTCCCTCAGCCCAGCGCCTGCTCCCTCTGGCTCCCTCCGTGGCTGCCAGGTGGTCTCCCCTGGGCAGCGCCCCCGTGCCAGCCCTGCCACCCGCTTCCTCTCCAGCCCAGCTGCTGGCCCGGGGGCCAGGTCTCTCTCCCTGCCAGCGGCTTCCAGAACATTCCATCCGCTTCCCTCTTTCATCCTGAGATCTAAGGCGCTTTATGTCCTGGGAGTTTCCTTTGATGGCGGGAGGCAGGCTCCCGGTGGAGCGCCCAGGCCTTACCCAGGGCCCAGGGAACCGGCTCCAGGTGCCTGATGCCCGTGGCCAGGGCTGGCACCCCCCTCCCAGCCCCCTCCTCACCCCCCCCCCCGAAAGGCCCAGCCACCCCGCCTCCTCCTCGGGAGGGGGGGAGGAGGCGGGCTAGGCCGGCCGGGCTGTGTGCGGGTGGGCGGGCGCTGGCATAGGCGGGCGCTGGCATAGGCGGGCGCTGGCATAGGCGGGCGCTGGCATTACTGGTTTGGCTCAGGGGGAGCTCGGGCCGGAGGCTGGTCCCTGGTGGGGGGGGGGGGCAGGGACAGCTCTGGGATCCGGCTCTGTGCCCAGCCGACGTCGAAAGCCGGCAGATGCCGCCGGCCACGGTCTCGGCCGGGAGAGGGAGAGCGTGGGGCGGGTGGCGTCGGCCACGGGCCACGGGCCACGGGCCACGGGCCACGGGCCACGGCGGAGGGGCTGGGCCCACGTGCCCGTACGGCGGCGAGCGACCCAGCTCCGACCGGCTGCCCGGGGCCAGGGAGCACCGGCTCCACCAGGAGGCAGAGCCGGCCCTCCTGGAAGCCGGCCCGCCCGGTGGCTGGCGAAGGCGTGGGAAACCCTTATCTCGCGACAGGTTTCCGCCCGGCAACACCCGGCTTCCCCTGCCGCTGCCAAGCCGGCATCCGGCTGTCCTGCCGGCCTCCGGGCAGGAGTGACTCACCCACAGCCAGGCCACCTGCCTGCCTGGTGCTGGGTGGCTCACCGCGGCCGTGCCAGGCTGTGCCTCCAGCTTGGGTGCCAGGCCTCACACAACCGGGGTGCCAGCCCCTCAGACAACCGGGGTGCCAGGCCTAAGACAATTGGGGTGCCAGCCCTCAGACAGCCAGGGTGCCAGCCCCTCATATAACCCGGGTGCCAGGCCTAAGACACCTGGGGTGCCAGCCCCTCATATAACCCGGGTGCCAGGCCTCGCACAACCGGGGTGCCAGGCCTCAGACAGCCGGGGTGCCAGCCCCTCATATAACCCGGGTGCCAGCCCTCAGACAGCCGGGGTGCCAGCCCCTCATATAACCCGGGTGCCAGCCCTCAGACAGCCGGGGTGCCAGCCCCTCATATAACCCGGGTGCCAGGCCTAAGACACCTGGGGTGCCAGCCCTCAGACAGCCGGGGTGCCGGGTGCTGGGTGTGCAATCAAGGGCGGGAGGGCAGGGTGAGGGGCTGGGGGTCGGGCGTCCCCGGGGGAGGCTGGGGTGCAGGGCTCCAGGCCGGGTGAGGGTGTGGGCGCCCGGGGGGCCTGTGGGTGCAGTGAGGGGGCGGCACAGAGGGCCGGGAGCGGGCTGCCACGTGGGGGCTGTGTGTGGACCTGGCGCTGGAGGAGGGAGTCGCCTCCCCCTGGGGCCCTCCCTCCACGGTCCGGCCTGGAGTTCCAGGCGGTGACCCCGTCCCAGCTGACCCCCGCCTGCCCTCCGCTGGGAGGGGGGACCCCAGGCCCCCTGCAGCCAGGCCAGGGGCCCGGCACTGCCCGCCCTCAGGCCTCGGCCCCGCTGGGGGGCAGCTGGCTCCACGGCGACCGGCCCTGGAGCGGTCACTGGGGCAGGCGGCCAGGCCCCGCCCTCCGGACTGTCCTGTGGGCCCCAAGGAGCCTCGGACAGCAGGCAGCCCCCGGAGACCGGTGCAGCCTTGGGGGTCCCGGGAGGGAAAGCAGGCCTGACCCCGCCCCTCCTCTGTGTCTGAGGAGGGAGGTCCCCCTTCCGTGGCGTCCGAGAGGCTGTCTGTGCAGCCTCCTGTCCGGCGATGGACAGTCGTGGGGAAGGCGCTGCCCGGCAGCCGGCACCCACCTGTCGAGGCCCCTGAGCCGGACCCATCCGGGCGGCCCTGGGTCTGAGCTCCGGGAGGTCCCAGCACACTGCCCTGGGCGCCCGAGTCCCTCTGAGCAAAGGCCCGGCTGTCCCTCCTTCCGGCTCCGCATCAGCCTGGGGCCGGGCCTCTGAGGTGGGGGTCCCGGCCCCTCTGTCTCCGCCACCCGAGAGGCATCATCGGGGCCCCAGAAGCGGCCTGGCCCCCGCCCCGACCCTGCTTGTCACCAGCCCCCAAAGCAGCCGTCTGAGGGCCGCTCTGCCCCCACGTTCCCCCTGCATCCGGCAGGGAAAGCAGGCCTGACTCCGGCCCTGCAGGGGCATCTGCCCCGAGTCTCTGGGGCAGCGTCCGGTGTCCCTGCCCGGTCACAGGCCGGCCCCTGCGGGCCACTCCGGGTCCAGCCTGGACCTGCAGCCGCCAGGCCACAGAGCGGCCGCGGTGGCCGGGCAGGGGGAGCCTGGGCAGTGGCCTCGTGGGCAGGGGTGTAGGTAGAGGGGCAGAGCCAGGCCCATGTGGGCGGGAGGGGTCAGGCTGCACCCGGGTGAGCCGGGCAGGTCCCGGCCGGAGGAACGAGGGGGGCCGGGAGCTCGTCCCCACTGGCTTCCCTCTTGGTGTGTGTGTGCCGTTTGTGTGTGTGCATGTGTGTGTGCAGTTTGGGGGGGTCTGACACTTGCACAGTTGGGGGGGAGGGTGGGGCGCCCCTCTGACCTCCGTGGGGAGCTGAGGGCAGCTGGGGGGAGGCTGCCTGTGGGGGCGCAGGGGCGCCGCTGAGGCCACACACCTGGCACCGCGTCACTGGCTCCTCAGCCACAGCCGGACGGCCGTGAGGTCATCAGGGCCGTGAGGTCAGGAGGGCTGTGGGGTCAGGAGGGCCGTGAGGTCATCAGGGCCGTGAGGTCATCAGGGCCGTGTGGTCAGGAGGGCCGTGGGGTCAGGAGGGCCGTGGGGTCAGGAGGGGTATGAGGTCAGGAGGGCCGTGGGGTCAGGAGGGCGGTGGGGTCAGGAGGGCCGTGGGGTCAGGAGGGCCGTGGGGTCATCAGGGCCGTGAGGTCAGGAGGGCCGTGGGGTCAGGAGGGCGGTGGGGTCAGGAGGGCGGTGGGGTCAGGAGGGCCGTGGGGTCAGGAGGGCCGTGGGGTCAGGAGGGCCGTGGGGTCAGGAGGGCCGTGGGGTCAGGAGGGCCGTGGGGTCAGGAGGGCCGTGAGGTCAGGAGGGCCGTGGGGTCAGGAGGGGTATGAGGTCAGGAGGGCCGTGGGGTCAGGAGGGCGGTGGGGTCAGGAGGGCCGTGGGGTCAGGAGGGCCGTGGGGTCAGGAGGGGCGGTGGGGTCAGGAGGGCCGTGGGGTCAGGAGGGCCGTGGGGTCAGGAGGGCCGTGAGGTCAGGAGGGCCGTGGGGTCAGGAGGGCGGTGGGGTCAGGAGGGCCGTGGGGTCAGGAGGGCCGTGGGGTCAGGAGGGCCGTGGGGTCAGGAGGGCCGTGGGGTCAGGAGGGCCGTGGGGTCAGGAGGGCCGTGGGGTCAGGAGGGGTCGTGGGGTCAGGAGGGCCGTGGGGTCAGGAGGGCCGTGGGGTCAGGAGGGCCGTGAGGTCAGGAGGGCCGTGGGGTCAGGAGGGCCGTGGGGTCAGGAGGGCGGTGAGGTCAGGAGGGCCGTGGGGTCAGGACGGCCATGAGGTCATCAGGGCGGTGAGGTCAGGAGGGCCGTGGGGTCAGGAGGGCGGTGGGGTCAGGAGGGCGGTGGGGTCAGGAGGGCAGTGGGGTCAGGAGGGCCATGAGGTCAGGAGGGCGGTGGGGTCAGGAGGGCCGTGGGGTCGGGAGGGCCGTGGGGTCAGGAGGGCGGTGGGGGTCGGGAGGGCCGTGGGGTCAGGAGGGCCGTGGGGTCAGGAGGGCCGTGGGGTCAGGAGGGTCGTGAGGTCAGGAGGGCCGTGAGGTCAGGAGGGCCGTGGGGTCAGGACGGCCATGAGGTCATCAGGGCGGTGAGGTCAGGAGGGCCGTGGGGTCAGGAGGGCGGTGGGGTCAGGAGGGCAGTGGGGTCAGGAGGGCCATGAGGTCAGGAGGGCGGTGGGGTCAGGAGGGCCGTGGGGTCAGGAGGGCCGTGGGGTCAGGAGGGCGGTGGGGTCGGGAGGGCCGTGGGGTCAGGAGGGCCGTGGGGTCAGGAGGGCCATGAGGTCAGGAGGGCCGTGAGGTCAGGAGGGCCGTGGGGTCAGGAGGGTCGTGAGGTCAGGAGGGCCGTGAGGTCAGGAGGGCCATGGGGTCAGGACGGCCATGAGGTCATCAGGGCGGTGAGGTCAGGAGGGCCGTGAGGTCAGGAGGGCCGTGGGGTCAGGAGGGCGGTGGGGTCAGGAGGGCCGTGGGGTCAGGAGGGCCGTGGGGTCAGGAGGGCCGTGGGGTCAGGAGGGCGGTGGGGTCAGGAGGGCCGTGGGGTCAGGAGGGCCGTGGGGTCAGGAGGGCGGTGGGGTCAGGAGGGCCGTGGGGTCAGGAGGGCGGTGGGGTCAGGAGGGCGGTGGGGTCAGGAGGGGTATGAGGTCAGGAGGGCCGTGGGGTCGGGAGGGCCGTGGGGTCAGGAGGGCGGTGGGGTCAGGAGGGCGGTGGGGTCAGGAGGGCGGTGGGGTCAGGAGGGCGGTGGGGTCAGGAGGGCCGTGAGAGCTTGAAGAAGTGCGCCTGCAGCCCCCTCCGGCCGCCCCGGGCTGGGGTGCGGGCCGCTCAGTGCGCGGCCTCCGTGGGGCTGCAGGTGGGGAGGTGCTCAGGCTCAGGCCCAGGTGACGCTGCTGTCCCCCAGGATTCAGTGTCCAGTCCTCGTGGCTCTCGTGGCCAACCTCCTGGGAGCCGCCCTCAGCGTCACCTACATCCCCGCCAGCACCAAGGGCGCCCGGGCAGGCCCGCCCGGTGAGTCCCAGCCTCGCTCCCCCGAAGCCTGGGCTCCTGGCCACCCACACCCGCCCCCCAGAGCCGGGCGGGCACAGGCGGGGGGGTGCGGGCGCGGGGCACCTCGCGGGCAGTGCCCAGTCAGCAGAGCCCCACGTTCAGGCCGGGGGACGGGGGCCTGACGCTCCTCTCACGGCAGGCGGCCCCGCGGCCCGCGTGTTCGACCTGCGGGCGGTCTCCCGCCTGCTGCTGCAGCCGGGCGTGCTGCCCGTGTTCCTGGTCAAGGTGGCCTCCGGCTTCCCCTCCGGTGAGTCCGGCTGCCGGCGGGCGGGGCTGGCACAGGTCCCTCAGCCCGGCCCCCAGGCTCCCGTCTGCCCTCTTTGGGGCGCCCCCTGTGGGAGCCCAGCCCCCAGCCCCTTCCTGCTCATCGCACAGCCGGGGGCGGGGGGGCTGGCCACACTGAGGCAGCGCCTGGTCCAGCAGGCACCACCCGCTCCCCCCGATACGGTCCTGTGGGCGACCCCGCTAGCCTGCCCCTGACCCCTGACCCCTGACCCCTGCCCTGCCCCCCACCCCCCAGGGCTCTTCATGGTCATGTTCTCCATCATCTGCATGGACTTCTTCCGGCTGGACTCCGCCCAGGCCGGCTACCTCATGTCCGCCTTCGGGGTCCTCCTGATGGTGAGTGAGGCCGGGCGCCGGGGGGGGAGGGGGGAGGGGAGCGGGGGGAGGGGAGCCGGGGCGGGGGGGGGGGGCCTCAGCCTCCGGGCAGCTGGGCCTGTGCTGCCGCCTCCTCACCTGCTTCCCGGAGCCCCCCCTCCGCTCCCCTCCCCCTCCCCCCGGCTCCCCTCCCCCCACTCCCCCCCCGCTCCCCCCCACCCCCAGCTCCCCTCCCCCCGCTTCCCCCCACCCCCCGGCTCCCCTCCCCCCTCCCCCCGGCTCCCCTCCCCCCTCCCCCGGCTCCCCTCCCCCCACCCCCGGCTCCCCTCCCCCCACCCCTCGGCTCCCCTCCCCCCTCCCCCGGCTCCTCTCCCCCCACCCCCGGCTCCCCTCCCCCCACCCCCGGCTCCCCTCCCCCCACCCCTCGGCTCCCCTCCCCCCTCCCCCCCGGCTCCCCTCCCCCGCTTCCCCCCACCCCCGGCTCCCTCCCCCCGCTCCCCTCCCCCCGCTCCCCTCCCCCCACCCCCCGGCTCCCCTCCCCCCGCTCCCCCCCACCCCAGGCTCCCCTCCCCCCGCTCCCCTCCCCCACCCCCCGGCTCCCCTCCCCCCGGCTCCCTGCCCCCACCCCCCGGCTCCCCCTCCCCCCACTCCCCCCCGCTCCCCCCCACCCCCGGCTCCCCTCCCCCCGCTTCCCTCCCACCCCCGGCTCCCCTCCCCCGGCTCCCTCCCCTCCGCTCCCCTCCCCCGCTCCCCTCCCCCCATCCCCCGGCTCCCCTCCCCCCAGCTCCCCTCCCCCCTCCCCCCGGCTCCCCTCCCCCCACTCCCCCCACTCCCCCCCACCCCCAGCTCCCCTCCCCCCACCCCCCGGCTCCCCTCCCCCTCCCCCCGGCTCCCCTCCCCCCTCCCCCCGGCTCCCCTCCCCCCACCCCTGGCTCCCCTCCCCCCACCCCCGCTCCCCTCCCCCCAGCTCCCCTCCCCCCTCCCCCCGGCTCCCCTCCCCCCACTCCCCCCCGCTCCCCTCCCCCACCCCTCGGCTCCCCTCCCCCCTCCCCCCCGCTCCCCTCCCCCCACCCCTCGGCTCCCCTCTCCCCTCCCCCCGCTCCCCTCCCCCCTCCCCCCGCTCCCCTCCCCCCGCTCCCCTCCCCCCGCTCCCCGCTCCCCGCTCCCCGCTCCCCGCTCCCCGCTCCCCGCTCCCCTTCCCCACCCCTCGGCTCCCCTCCCCCCTCCCCCCGGCTCCCCTCCCCCCGCTCCCCTCCCCCCACCCCCCGGCTCACCAGTCTCGGACTCACTGCCCCCCACGGGCTCCTGTCCAGAGTCCTCTGAGTGCCCAGGCGGCCGGTGTGGGCGTGGGAAGGAGGGCCGGGCTCCACAAGACACCGAGGGGGTTGGGGGGTCTGCAGGGGGCCGCAGGGCCCCCGGAGGCGGACGAGGTCTCCCCCCGCCAGGCTCCAGGAGCGCGCGTGCTGTGGGAGAGCCTGTGGAGTGCGGTCAGGCTCCAGCCCACACGCCGGCCGGCCTGCCAGCTGTGCACGAGGGCCAGGGAGCGGGTTTTCAGAGGACACGGATGGTTTGAAAGAGGTTTTTATTGGCCTCGGGGAGGGGGGAGAGAGATGTCCATGAGGAGAGAACCATTGACCGGCTGCCTCCTGCCTGCCCCACTGGGGATGGAGCCCGCAACCCGGGCCTGTGCTCCAACCGGGAACCGAACCCTGACCCCCTGGTTCCTAGTCGGCAGCCCTGACCCTCCTCCTGTCCCCTCCCCCCAGGTCATCCAGGGCCTGGTCATCGGCCGGCTGAGCAGCCGCTTCTCCGAGGCCGCCCTGGTCCGGGCCAGCGTGCTGGTGCTCAGCCTGGTGGGCCTGGCCATGGTGAGCGTCCAGCTGCACCGGGGGCCGGTCCAGGCCTGTTCCCTGACCCTCCCTCCCCCCTCCCTCTCCCCCCTCCCACCCCCTCCCCCCTCTCCCTCCTCCCTTCCACCCCGTCCCCCCTCCCACCCCATCCCCCCTCCCCCTCCCCCTCCCCCTCCCCCCTCCCCCTCCTCCCTCCCACCCCGTCCCCCCTCCCACCCCCTTCTACTCTCTCCCACCCCCTCCCACCCCCTCCCACCCCCTCCTACCCTCTCCTACCCCCTCCCACCCCCTTCCCTCCCCTCCCACCCCCTTCTACTCTCTCCCACCCCCTCCCACCCCCTCCCACCCCCTCCCAGGATCCCGGGATGGGGCCTGGGGCGGAGCCTCCTGCCAAACCCCCGCCCGCCCGTGCCAGGCGCTGATGTCCACCGTGTTCCACTTCTGCCTCCTGATGCCCGGCCTGGTCTTCGGCCTGTGCCTGCTCAACGTGGTGACGGACAGCATGCTGACCAAGGCCGTCTCGGCCTCGGACACCGGTGAGCACAGCGGCCGCCGGAGAGGAGGCCCGGCCCGGCCCGGCCACCTCGGGACCTGCTCGGCTCCGGCGACAGCCATCCGGGTTCGGGGCCGGGTGGGTGAGAGGCGGACCACCAGCAGGCCGGCTCCTGACCCTCAGCCCAGTCTAGGCCGACCTGGGGTGGGAGGAGGGCTCCCCGGAGGTGGCTTCGGCTTGGCTTTGCGGGAACGGAGGGAGGGGCGTCTGGCCCAGGAGCAGAGATGTGGAGTGGGGGCGGGAGAGGCTCCAGTCAGGGAGGCAGCCCGGTGGGCGGGGCGCGGGGACGGGGAGGGGGAGGCCGAGGGGGCCAGGCCCTGTCCCGCCCCAGCACGGTGCCCAGGTGCCCGTGTGAATGCCAGCTGGTTAACCGGGCAGCCTCGGCTCACAGGGCCAGGCTCCCGCCCCACCCGCTCCAGGCCGAGTCGGGGGCTCCCGTGGCTGTCTGAGGTGAAGGGGTCCCCAGCAGCGGGGGCAGAAAGCTCGGGGAGCCTGGCTGACGCTCGGTCTGTGCGTCTGTCTGTCAGTCAGGGAAGTGCTGGCGGAGGCCTGTGGTCCTGGGGTCCCGGGAGGCCAGGGGGGGCCCGGAGGGCTTCCCGGAGGGGGCGGCTGGCACGTGGGAGGCGGGAGGAGCAGCCGGGGACAGGCCTGAGAGGTGAGGGCAGGCCCGGCCTCGGGGAGCTGGGGGCCGCACCCTCGGCGTAGAAGGAGCCGGGCCGGTTCCCAGCACCAGCCTGGGAACCCCAGGCCACAGGGGGGCGGAAAATTGCTCCGTGGCGGCCGGGTGGGGCACGTGGGCGGCGGGAGAGGCTGCTCCGCAGTTTCCCTCCGGCCTGAGCCTGCGCAGCTCCCAGGCGGCTCCCGACCAGCCAGGTTCCCATCGGCCCGGGCGCTGACCTCCCGGCTGGGGACAGGAGCCACCACGTGCTGCCCACAGCGGGGGAGCCGGGAGGGGGGCAGATGCGGGGGTGCCCGCCGGAAGCCCCCAAAGCCCTCGGGACTTGTGGGGTGTGTTCCCATCGGGCCCTGTGGGGGGCCGTGGGGGACCCTGAGACGGTGGCCACCCTGCTCCCCAGGCCCCGCCCCCGACTGGCCGCTCACCTTTACCGCCAGGCGCACCCCCACCCGTTTCTGTGGGCTGCACACATCGCCATCTCCCTGGCGGCCTGGGGAGGGGCACCCCGTGACTGGGCCCAGGCCGCCCCCCACCCCCCGGCGTGCGTGGGAACTCTCCGGCCCAGGGCGGCCGGTCCAGTCCGGCCCTTCACGGCTGAGTGGCCGCAGGGAGCAGGCCCACAGGCCGTGGGGGAGGGGTGGGGAGACAGGAAGTGAGCGGGTGACGCTGAGGGACCCAGGCCTGACCCGTCCGTCCCCCCCCAGGGACCATGCTGGGCCTCTGTGCCGCGGTGCAGCCCCTGACCCGCACGCTGGGGCCCACGCTGGGCGGCCTGCTGTACCGCGGCTTCGGCGTCCCCGCCTTCGGCCACGTGCAGCTCGCCGTCAACCTGCTCGTCCTCCTGGCCCTCTGCCGGCAGCCCACGCCCCGGAAGGCGGACAAAGTGCGGTGACCGTGGCCCCGGGCACCACGGGCAATAAACCAACTCCGCACGGCTTCCGCCTGGTCTCTGCGGCTGCGCTGGGGGGGGGGGGGGGGGGGGGCCTGGCCCCTGAAGTCCAGCCCCACCTCCCGTGAGAAGTGCCCCCCAGAGAGGGGAAGCCTGCTGCCCCCTTCCCTCCTCCTGCCCCAGCTGGGAGCACGCGGCCCCCACGCGCCCCCTCAGGGACCCCGCACGCCCCACAAATTCTCCAAGTTGTCCTGCTCCCAGGAAGACGAATTCGGGGCTCGGGAAGGGCCTGGGCACAGGGCCTCCCTCCGTGGGGGGCCCAGTGGGGAGCCGGGCAGCCAGGCCTGAGGCCTGAGGCCTGGGTGCACCATCTCCCCCTGCCCCCCCCTGCCTCCCGGGGAGGGGCTCGGGCAGGGAGACGAGGGGCTGCTGTGACCGACAACAACCTTGACGGTGCCCTCCCCCCCCACTCCGAGGCCACCCTCCCCCAGAGGCCAGCCCTCCCCCGAGGCTGCCTTCAAAGCCATTAAACCCGATTCCAGCCCCAACCAGACAAGTCCGGCTGCTCTGAACCCCTCTGGGGCCCGGAATCCACTCCGGCTGCTCATTCGTCCCCACGAGGGGGGTCCCTCCGGGGCCCGGGGCCATGCGGCCGGCCCGCCCTACCCTCTGAGGCACCCCCCCCCCCTCCCCGTGTTCCAGAACGTGCCTGGCCGGAGGCGGCTTCCTCTCTGGGCCCAGCACCCAGGGGAGTCAGATTCCTCAGGTGCCCCTCCCACGCCCATCACTGGCCCTGGGCCCCTCGGAGGCCTCTGCTCGGCCACATCCCGCACTGCCCGCTCTGCCGGCCTCCGTGGTGGCCAGACCACCCGGAGCGTGTGGCCAGACGGGTGGGGTCCGAGGGCAGAGCAGGTGGCCTGTGGGCGTGACGGCAGCTGGCCGGGGAGGCTCCTGACCGCAGTGGCGGGTACATGACCTCCCGGAGCAAAAGCTGCCGCCGCCCCGTCCGGCCCGGCCCTGCCCGTCCGGCCCGGCCCTGCCCCGCCTGCCCCAGCGGAAGTCAGCCCGGCCGAACAGGCGCACTTCCTGCCTCTGGGGCGGCTGCGGGCGAGGAGGTGCCACCGGCCCATTCATTCCACCCTGCCCTGCCCTGCCCGGCGGGCCGCACCCCGTGACGCGGCCGGGCCCCCATTCCCAGGAAGGCACAGCGCCCGCGGGTAGAAAAGCGAACCCACCAAGTGGTTTATTGGAATGGCACTGGTTTAAAAAACAGAATATTAAGACAAAAGACCTGGTTTAACGACAAACAGCCACCAGAATAAATACATAGTCAATAACTTAGGGCGGCCGCGCGGGGCGGCGGGCAGGGAGGTCCCTGCGGGGGCAGCCCCGCCGGCCCCTCCTTCAGTCCTCGCCGCGGCGGAGCGGGGCTTCGGCGTCTCCTGCGGGCTCGTCCGTCCAGCGGGGTCCTGCGGGGAGAGGGGGTCAGGGCTGCGCCAAGCCGGGGCGGGTCCGGCCGGCCCCCTGCGGCTCCCCGAGGCTCCAAAGGGAACGTCGACGGCGCGGTCCCCGGCGTCGCCGTCCGGCGCACTCTCCGCGGCTCAGGACGCGCGGGCGGCGCGGGGCTCGGGGGCCGGGGCCGGGGCCGGGGCCGGGGCCGGGGCGCGGGGGGCCGGGGCCGGGGCGCGCTCCTGCAGGGCGCGGCGGTTCTGGAAGTCCATGAGCGCCAGCGCGATGGCCGCGCTCCAGCAGCTCTCGCCGGGGCAGCGGAAGTCGATCTCCTTTCGGTCGGTGGTGACGAGGGTGAAGTAGACGTGCTTGCCGGTGCGCTCCACGCAGTCCACCTTGAGCAGCGAGTGGAAGCGCAGCTCCTTGGGCCGCGCGCCGCGGCCGGCGGGGAAGAGGCGCAGCCGGTCGGCCGTGAGCTCGCCGCGCTTGCGCTTCCAGAGCTGCAGCAGGCTGCCGCTGCGCTTCTCCAGCTCGCCCTCGCGCAGCACCTCGCGCAGCACCTCGCCGGGCGCCCGGGGCGCCGCGGGGCCGGGCATCCTCATGGCGGCGGGCGGGGGCCGGGGCCGAGCCGAGCAGCGGGCCGGGCGGCGGAGGCGAGAGCAGTGCGGCCCGGCCGCCGGGGCGCGCGGTCTTTATAACGGCCCCGCCCCCGCCCGATCAGGCCCCGCCCCTCGACACGCCCCCGGAGGCTCCGCCACTCAGAGCCCCGCCCGCAGGCCACGCCCCCGCACGCGCAGGCCACGCCCAGCGGCGCCCCGCTGCCCCGCCCCCAAGCCCTCTCGCCCTCCCGCGGGGGTCACCCTTCCTTCTTGTCTGCAAACCGCCGGGCGCCCCTCCGACCCCGGCCCCGGCCCCCGGGGGACACGCGGTCCCCACCCCCGGGACCGGCCCGCGGAGGAAGGTCCGCCCCGCCCGCGGTGACTCAGCGCCCGGGGCCGGGAAGCACCGCAGCCGGGCGGACCCGGGGCGCCCGGATCCCCGCCCTCCAGGCGCGGACACCCGCCCGGCCGCTTCCTCCCGGGGCCCTTCCCGGGGAGACCCCCCTGGCTTCGGCCCCCGGCCCCCGGCCCCCGGCAGCAGGCGCTCTGGGCCGGGGTCGGGGTGCGGAGCGCACAGGGACACCGGGAAGGGCTCCCGCAGCCCCGCGCGGTGCCTGCGGACGTGGGGGAAGGCGCAGCCTCCTGTCCCGGCGGGGCCGCCTCTCCCCGGACCCCGAGCCGGAGGGGCGGAGGGGGGGGGGACGGCTCCGCTGGGGCCGCACGTGCGGCGGGGAGGCCGGAGCCCGGGGGGAGGGGCGGGGAGGCCGGTCGCCGGGCGGAGGCCGCGGGGGCGGCTGAGTCACTGCCGGCAGCCGGCGCCCGGGCGGCGTTCATCACCTCCTTCCTTTAGGCCGAGCGGGAGCAAATCCGGGCGGCCCCTCCCGTCCCCAGGGCGGAGGGCAGTCAAGGGGATTTCTGGGGCGCACAGCCGCCGGGCCCCACCTTCCCACACCCACGGAAGCGGTGACCCGGCGGGAGTGGCAGGAGCGGGACGGGTCCCACTGAAATGCAGGTGCCGGCGCCACAGAATTAGGCATTTCCGCCCGGACAGCCCGGCCCGGGGCAGGAGCGGCTGGACTGGACCAGCCTCTCCTCCCCTCCCGGGCTCTGGCTGTGCCTCTCCTGCCCCTGACCCGAGGGTGGTCCAGACCCTGGAGGGACGTGGGGGCTCAGGTCTGTGTCCACTGCAGCCAGTGGTGCTCACTGTGTGGCTAGAGGGCTGACTGGGGTGTGGGTGAGTCCCCCGCTAAAGGCTCCACCAGCCTGCGGACCCCCAGCACCCCGTCACCCCAGCACCCCGGCCCTGGCCAGCGCAGCCGTGCCGAGCTGAGCGGGTCTCAGGCTGCTGGGCAGACCTGGTCCTCGGGACAGTGGGACACCAGGCACAGACCAGGGGTGCTGCTGTCACCGTCCCTAGGGAGCCACTCTGGCCCCCACCCCCACCCCCGTGCCCGCCGCTCTGCAGGGACCCCCTGAGGTCCACCAGCGTGCCAGCCTGCCCCCCTCCACCCCCCCACCCCCCAAAGGGCCAGCTGCTGGAACCTGAGCTCTGGGCAGACCGGATGCTCAGCTTAAGGTCCTACTGTGCCTGCAGGCCCTTCTTGTCCTAGTCCTCGCAGGAGAGGGGTGCCTGCAGGCCGTGGGGGTGGGGTGGGGCCTGGAGGAACTGTCCCGGCAGCGGGGAGCAGGGCGTGAAGGTCAGTGGGGTCGCTGTGCACACGCCCAGCCTCTGTGCACCGCCCGAGACCGCCCCGCGGGGGCACGCTCCCTGGGAAAGAAGCCCCAGGGAATGGGGAGACCAGAAACCAGAGGCGGGGCTTGGGGTGTGGGAGGGAGGCTGGGAGAGCGGGGCCAGGTCTCTCCCTCCTCAGCGTGGGCCTGGCCCTCTGGCAGGGGTGGCGGTAAGCTGGGGGTTGTGCTGACAAGTGGGCGTTAGCGGGAGCTGGGAGGACAGGCCGTGGGGTGGGGAGCCCACTGCTCTTCTCAGAGGCTCCTGGGCAGGGTCCCCAGGGAGAGGACCCTGAGGGAGCCGGTGGGCACCGGCCAGGCCCACCCAGGCAGCCTCACTCCCAGCAGCCCCGCCCAGGCCTGAGACCTGGGGGTTGGGGAGAGAGGAAGCGGGTTTGACCGCCATGTCCGAGCCGTGTCTGAAGCTGCTCCGTCCCAGTGCAGCTCGGCCAAGCTGACCCTGGAGCGAGGGGAGGGCCCTGCCTCCGCCCACTTCCTGGGAGACAGAGGCAAAGTGCTGGTCCAACATCGTGGGGGTGGGGGCCCTCCCTGGACAGCCAGGAGCCTAGAGGACCATCAGGATAGCTGCCCAGCGGGGACTGCCCCTTCCTACCCACCCTCCCCCTCCGGGGAGCAGCCGCCCAGGGATCTAGGCCCCGACAGACCCGACCAGAGTGAGGTCTTGGAGGCACTTTAGTTCCCCCTTTCCACCACGCCGGGCTGTGGGGCTTCTTTTCTTGGGTTTCCTGGGAACAAGATGAGGGCCTGAGAGACTGGTCCGAGGTCACACAGCCAGCCAGCACAAGTCCAATCCGTCCCGCCGAACCCCAAGGCCAGGCAGGGAACGGCCCGCTGCAGCTGGCTTCTGGGGTGGGGGCGTTAGGGGTGCACTGGGCTTCGCCTCCTCAGTGGGACCTTCCCCAGGCAGTGACACTGGTCCTCGAACCCCGGGCGGTCCAGCGGGGAGGCCTCAGGTGGCCGTGAAGGAGGAAGACGCCTCTTCGAAACTCCGTGTGAGGCCACTTCCACAGTGACGCAGCCAAGCCCCGAGGCTGCGCGCGTCAGCGGCTGTGCCTGGGGTTGGGCACCACCCCCTTCCTGTGTGGAGGGCAGGAGCAGACTGTCTGCCATGGGGGTCCCCTGCCTGGAAGCCCCTCTCCCCCATGGAGCCCTCCTAGATTGCCAGGGCAAACTCTCAGACCTGCTCCCACCCACCGCCAGGAGAGGAGGGGAGCAGGGAGAACGGGGAGGCAGGGAGAGCCCACACTGCCTGGCCCTGCAGCACCCGAGAGGCGGTGCGCTACGGTCCACGGGGCCCAGCCTGCGGTCCAGGCCCGCCCTCTGCTGGAAGGTGCAGCCGGGGAGGCGGCGGCCCAGGCAGAAAGGGGAGGCCGCTCCACCTGGCTCCGGGGTCAGGCTCAGCCCGGCCTCCTCAAAGCCGTGTCCCTTGTTGCTCTCTCCCAGCCCCGCCGCTGGAGTCTGAGGGCGGGCCCACCTCACCAGGCCCTGGGGGCCAATGAAAGCGATGCCCCAGTCAGCTCCAGAGACGCAGTGGCCACGTCCTGTTCTTTGGTGCCCCCAGGTGCTCAGAAAACGTTTTTGGGGAAAAGGGGGAACTAAAGTGTCCACCTCGCTGCCTCCAAGACCTCACTCTGGTCAGAGCCAGGGAAGCAGGGAGACGCAGCCCTCCTGTCCCCCAAGAGGGCGCACTGTGTGCCGAGGCAGCCCTGGGTCTGAGCTCCAGGGGCTTCCCCGCGGGTCCCCAGCTCCCGGGGGAAGGGGTGGTTCCACAGGCAGGTCCCCGGCTCCTGGGAGCCTGGGAGCGGAGGCTGCCCGGGCTCTGCCTGCGTCTCCGGCCTGGAGGCGGTCCTGAGCCACAAGCCCAGGCGGCTGGCGGCTCAGGGCCAGGCCTGTTAGGTTGCCATGGAAAGTAACATCCGGCCGCGCCCACAGCAGTCAGCATGGCCAGGCGGGGCCAGTGACGCAGTGGTGACACCTGGGGCGGGTGGAGCCGTGTCTGGGGCACCAAGGTGACTTGGCCTGGGGGGAGGGGTGCCGGGGAGCTGTCGTGGGACCTGGGAAAGGCTGGAGGGGTCCAAGGCTGACAAGGTGCCTGGAGACCCTCACCAGCTCTGAGCATGAGCTTGGTGGGGGGTCAGGGGGTGCAGTCCTGCTGTTGGGGACCACTGCGTCTCTTGGTGGGGGGCCAGATGCTCCTCAGCCTCCCCTGCCCCCCAAGACCTGCCCTGAGGTTGAGGGCGAGTCTGCCCCTCGAGGAAGGAGGTTGGGAAGTCACTGACAGGAAGGGACCGAAGTCCAGGTGCGGCCAACACTGGCGGGGAGCCGAGGGCAGCCCACATGGACGATGCCGGCACGACTCCACGCCCACAGCCCTGGTCCACCAGGGGCTCTGCAGCAGGGGGACCGGGAGACAGGACCCAGGTTCTGAGCGGAGGGGCCTCCTCAGGGCAGGGCAGGGCAGAGGTCAGCCACACGGACACCGGCACAGGCCTGGCTGAAGCCGAGGGCCCAGCCTCCCTCCCCGCCCACCTCCCTGGTGGCCAAGGAGCCTCCGCAAACCCCCCTGGGAGCAGGAGCCCTGGGCTGAGGGGATGGAGGGGCCGGGCTGGCCCACCAGACCAGCCAACAGGAGCCGCAGGGGTGGGCGGAGGCTGTCAGGCTGCAAGTGACCACAACTCCTGACCCCTGGAGAGGAAAGCCAGTGTTTTAAGTGGAATCTGCCCAAAGTGGGGCTTTTGAAAAAGGCTCCGATGAGGTGTGATTCACACCCAGAAGCCGCACTCCCTCCCGAACAGGCCCCACCCCAGCAGGTGCTGAGCAGGTCCTAGGAGCCCGTCCCTCGGGTCATGCTTTCCTGTGTCGTGGGGTCCTGATGCTGGGGCCACTCTGTTGTGGGTACACAGCATTGCTAGCACCCCACCTTTAACTGCTGGCACCTGGGGGAAGCAGCGAGCCCCTCCCAGCAGGATGCCAGGAGTGCAGAAAGGGAAGCGGGATCCAGGCCAGTCTGTGACAGCCAACACCCCGGCCCCGAGGGCCGCAGGGATGGGAGCTGGCCTTGGACACGCTCCCGTCACCAGAAAGCTCTGATGTCTGGGCCCAGAGTGGTGGCTGGGCTTATGGCTGTCCAGGGACCATTGGGGACAGAGGCACAGCAGCACCAGATGAGCGAAGGGGGTCCTGAGGCCGGAGGCTGCAGCTCCCAGGCCCAGTGGGCCCAGCTAGGCCAGGCGGGTGGCCACCCGGAAGTGCTACAAGCGTCACCTTCCCCGGTGGGACTCCGGGCAAACCTCCCATGCCCATGACTGCCCAGCTCGTGCCAAGGCCCAGGGCAACCTCCACAATGCGGCGTCCTGGAGGCCTCCCCCGGGGCAGGGCCAGGGCCCCTGGCCACCGAGACTGTCCAGGAGGGGGAGCCGTGGGCGGGCAGAGGACAGCGTCGTGAGGGCCTGGTGCAGGAGGCTGAACCCGTGGGCGGCCAGGGAGAGGTCTGCCTCTGGGCTTGGCGCTGGAGGCCCGTCCCTGTCCCCGTCCGGTGCAGGAACAGCCTGGCAGCAGCTGCGCCCGTCCTCGCCCCCACAGGGCCCGGCTCACACGGAGGACGCAGAGCGGCCAGCACCTGCTTGTCCTGCCACCTGACCCTGGCAGCCCACTGCCTCCAGCTTCCTGTTTACCTGTGGCTTCCCCATGGAATCCCTGTGCACACGCGCCTCACAGTGTGCACACGAGGCCCACCCCTCCCCCCTGCACGCCATCACACCGAGACCGTCCCTCTCGTCCCCGGCACTCGTTTAGGCAGGAGCCAACCTGACCGGTCTCCTGGCCATTTCATCCGGCGTGTGCCCGCAGCGCCCTCGCCTGCAGCACATGAGGGCGGGGGCTCTGTCACGGGGAGCTCAGCAGCTGCAGCCTCCCGCTCTCAGCCGCTCTCAGCCCGTCACGCTGAGCTGCCCAGCCCTCGTGACCACTCCGTTTCCGCTCCCCTGGCGAGGCCCTGCGTCCGGGCGGCGCTCTGTGGCACGTGAGCCCACCCGTGATTGGGGCAGCGGAGACGGCTCCCCCTGGAGCCCGGCTTCCCTGCAGACGGCCGGGGACAGAGCTCTGGGCAGCCGCTCTGACCCCAAAGACTGTGCGCCAGGTGCTCAGCCAGCTCCCTTCGCGCGCCCAGGCTGTGGGCAGCGCAGGCTCCTCTGCAGCCCGCCCTTGGGGGCGGCATCCTCAGGCTGGGGTTCCCGGGGGAGCCCGCCCTCTCGTGCAGGGCGAGGAGCCAGCAAAGGGAGCCCCATGGCCTGGAGACCAGCAGGTAAGAACATGAGCCTGAGGAACAGGAGGAAAACCAGACACCGAGGTTCGGACTGGCCACACCTCAGGGTGCAACCACCCGCCCCATCCCCTTTCCCCTTTCCCCTTTCCCCAGAGACACACACGCGGGCCCAGGTTTCACCACTTTAATAGATACTCTAACTGTCTGTACAAATTGAAAACAGCATCTTCAGTTACAAATGTATCTAAGTAATAAGGCTGAGCACTTTCCCTGTGGCCCCGAGTCGCTGGCTGCAGGGACCAGGGAACGAGGTCACACGCTCGGAGCCCACACGCCAGCCGAGAGCAGGTCGCTCTGAACCCAGGGCTTTAAGACACGATGGACGTGGGGCTGAGAAACGGGCTGAGGAGACGCGACACGCACACACGAGGACCCGTGCCCGCCCAGCCCTCCCACAGAAGACGGGCGCACGGCACGGCCGGCCAAGGAGCCCGTGTCCGGGAGACGGCTCGCCCAGCTGGCGTGGCGGAGGGCGGGCTTCCCCCCTCAGGCCTCCTCCCCGCCCTCCCCAGGTCTCCATCACAAACATGGTCTCAGAAACCTGAAGACAGGCGCCAGCACCACCGAGGCTCACAGCACGAGGAACAAATAAATATGGGGACACACCACACAGGCCAACGCCTCAGCACTGTGGGCGCCGGACCCCACCCCACCCAGGAAAGGAAACCCAGGAAGAGCCGGCAGCACGGACGGCTCTGCGGCCCGCGAGGCCAGACAGGACCTGGGCCGGACAGAGCGTGTGGTGTCTTCAAACGAGATGGGAGCAGAGGCTCCCGGACTTCTGTCCTGGGCTCGGGGACCTTCCCACCCCACGGGGTCTACGGGCCCCCCCAAAGGTGGGCCTGGGGAAGTCTACTGAGCTGCACCCAAGGCTGCGGAGGGTGCGGGATTAGATTCAACCTCCTACTTCTGAAACGCGTGTAAGTGGCCGCTGTACAGGTTAAGCAAAATAATAAGGAAAGAGGAAAACGAAGCGAAAACCATGCACGTGAAGAAGGCCGGTGTGGGCGTGCCGACAGGTCGCTGCTCACTGCTGCTTGCACTCCGAGGGCTGGCTGGGCTCCTTCTGTCAACGAAAGACAAGACTTGTGGGACCGTCCACAGCCCCCACAGCCCCCGCCATTTCCCACCAACACCACATGTGCAACACACTGTGACCTGTGAACAGGAGGTCACCAGATTGAATCCAGGTCAGGGCACAGGTCCGGGTTGCGGGCTCGATCCCCAGAGTGGGGTGTGCAAGAGGCAGCCGATCCAAGATTCTCTCTCATCAGTGATGTTTCTATCTCTTCCTCTCCCTTCCTCTCTGAAGTCAAAACATTTACATTTTATAAAGCAGCAAACATAAGCCAACTGCCCAGAGAATGTCACAGCAGAGCTGCCTCTTCTGTTCCAAGACGCCTGAGACCCTCTCGTTCTGGGCAAGGCAGCAGGAGGCCCGGGCAGAGCGGCTCACTCGTCAGCAGGTGACAGGAGACCCCGTTGGCAGGCTGGGAGCAGCTGGGAGCTCTGGGTGCCCAGGCACTGCCCGGTGAGTCCTAAGGGGCTCCTGTCCCAGCCCCACGCCCAGGAGGGCTGCCTCTCCCTTCCTTGATGATGAATGCCCGCAAAGCCATGGCACCAAGATCCACAGACAAGCTGTGCCACCCCAGGAGCCCCAGGGGGGATGCTAGCCTTTCAGATAAGCTAGAGGGGGTCCCCCACCCCGGAACCACTTCAATGTGACGTGTTGTGTGCATCCCTGCCACTGAAACCGCACGCGCCCGTGAACGCGGTAGGGCACAGAGCAGGCCCCCATCCGTCCGAGCTAAGATTGCCAATCTCCCTGCACCCACCGGCCCGCCTATGGACTCAGCACCGGGGCTGAGAAGAAGCACCTGGGACCACACCACCACACTCTCAGGTGGGAGCTGGGCTCCAGCTGGCCTTTGGAATCTCAGTTAAGGGCTGAGAAAGGCCCGTAAGGGGGCATACAGACAAGCAGCAGCTCGGACCCTGGTCCACGCTCCCGATGAGCACACGTAATGGGAAGAGCACAGGACACGCCAGGACCCACAGGCTGGCCCCGTGTCTGCCTGGCCCTGCCCAGGGCTGGGGGCCCGGCCCGTCACATGCTCACCCCGAACACCAAAGCCACAAGCCTGACCAGCGGTCCTGGCCGAGAGCTCGGCACCAGCAGCGTCCTTGCAGGGGGACCGTGGGCCGGGCCGGCGCTGCGGCCGAGCAGAGTGCTCAGGGAGCTGCGGAGGGGCGCGGCGGACTGTATCACGCAGGGAGCACGAACTGCCGCTGGCCCACAGGCAGCCCCAGCGTGGCTGTGGAGATGGGGGAAGAGTCTGCACCCACACCAAGGCCAGGAGGGCCGTGGACACAGGACAACACGGCTGCAGGCCGAGCCTCCTGCTTCATGCCAGTGTGACGGCAGCGTGACCACTCCATGCTGATGATCAAGGGAGAGGAGCTGGCATTCCAAAGGCACAAACTTACAGTCAAAAACGTGGCGAATCCCGGGACCAAAGACGGGTTTGGGTGGCTGACAAGTGCCCGAGCAGGAGCACAGAGACGCCCGCATCGCTGGGCATGGGGCGCTGTGGTCACACCGCTCCTCTGCTCAGAGGCCCAGGCTGTACAGCTTGTGACGCTCAGAGGAGCTGACGAGGGGAGTGACTTCGGGCACAACCTGGCAGACAGCTCCTCAGACGTGGGCGCAGTCATGTGATCAGCCCTGCCCTAGCTAGCGCCCAGACCTACCTTCAGCCCGGTCTGCGCCCCACGAGCGAGAAAGGACAGTGCAACAGACCCTCTAAGGCGCCGACCTGAACTCACACCAGCACCTGCGTCTCCTACAGGGAGCCCTGGTCCCGGCTCTCACAGGCACGTCCTGTCTGAGCTGCCTCTGGCCATAGACCCCGACTTCCCAGAAGGCCCCTGCTGCCTTCGTGCCTGCCTCCGGCCCCAACACCTCCCCCGCTGCGCCCCAGCCCTGGCAGCAGTGAGTGTCCCAGGCGAGCCCGGAGGGAGCACGGTGACGACGGCCCACACGGGACAGGGGCCCTGGCTTGCTGCTGCTCCTGCTGCTGAAACCAACAGCTGACCTGGCATTGAGTCCGAACTGCAGTGACCGCAACACACGTGCTAATGCCACCCCACACGGGCAGACGCTTTCCAGATAAGAAACGCACAAGCTCCGCCACCTCACTACCCACTGGCTGCACATGGACAGATGCACGCCCAGGAACATGGCGGGGTGGCACGGGCACAGGGCCTGAGGGAGCGGCAGGGGCGGGGAAGCGTGCCGCCTCCAGGAGGACCGCTGGCCTCTGGCTCTGTGCCCTGCAGACTGCCCACCTCCCAGGGCCTCCCCTGTCCTCTTCCTGGAGGGCAGTCCTGTCACCGAGAAAAACGCCACACCAGTTGCTCCTTGGCTGCGTGGTCAGCAAGAAACCCTGGGCTCGGCAAGCAGGAGCCACGCGTGGTTGTGGCCAGCCGGTTCGCTGGGCGCACACAGCCCCCCACAAGGCGGCTGGTCAGGAGGCCGTGTCCGCCTGGCGCGGGCACCCGCACAGCAGCCTGCTCTGCCCCAGTCACAACAGGCACTGTCATAAAGCACAGATCAACAGTTTGGAAGTTAGGAATGAATGGAATTCCACCTTACCTAGAAACGCATGATTAACAGACAAAAATCACACCTAAACGGGGAGAAAATTGAAAGGCACGGTCAGCATGGGAAACGAAGGCACACCATCTTACAGGAGGGAGCAGCCCCGTCTCAGGTACGGAAGGGCGGCAGCTACGAGAGCAGAGCCTCCACACACAGCTGTGCTGGCTCCTCTGAGCACTCTCTCTGGCAAGTGCCTCTACAGAGGTGCCCCCTGACAGGGGGACAGGGGGACAGGGGGACGGGGACAGAGGGCTCACAAGGACAAGCCTGAGTCTGACTCACGGCTGACAGTTCCAGCACTCACAGCACTACCCGCTCCCAACAGACACCTCGAGACGTCATGGGGTGAGTGCCACAACCCTCTACCTCTGCCAGGTCATGTGACCGCGTGGTGACCGTGCCCCCAGGACACAGGATGTGGGAACAGGAGGACAGACACCAGAAGGAAACAACAGGAGCCAAGCGCCCGCTGCCAGTGAGACGGGCAGAGAACACATCTGGGGCTCGGCGTGGCAGTGTCGGGTCACCACCACCCAGTTTTGTTAACTCAGACACCCCGCAACTCCTGTCCCCCAAGGTGACGCGCTCACAGCCGGCCCCAGGTCTGCGCGCCTCTCCGCTATGGCTCAGAGGCGAGCACAGGGGTGTATGGAACAGCTGCCATGATGGACAGGCCAACCCGACACAATGCTCATTTCGGGGAGCACATTTACACCCTGACCCCCCTCGTCCCCGCAGGCACTCCAGTGAGCATGGTTCACAGGGACACGCGGTGCACAGACAGCGACAGACAGGCTCTGCAGCACAGCCGCGGGCACACTGCACCGGGAAGACGGGACACGCACACGGGAACCAGAGTGCGACTGCCCAGGCAGGTGTCGGGAGGGACGACTGCAGAGGCTCCTGCGCAGACAAGATCGAGTCCCAGGAGGGCCGCCCTGCAGTCAGCACCAGGCAAGTGGCAAAGCACCTGAGTTTGAGCCAATCAAGAGCAGGAGCACAGCTCCGGACTTACAATAAGTTAACGGGGCTGTCCACTCATGTTGTCACTTTTAAAAAAGCTTCCTCATTTACTTTTAAATTATGAGAAATCTAGCCATAGTTTTTCAGCACTCACCCAAGTACAGGTGTAAGTTACACTTACGTTTTCATTGCGCTATTTAAAAATAACACCCTGCCCCCCCACGAAGTGCCATCTTCGCACCTCTCCAAAAGCAAGCACCTGAGTGCCTGTGCGTCAGTGACAGCGTCCCCGGACGGGACCAGAGGGGCACAGCCTGAGGAGCTGGGGGGCAGGCGCTGGACACTCGCCCGCCGTCCAAGGCGCTGAGCAGTCCCGCCCCAGTCCCCGACACCCGCCCGCGTTCTAACTGGAGGGAGGGGCCACGTCGGGCTCCTCACCGATGTGGGTGGGCGTGCTCAGCAGCACAGCGCATGGTCGGGCAGCCCCAGAGCAACTCACCTTGAGGCTGGCGTCAGCATCGTCCTCTTCCTCCGCCTCCTCGTCTCCTTCCAGCTCCTGTGCGGAGGATGGACAGGCATCACTTCCGCTCGGAGGAAAGCAACCGCTCCCCACACTACTGACCCCTCTGGACTATTCCGTTCCCCGTATCCTCTGCTGCTTAGCCCTAAACCACCCTCGCGCTGCTTCTGTGGACTGAACCACCACTTCCTAAGAAGCATTTCATCAGCCAAACACAGGGTCACCGGGACCCTGCGAGGGCATCTGCCACCTTCCTGCCGTTCTCACCAGGGCCCACGTCTGACATGCCACACCCAGGGATGTAACCAGGGCCCGGGGCTCACACGCTGTCCCCCCGCCCGGGGCACTGAGCTGCCACATACAAGCTGGCCTTACCTCCTCTTCTCCTTCCTCACCTTCTTCAAACTGAAAAAGAAGGGAACACACGTTTAGGTTTTGAAAGTGTGATGGCACCCCGACCCAGACAGTGCCCTGTCCAGGCCACCTCCACTCCCCTCCCCACCCCCGTCCCGGTCAGGCCTGAGGAAGGCAGGCCATCCTGCTCGGACGGAGCACAAGGCAGCATGACCAGACCAAGTGCTGAGAGGCCACCTGCTGCTGGGCAGCCTGGGCACCAGCGCCATGGCTGGCTAGGGCCAGTCTGCAGGAATGCTTGCTCACAAGCCCTGCCCATCAATGGGATGCCGGTCGAGAGGACGAATAAGGGGTGAAGAAAGGAGACTGCCTGCTGGGGGTTGGCCCAACCAGGACACTGTCATTTGTCTCCGACAGGCTCAGGGGTGGGCTTCCGAAGCTTCCACACGCACCCTTTCAGGGGCCGCCTTTGGAGATCCGCAGAGGCCTCTCAAACCCGTCTCACACTTGGCAGAGCTGGTCCTATGTGGGGCGCAGGCCCAGGACGAGCCCAGAACTCCCGCCTCCACTTCCTGTGACCAGCACTTCCTAAATCCTAAGTCTCAGCAAGCACTTGTGGTGGCGCAGCACAGGCCGAGCTGTGGACACGGCCCAAGCCCACCACGCCCTCCAGCCTGGACCACACGGCCCAGCAGGGCCCTCAGCACAGGAGCGGGGAGCCGGCCTCGCAAGCAAGGAAGCCTGAGGCACGGAGCCACCAGTGCTCTAGAAGCAAGGGAGCAACATCACGGAAACGCCCCGGAGCAACATGCTACCCAACAGAACTCGGTGCCCAGCCCACGTGGCTCAATGGTTGAGTGTTGACCAGGGGGTCAGGGTTTGATCCTGATCAGGGCATATGCCCTCGTTGTGGCTCAATCCCAGCATGGGACGTGCAGGAGGCAGCCAATCAATGACTCTCACCATTGGTGTTTCTCTCCCCCCCTCCCCCTTCCTCTCTGAAGTCAATGATATATACGTTTATATACTCAATGAAAAAGAACTTTGGGGCCAATAATCAGGACCCATGGCAACCTGGGTTCTGGAGGAGACGCCTCAGGTGCGGACCCGGGACTGGTAGTCCTGGGAGGCTGGCTCAGGGCCACCCCCCTCTGGCTGGGAGGCTCGCCTCCGTGAGTGACCTTTCTGCGTTAGCGGGACCACCCCCGAGGTCACAGAGCCCCAGGCCGGCAGGAGCCGGCTCTGCTGCTGCTGCTGCCTGCGTGGTGTGGTCAGACCTCCGCGGACGAGGGTCCCTCCTGTTCGGCAGTCACCCAAAGCTTACAGGGACTGCCCGGACGCCTGCCTCCCCCCAGCGGTGACCTCTCCTCTCCCTTCGTCCCCCAACGCCACCAGCAGCGCCCGCGTCCTGGGCCGGGCTCCGCAGACACATACATTGTCGTCATCCTCTATGGCCTCCCCTGTGAAGTACAGCACGGCCCTCGGCACTATCCGCTCACGGAAGAAGTGTCCAATCTCAAAGTCAGAGGCTAGCGTGAACTCGGAATCTTCATCCTGAGAGGGAAGCTGCACAGTCACTCCCTTCAGTGGGACTGGCCCACGTTTCCATGTCTCCCCCCCCCCCCCCCGGGTGACAGCGCCCCAAGTTCAGCTGCTTTAAAGGCACAGAGTGCAATGCAGGAGGCAGAAGTGCAGCCATATGGGCAACACGGGCTGTGTCCCAGGGCAGAGGGCAGTGGACACACATCCCCCACCCCCACCCCCGGTTCAGGGAAGAGGAACAGCTCGCAGAGCAAGTAGGTATCTAATTAGGAAACAGATCTATCAGCCAAGTAGGAGCCCTCAATAACGCCACAAATCTTACCAGCGATTCTCCGTCCCCGGATGCTAGAAAAAACAGAACACACCGTTACACCGAGCAACAGAACGGCCAGCGGAGCGCCTCCAGCTCAGCTTTAACCTGTGCCTCCTGGTGGGCGCCCACAGCACCCATGCCCGCTCCCCCGCACCCTAGGTGGGCACCCAGCTGCAGGAGGCCAACCCCGTGAGGCCCTGATGGCTGTTTAAACGTGCAGGTGAAGGCATGCCGAGTGGCGCGGACTGTGGCCACGGAGCACTGTGCCGAGTGGGCTGTGACTCCTGTCCTGCAGAGCCTCGGGGGCTGTGTGGTAGCAGAGGTCAGGGAGGCTCCCGAAGGTCAGCACTGCGCTCCGTCTGCGAGGAGGCAGGAGCGAGCATGCTGCCCCCTTGCTGTGGGGGAGAAACTGCCCTGTGGGCCGGGGCACTATCCCTGCCCACCCAGAGCACCTCAGCTCCACACGAACCATGACGCTGAGTCGGTTCCACATACGACACAGACTGTGCTGGACTGAGGGTGACGGCAGATCAGGAACCAGACCTCAGTGAGGCCAGTGACATCCAATTGATCAAGGGACTGGAATCCCTAATCTCAGCGGTGCTGGGCGAGGCCCTCCCTGAACTGCGGGCCTCATTCCTGCCTGTCCACCCTCTGGAGTCCCCGCCTCTCCCCAGGCTGTTTCAGATTCAGGGCTGGGGCCCGGGCTCAGGGCTCGGGATCAGCCCACGGACCTCCCCAACTTGACTTCTGGACCCGTTTTGTAGGTTTAAGGACAGAGGCCGCTGGACTGGCCATTTTGTTTCTTTCATTTCAAAAATCACTTCATCCATTCTGATGTCTTTCTGGCTACCCCGCCCTGCCCCTCGCGCACCCCGTTTTCATGGAGCTCATCACGGGTAGGGATGTTCGTGTGATTGCTGTGACCACAGCAACATGGAGTCATGACGCACATCCCAGAGCTCGCCCCATGAGGAGTGCAGCCGTGCTGCCACCAGTTCTCGGGACCACCCACAAAGGACCAACCCCGCCCATGAGTGTCCTTGGTTCCATTTGACCTCACCAAGTATTTTAAGGAAACTCCCCAAAATCAAAGCGCATCGGTGTCCTAACTCCACGCAGGCTCCGCGGGACCTCCCACACAGGGACACTAAGGGGCCACGTTTATGGCTGTTCTCACACCCCAGCCCGCTCACTGGCACCTTCTGGGCCCCAAGACAAGCCACAGAAAACATCCACAATGACGAGGAGACAGGACAGCGTGGGGAGCGGGAGTGGGAGGAAGGGGCACTGGGCTCAGAGACAAGGTCAAAAGTAAAGGCTCAGCCAAAACCGGTGTGGCTCAGTGGATAGAGCGTCCAGCCTGCGGACTAAAGGGTCCCGGGTTCGATTCCAGTCAAGGCCATGTACCTTGGTTGTGGGCATATCCCCAGTAGGGGGTGTGTAAGAGGCAGCTGATGGAAGACTCTCTCATCGATGTTTCTAACTCTCCTCTCTCCCTTCCTCTCGGTAAAAAAAAAAAAAGGAAAGGCTCAGCCTGAGGAGCTGCTGAGCACTGTGTGTCCTGCGGCAGAGCTGGCAGCTCATCGCCAGCTGGTTTGCAGGGGGAAGGTGAGGCAATGGGTGTCTGCGCGTGAGCACAGCGGCTGCTCCGCTTCACGTCCTCAGGGTCCGGAAACGACACTCAGATGTCCAGTAACTGCCTCTCAGAGTCAGAGCTCGCCTTCCTGCTTGGACCACCTTTATTTTACAACTCGGGGCAACCACGCAGAACGGAAGCTTCCAAGCTCTGCTTCGGGCCCAAGTTTTCCCGATGGTGACCTAGACACCGAGCGCCACGACAGGCACATTTCCAAACGCCGGCCCCACCGCGGCCCAGGTGAGGCAGAGGCGGGCAGCTGCGCCAGTGACCGCAGTGCGCAGTGAACACACTCCACAGAGCCGAGCTGCGAGCTTGTGCCACAGAGCCGAGCTGCGAGCAGCCTGGGACAGAGGGAGGCGTGGGAGGTCCCTGCAGGCACTCGGAGCTTTCTACAATGGAGCTTGGGGTGCTGTCCCGGCCTCCCTTCCTGCTGCAAGGACCCCTGCTGCCCCCGGCACCTCATGAGCACAAGTGCCTGTGGCACAGCGCCGTCCATTCCCTTAGCAGCCAGCTCGCCTAGGGACCAGAACTGGGCTCTGAGGCTTCGAGCTCTTACAGAGGCACAGGTCCCGCTATCCAAAGCAGAGGGTTCCTATGACATGTTCTTAGGCGGCCAGCGGAAAGCCAAGCAGCAATTATCGTTCATTTAGGTGGAAATGTCTTCAGTGTTCTCAGAACCAAAAACCAATCTCCAATCACACCAAATCGCACCCAAAGCCTAAAACAGCCCCGTACGAGGTGAACACAGAATGCCGTGATACACGCGCTCTGCACGCCTGCCACCCGGCGCATTTACCCACGGGTCCCCGCTTGGCTGCTGGCACCAGCCTGGCAGCTTTCAAGGCGTCCTCGGCCTGCCTGTGCGGATGGCGGCTGCAGGCAGGATCAGCGCACGCACCGTCTTTCTTTTGCTCACGAGGATGGAAATCCCGCCCGACCTCATGAGAGCGTCCCCCTGTGGAGCTCTCAGGCTCTGCTCCCACCTCAGTGTGCGTCCTGCTAACAAACGCGTAGGGCCACGGCAAAGCCCAGGTCCCACTGCCAGAGCTGGGGCTGGGGGCGACGGTGCTGAGCGTGGTTGTGGGAGGGGCTCTCTGGTCGAGGTGCCCCGTCCCAGCAACGGCCTGTGCAAAGGAAGGCTGCGTGCTATGTCCCTTCTCACCTTCTCTTGTAAAACCAAAACCCTCTCCCGTTTCTCCGGTCAGTGAGAGGCGCCGCCCTGCAGGTCTTTTGTAAGAGCCAAGCAGCGGGACAGGGGCTTCTGGAAAGCAGGGCCACCTGCCCATCAGCCTCGTGGCCACCTCACCTTTCAGCGGGCTGAAGAAGTTGAAAAAGGAATCATTGGGGACTTGCTTGGTGATGGTTCTGACGGTGCCTCGACCCTTGTGTTTCTGCTTTTTCTTGATGGTTTTGACGGTGACGTTTTTCCCTTTCTTCCAGTCGATGGTGCACCTGCGGGGAAGACAGCCGTCAACACACTCCACAAGAAGAGCCGACATGTGGTGACAGCACACTACGCTGAAGCTGAAGCTGAAGCTTCACGAACCCACCTGCAGGCACGTATCCACACCCAGGAAGCTCACCTGCAGGCAGACCGAAACCGGCAGCCTGCCTCACCCTGACCTCACCCGGACCGGAAGCACTGCCGCCAGCGCGGCTTCTGCAGCCAAGGGCGCCAGCGCCCTGGCCCTCCGCGGGCTGGAGGCGTGTGCGTGTCAGCCCAGGCTGCAGCGTGTTTCCTGCAAAGAACCCCAGGCACCTCCAGAACCGCTCACTTGCAGCCCCTGGACAACCCCCCATCCCCATGAAGTCACCACTCAAACCCCAATTTTCAAGGCAACTGAGCGGGACAAGCTGGAGAAGGGAAAGTAGGAAGGGCCGTGCACAACACACAACTCCTGGTATGCTGAGGGCGGGCAGGGCACAGCGAGCGTTCTCACCGCTGAATCACCGCGGACCAACAGGGAGCGCCTGGCAGCACTAAAAGCCTGGAGAGCCATGCCCATCTCCCGAGGGCTGCCCTGGCCGTGTGAGCCCAGCCGGGCCTGAGTCTGAATCACCAACAGGGAGCATTGTGAGGACGAGCACTAGGTTCAGTGAGTCAAGTAACGTCTCAACCGCTAAAAAACAAGCGCCAAAGCACTTCACACGCCCGGGAGGAGTGACTCAGACCACACGCTCTCCCTGGCGACCGGCACCCTGAGGCCGCCAAGGTGCACATCCCAGAGTCCAAGGACAAGCACGGCGCCCGAATCTGCAGAGCGAGCCGCTGGCCGCACTGCCCTGCACTGACCACCACCACCACCACCACCACCGGGCTGACGGCCACGCCTCACTCTGGGGCCTGGGGAACCGATCCCCTCCCGAAAACGAGGGAGCCGGACCACTGCCCCAAAGCCTTCACTCGCAACCACGTGATCCATCCCTCAGCGCCGCCATCACATCCGCAAACAGAAAACGACTTCCTTGTGGTCTCCTGGCTTTGGGCAAGTTCCAGACCTCCAGCTTCAGCCCATTTCTCTCTGACCAAGTCCTCCGGCGAACGGCGCTCCTTACCCGTCACAGTCGACTATCTCGGGGCCTTCGAAGGAGAAGGGGTCAGCCTTGTCCGGCTCGGACTTCATCTTGTAGGTCTTGGTCAGCACCGAGTTGGTGAAGTAGTCGTTGGGCTCAAAGTGGAACTCTAGCACAAAAGACTGAGACAGAAACGCAGAGTGAGCGCCCCTGACATCCAGACACCCAGGATGGACTCGGTAAGCACAGTGCTTCCCGGACCAGCTCCCTCAGCAGCACACACAGGCAGGAGCCAACAGCATGGCGACGGAATGAGAAAAAAGTCTTTACCGCCAAAAGCAGCGGCACAAGGGGAAGCCAGTGACCTCATTCCTGTCCTGTGGGGCTCCCCCCGTGGAGGGGGAGTGCTTGGCGGGTGGAGGGTCTGAGGGAGAAGCTGGGCATCGACAGCCCGCCCTCTCCTCTCCCCCCCGGGTGCAGGGTCCAGGGTGCGGGCAGAGCTCAGCTGTCTGCTCTGCAGTGGAAGTGGCAGGACCCCAAGGGGGGAGGACAGTAAACACCGCCACACAGGGAGAATGGACACGGTGTGCAGAGCAGCAGTCATGGCCTGCACGGAGGTCACGCACACTCAGGAGCACGGAGCAAATGAAAAGTAAAATAAAACGTAGTCTACTACTGTTCTGGGAAACCAAGAGCACTCACACAGGTAAATAGCTTTACAAATTGTTTTTTTTTTTTCAAGTTTTGGGTTTACAAATTTCCAGTATGTTTTTTATATGTACCACACATACATACACACACACGCACACACTAGAGACCCGGTGCACCAAATTCATGCACGGGGATAGGAGGGTCCCCCTCAGGGGATGTCTACCGCTCACAATCCGGAACCGCTAGCTCCTAACTGCTCACCTGCCTGCCTGCCTGTGTGCCTGATTGCCTAACTGTCCTCCGTCCTGCCAACTGCCTGCCCCCCATGGTCTGGTCACCCCTATTACCCCCCTCTACCCTCCCCCCTGCCAACCTTGTCACCCCACAGCCTTCTGTTTAGTCGTTTGGTAGTCCCTCACTAACTCCCCTGCCGGCCTTGTCGCCACAGGCAACCTACTAGTCGTGATGGCATCCTAGACAATTTGCATATTCCTTTATTATTACTGATTCCAGAGAGGAAGGGAAAGGGAGAGACAAACATCATGATGAGCGAGAAATCACCAATCAGTTGCCTCCCACTTGCCCCCAACTGGGGATTGAGCCTGCAACCCAGGCATGTGCCCCGGACTGAACTGAACTCAGCAAACCTCAGTCCACAGGCTGACACTCTAGCTACTGAGCCAAACCAGCCAGGCCTATACGTTTTTTAAAAATACATTTTTATTGATTTCATAGAGGAAGGAAAAGGGAGAGATAGAAACATCAACGATGAGAGAATCATGAATCGGCTGCCTCCTGCATGCCCCACACGGGATCGAGCCTGCATCCCGACCACCGGGACCCCAACCAGTGACCTCGCTTCCCGGATCAATGCTCAATGGCTGAGCCACACTGGTTGGGCTGTAAATAGCTTTCTGAAGGTGACTAGGCAATACCTAAGTAAGTAATGAAATAGACACCGCCTGTGACCTCATTCCTGTCCTGAGGAAGGCCTTCTACTCGAGGAGATGCTGAGTGGACGCAGGAAGCTGTGCGCGTCCCCTCGCCTCCGCCCGCTGACCAAGGACAGAGAAGCCTGTCCTGGTTGAGGAACGAGCGGCTGTGAAGGCCACATCGGAGTTCAGACTGCCGGGGGCAACCCCACTGCTCAGGTCACTGTGTGGTTTTGGGAAGTTTCTGCGCCTTCCTCATCTGTGCAGTGAAAATGACACCCCCCTCCCGACTGAAGATTGATCCATGGACGCAGCACTCAGAACACAAAAGGGGAGTGAGACAGGCTTCTCCGAAGAAGGGGTGAAGGGAGAGAGGCCACGACAGCAGAAGCGCACAGACGGGAGCGCCAGTCAGTGCTGGAGGAATGGCAGAGGGTCTGGCCAGGAGATGTCCCCTGGCCTTTCAGAGCCACGGGGGCTGGAGAGGAAGGATGATCAACAAATACAAGACACTGGTCTGGCGGGTCCAGGCTCAGCAGGACAGGGAGGACGCCGTGGGAACCGGGTCCCTGTCCCTCCCTCCCAGCGTAAAGACGGAGATGGGAGGGACCACTGGGCCATGCCCACAACGTGGGCCCGCAGGGCGAACAAGCACTGTGTGGGATTCGGTCCTTCCGCACCCAGTCTGTCGGGGAGAGTTCTTCCCTTTCCCCTCCCCTCAGGTCCTACCACCCAGTGTCACTTCTCTTCTTCCCGTTTTCTGACTTTCCCTTTCCCGTGGCCTGTTTAGTAGGGGTGTCGAACTCAATCAGAGAAGGGGCCAAAATCTAAAATCCAGCCTAAATCGCGGGCCGAATAGTTTACTGAACAGTCATAAACTGTCATTGTGATGGAAACGCAGCGGAGTGCAGTGATGACAGCGCGGTGCGGGCCACATTGCAAGGAAGGCCTGGCGGGACGGATTTGGCCCTCGGGCCTTGTGTTTGACACGTGACAGAGTGACCCAAAGACACTGGGGTGAACTAGTGTCTAACGGACCAACAAAAAGGCCCAAGGGTGAGGCCTCCGCCTTCGTGCCCGATCCCACACTTGTTAATGGTGATCTCTACCCAGCAGTAGAGTCGCTGCTGCTGTCTTCGCCACAGTCACACCGAGACTAGAAGATTCTCTGTGCTGCTTGGAGTTACTCCAAAATAGAGACCAATAAAGATCGCTATTACAAAAAGGGAGTGCAAAGACATATTGCCAGCAGGAGCAGACTGACGGCCTCTGGGCCTCACTGATGCTCACCTCCACTGGCCCAGGCATTCCACGAACAGCCTGTCAGAAGCTTCAACAAAGATCCGGGTTCCAGGACGCTGACTGACCACGATGCAGCCATTCAGAGCGGGCGGGGTGGGCATACAGGGAATGCGAAGGAACCATCTACCCCAACAGGTGCAGGAAGGATGCCGTCCCACCCAGCGAGCGCGTGGTGTGGAAGAGCAGCAAACAGTGTCTCAGGCCCTCACTTCACGCCCCTGGCTGCCGCGTGGGGGCAGTGGCCGCGGAGAGGGGAAGGGAGGTGGGGGCGGGGCGCTGGGCCCTCCATTCTGAAGCTGGGCTTTCTCTTTGGGCTCTAATGTCCTAGGTATTTCAGACACTTGACAGGACGAGGCTGAGGGAGACGGGCTGGGGCATCTCTCTAGGCGCTGGAGACCATCTGATTTCCCAAGTTTCCAGAGTGAGCACCAGGACCACGAGGAACACTGGCTCATGGCCTCCCCGCTCGGGCTCTCCTCCTCGGGGAGCCACATCCGACACATTGCGAGAAAGGAAGGGAACCAACGAAAAAGGAAACGCCAATAAAGTGAATCCAGATGAGTGACAGGCGAGAAAGCACTGGAAGGAAAAAACTCGCGGAATCTTAGTGCTCACACGGGAAAGAGCATTCACATCTATCAGACTGCCATGGCCACAGGCGGTCCCCGGGGGGCGCCCTGACAAAGCCTCTGCACAGAGGAGCCCAGACTGGGAGGGGCTGAGAGGAGGGCCCAGGCTAGCCCAGAGGCTGCCGGAGGAGGAAGGAGTCGCCTGGACACCAGAGTGGCCCTCAGCCTGAAGAGGCATCTGTGGCTCAGGCCCACCCCTCACCTGCAGAGGGAGGGCGGATGTCACTCCCGGAGCACAGCAGGGAGGGGAAGGGACATACATAGGCATGTCTCCCTGTCCACCTGTAGCCTAAGGAAGAGAACTCCCAGTCACACTGGCCCCGTCCCCTACCTGGGCTGGTGCTCTGTGACAGGAGGGACAAAGGCCAGGCTAGCTCCTGGCCAAGGCCCTCAGCCCACAGCACAGGTGCTGTCTCCAAGACCCGAACCTGAGAGCCACCATGAGCCAGTCAGCCGCGTGTCGTGGGGACTGCTGTGGCGCCGGAATGGAGCCAGACCAACAGGCCACGAACAGCGCTCCTGCGAGCCGGCTCCCGGAGAAGAGGGAGCTGGCTGAGCCTCACTGGCAGGCAGACCCCCACACGCACTAACACTCGGTGACCTGGAAAGGGGGGTTTGTGACAAGTGAGGGCAGGGGATCATATTTTTAGTCTTATCTGCATTCGAGGATGTTTTTATTGCTTTTTTAGAGAAAGAGGAAAGGGGGGAGGAGGGAGAGAGAGAGAGGAGGAGCACTGATGTGAGATAGGAACATCAACCAGTTGCCTCCCGCACACGCCCTGACTAGGGATCCAACCTTAGCCTGGGTGGTGCCCTAACTGGGCATCGAAACCATGACCTCTTGATGGACGAGATGAGCTCCAACCCAGGCCCGGGCCAGGTGCTCTGCAGGTGCTGGGGGAACAGACACTGGGAGGTCCCTGTCCAGTGCTGCTCACACTCAACCAGTCTATCCTTACCTCCTTTCAAACCATTTCAAAGACACGAGATCCTCAAAAACCCAGGAGCCACTCAGGGACAGGATGGCAGAGGCACGAGCTAGTGAGAAGCCACGGCACCTAAGTGGACACCATGTGGGACGGAGGAGTCCAACCCTGCCGGCTCCTGCATCTGCCCCCCCTGCCAGGCTGCCCGAATCCTCAGGAGGCATCTGGCTCATGTCACGCACATGAGTGATGGGCTGTCTTCTTGCCTGGACCCAAGCCCCTACTTTACCTTCCGTGGCCTGACGCCCCGACTCCCCCCAGGAGCGCCGTCGGTACTCACCATAGGCTGTCCGGGGTCTGAAAACTTCACTTTAATATCCTGCAGGTGTTTCAAGATTGGCTCATCGTATTCCTACGCACAAAGAGAAGAAGAAACCTGAGCTTTCTGAGACCACACCCGTCCTTGCCGCGTTGCTGCTGTGTCCCTTTGGGTGGTGGACGCGGGGCCCTGGTGGGTCCTCTTCTTGCCAAGGAATGACTCCTGGGAGCCACGCAAGCTGCTGCCTGACAACTGGTCTGAGGGGCAGTGCCTTCAACACTGAGACCAGGGCCTGGCTGCTCTCACAGTGCAGTGCTGGGGCTCGGTGCCATCAGCCAGCACTCTGATCCTGAGCACTCTGAAGAGACAGAATCACAGAATCACCTGGATCAACCAAACTCCCATCCCACCGCCATTAGCAGGTGGCACTAAATCTCCCAAACCCACAACACAGCCACGAGGCGTGCCAGAGGCCTGCAGCCCAGGGATCACCCGAGAGCTTCCAACACTGGCTGCACAAGTTTACCCTGAGTGTCACTCAAACGCAGTTTACCAACGTCTTCCTCTGAGGAAGTCCGAGAGAGAACAGAAAAGGAAGACGAGACTCGAAACCCACAACCACATTCTAACCAGAAGTGCTCCATTTGCGTGACTTCTTGATATTATGAGAGGAAGGGAGGAAAGAGAGGGAGAGAGAGAGAAACATTGATAGGGTGCCTCCCACATGCACCCAGGGATCAAACCCACCACCTTTGTCTGTGCCCAGGTTGATATGCCAACCACTGAGCCGCACCGGCCAGAGCAAACAGTTATTTCTTTGCCCCTGAAGCCTGGGGACTGAACTGAAAGATCTCTTGAGGTTCCACCAAGTTCTAAGAATCGAGCCTGATAAATATCAAGTTCCCAATATCAAATTCTTTTGACATAGACATAGAATAACAAAACAGCAACAGCCAGGCCCATAGCACGTCTAGACAAAAGCCACGGCAGTTTGAGATGTCAGAACTGCCCCCAGAGAACACCGGCTCAGACTGCACGTCACTGGTGTGCCGTGTCTCATGCCAAAGGCCAAGGGGAACGTCACCACCAGCATGCTGCCAGCGAGCTGCCCTCATGTGGGACCGTCCACTTCTCCCTCACCCGCAGTGCCCTCTGCCATGTCCCGGCCATGAAATGACACCGTGCCCCTCCGGCCTCGAGGACAAGAACTCCGCGGTGGTCCCGACTGAGCCCGATGACAGCTCCGAATGGGCCACAAGCCCAGCCCTGGGCACGAGGGCTGAGCGGGAGCTGCTGTCCAGACCCTCTCAATCCTCCTGCAGCACCCGCTCTGCCACCCCCATGCCGAGCACCAAGCACTCGTTGAGCCCATCTTCGGGAGTTAACGTCTGACCCGAATGGCACCGCAGGCCACAAACACTGTCAGGTCAGTGCCAACGACCTCTCCCTCTCCCTCCTATAGAGAAACGCTCTGGACACGCCAGCTGGTCTTCCCGCAGCTTTCAGACACGCTGCACACAGGAAAGTAGGCGGTGACCCCAGAGGTGCTGGGAGAATGAAGGTGACGCCTCTCGGAAGCAGGCCTAAGCTTCCTACTGCCCTCAACACCAGGAGCTGCATGGAGGCAGCAGCCACGCCACCCCAGCACCAGGAGCCAGGTTATAGTCAGTCACCTACTGGCCCCAAATTCTGGTGCGGACCCAGTCACACCTCTCTGCTACTGACAAGCCTGCCACACACCCAGCAGCACGGGTACCACCAGTGGCACACCGCAAAGCAGTCCCTCAGGCCCACCCAGACCCGAGAAACCAGGCCTGCGTGCTGCAGGGATGGCACACCCACCGAGGTCTGAGCACCACCCAGTCCTCTGCGTAGGGACTTCCCGCCCCGGGGCACCCCAGAATCTGGGAACTTCTACCGACACCGGGGACTGCCAGTGACGTGGAGACAGAGGCATGGAGGCTGCTACTGAATTTTGTTTTGTTTTTCTTTGCTGTTGTTTTAAAAGCTGCCCAGGTGCCCGGATGGCATGGCTCAGTAGTTGAATGTCAACCTATGAACCAGTGGTCGCAATTCAATTCCCGGGTTGTGATCCATGATTCTCTCTCATCACTGATGTTTCTCTCTCTCTCTCCCCCCCTCTGCCTTCCTTTCTGACATCAATGAAATCATTTTTTGGGGGCAGGGGTGCCCAGGTGATTCTAAAAAGCAGCCTGGGTGGTCTGCACAGAGCACAAAATCTTCCCAATGAGTTTCTGGCGCGTGGCAGGATCTGGTTTTCCTAAATCCGACCTGAACTTCTGTGTGAAGGGGCTCGGGCAGGAACACAGGCTACAGCAGGCACGTGCTTCAGACGCAGCCTGTCAGCTGAAGGAGAGCAGGAAACGCACCCTCACACCCTTTCCTGAGTCTCTGCCATGGACACTGCCCGACGGGCGTGCTTCACGGTTCAAATGCCCACCGACGGAGAAGTGTAACCAGCACGTGTTAGCGCGCGCGTACATTCACAGCCCTCACTGCCCCCGTCCACATCAGTGAGCTGGAGAAGGGCTGCCCTCGCTGGGTGATCAGGGTCAGTGCACAAGGCTGCAGGTTCCGTCTCCAGCCGGGCACACACAAGGGGCAACCAATGAAGGCAGAAATACGTGAACAAACTGATCTTTATGCTTCTTTCTTCCCCCCTCCCTCCCTCTTCTCTAAAATCAATGTTAAAAAACAAAACAAAGACAAAAAAAAGCCATGAACTTTTTTAAAAGGAAGAACAAGAAATGGAAGGGGGCTGGAACCTGCTGACAGGCTTTCTGGCTGAGGCCACAGCCCTTCCCAGGAGGCGGCCGCAGGGCAACGGCTCAGGCGGCAGTAGCAGAGGTGTGACTGGGTTCGCACCAGAACAGCCCTCCTGGGAGGGGCCAGAGTGCCTTCCACCCACAGTGCACCACCGAGGAACCCCAGCGAGCAGCTCACCCCGTCTGAAGACCACCCTTCCGCCCGGGAGAAGCGTGCTCACCTGGACCAGCTCGCTCAGCATGTCCACGTTTCTGAAGATGGTGAACCAGAACTCGGGAATCCCTTTGGGGGCCGGCTCCTCCGCCGCCTCGGCTTCTTTCTCCGCGATGACCACTTTGCTTTTCATGTCTCCCTAGGAGCAACGGTGAGGACAGTAGTCACCACACAGCAGCAACTCACCAACATTCCACGGCTGACGCAGAGGACCCTTCCAGAACCCGCACAGACACTATCGCAAACCCGTGTCCTTTGACCCTGCATGCACGATGTAAAGGTTTCCGAGACAAAGCATTCAAGGCACTCGGCCCAGACACAATTCGGCCAAAGAATTTAAATTGGTGGAAAAAGAGGGGTCAAAGACCACATACCGGAAAGGCCATGCAGTGCTGGCCCCACAAGGCCCCCACCTGGAATGAACTCCAGTGGCTTCTGCAACCAGAACCGCCAGCCATTTGTGCACCATGGCCAGGGAGATGGCTCTACCCGCCACCGCAGCCGGAGGCATGTGCCCAACCAGGTGGTGACCAGAGAGGCCAGTGCCCGTGTAGACACAGGGCCCTGGAGGGAGGGAGACGTGTGCACAGGCCGCGGGAAGGTGCAAGGGCTGTGCCCCGGGGACCTGCCCAGGAAACGGCAGAGGCAGGTTTTTCTTGAACAGAAGGACCTGATTCACAAGGACACTGACCGGCAGCCACAGCTACAAGCAGGTCAGGCTCTGCATGTCTTTAGACCCACACACATGGCTACCAAAACTAGCACACGCCTCAAAACGCCCCTGAAAGGGAGCTTTCCAGACAGATGCTCCTTGTCTCCCAAACACAAGGTCAGGCTGACAGTGAACCGATGGCACTGGAACGGGACCGGCAGGCAAAAGACTGCGAGCATGTGAAGGACGGGCCCGTCACGGAAAGGACCAGTAACCCACTGACCTAACGGGGCCAGTGGTGAGGGAGTTCCCGATACACCCTCCTCACCACACCCGCCTGCTGTGCCCAGCACCGCACGCCTGGCGAAGCCTGTCACTGAGGCTTGACAACCTCGCTCATTGGCTCTGGGATCTCAATGCAGACAGTGCAGAGCTGTTCAGGTCACTGAGCGGGGTGGGGAGACTGCCTGGGCCACTGCACGAGCTGATGGCGCCGTCAGACGCCAGGCCCGCAGCTGCTCGGTATCCAGCCACGAAGAACCCCAGCGCCTGGCCTCGGGGCGAAGCAGCACTTCCCGAGAGAGCTTTCTCCGCCAGGTCAGACTTGTACCGGGAGAGAACGCAGGCGGCGCTCACTGAGAGCACAACTTACAGCCAGTTTGTCCTCCTCTTCGTTCTCGCTGTGCCACTCCGACTCCGCATCTGTCGGCTCCACGTCACCAGTGACAAACTCCCTTCTCTAGATGAGAGCAGATCTTCTTAGTTATCACTTGGAAAGGCAGGCCCACGAGAAGGCTGAAGCCTTCTAAGACTCGGCCTGGGACTTAAGCGCAGCTCGGGGCCATTTCCTGGGCAGGTCTGAGCCGCGCGAAGCGGGGGCGCCCACCTTGTCGAAGAGAGGCTGGTAGAGTGCCGCGTACTTCCTCTCCAGGTCATGGACCTCCTCGTAGAACTTGGCTTCTATGTGAGCACACTTCACCTGAAGCTGTTTCAATGCGTTGATTCTTCTTTTCACAGCTTTAGGTAAACTAAAGAGAAAGCAGAAAAGAAACTGCCACATGCTTACAAAACCAAAGTGGTATGCTTTTCTGTTTTATAGAATAAATTTAGGTTAACACAGAATTAACATCCTTGCTATGAAAAAGAGCTAAAACCGTTTACAAAGGCCCAACCGGCGGGCTCAGTGGCTGCGTGTAGACCTATGAACCAGGAGGTCACAGCTCAATTCCTGGTCAGGGAACAGGCCTGGGTGGTGGGCTCGATCCCCAGTGGGGGACTTACAGGAGGCAGCCGAGCCACGATGCTCTCTCATCACTCCTGTTTCTCTCTCTCGCTCCCTCTCCTTCCTCTCTGAAATCAATAGAAATGTATTTTAAGAGGGACACACATCCCAACAGGGAGAAAAAACAGTGTGAAGGAAGCTGAGGAAATAATTCACAAAATAAAAATCAAACACAGAAGAACCCTCTTAATTTTTAAGATATTTTCGTTGATTTTGAGAGAGGAAAGGAGAGTAAGAGAAGCATTGATGAGAGCAGAACACTGATCGGCTGCCTCCACCATGTCCCCACCAGGGATTAACCTCACAACCCGGGCATGTGCCCTGACTGGGTATCGAACAAGCAACCTTTGGGTACGGGGACAACACCCATCCAACTGAGCCACACCAGCTAGGGCTGTCCAGTCTCATTCAACGTCCAAAGGAACGTCAATGACAAAGCACTGCTGTCCTGCTGCTGTGGCTCACCAAGGACCCCGCGCTGGGTAAGCCGTACCCAGGCCACCTGAGCGTGAGGGGTCACGCCCCGGCCGAGTGCGGGAGGCGGGCACAGGCAGCGGGTTCACAAGAGGACACGCACTGCCCCGCCCGCTTCCCTGCACAAGCTACACGTCTTGAAATCACTTTCTAACTTGTGTTCCTCGTGCAGTGAGAGCCGAAGGCCCCAAGCACACTGGTCCCTGCTGTGACCTGGCCATCGGAGGCAGCGACAGAACAGCAGCCTCCCACAACAGGCACTTCCCGTGCAGCGTGTCTGCCCACAAACCCTGGCCCCGCTCTGAAGCACTGACAGCCTGCAGAGGCTCCAGCCAGCTGCCAAGGGCCTTCTATCTGGGCAAAGCGGACCTAAGGCCCCCCTCCCCCCAACAGCCTGCAACACGGGGAGCCGTGCACCGGAACTCGGAGAGTGGGGCGTCCTGCAGAAGGAAGGCCACCGGCCGGAAGAGCGCTGCCTTTGCTGGCGGCTCCACGACACGCCTCTCCTGGAAGAGCCGCTGGTGGTGCTGCAGGCGCGGCAGGTGAGTCCGGGAGGAGTGGCTGGCAGCTGACAGCCACCAGGAGAGAAAGCCTTCCGCCCTCACCGGCACCCGGTCCAGCCAACTCCGTCCCTGTGCTGCTGGCTCACAGGCTGCAATCGCCACTACGGGCCCAGTGGTCAGAGCGCCCTCCTGCTGCGTGCTTTCTACAGGTCTGAGCCCCTCGGCCCGACCCTGAACCCGAGCCAGCACGCCTCGCCGGAACCAGAGCCTGGCTCAGCAGGCTCTGCCGGATGGAAGCACCATTCCAATTTAAGGACAGGGCAGTCGCTTCCCTCCTCCGTTCCCGGAAGTGGACCACGCCTCACGCCCAGGCACTTACGTCTCGATGTAGCTGGAAGGAGTGTGGGAGACGCTGTCGAGCCGCTCCTGCAAGGCTGCCAGCACCTGGGGGTTCTGCATCACCTGGTCGGTGAGCTTCTCTGCACGTTGGAGACAAGGCGGAACAATCACCACACGCCCACCCGTGCAGCCAAGCCCCATCCCCACACCGCCTCTGAGCCTGCTCACCTACTGAGCTGCTAAACATGGCCTGTGGCTGGGGAAAACACCACCTGAGGTGCCCTCCGAAGGCACCGGATAGTCTGTTCATCCCCAGAGCGGGTGATACAGCCTGAGAGGGCCCTAGAGACTTCTGGTCTCATCGTGGCTGCGTAAGCTCCAAATCTCCCAACCAAGGACACCGCCGTTTCCCATCACCTTGACTCCACGCCCCAAGTCCCACGTGGGCGCAGAAGCCAAGGACAGGGGTAAACCGACGGCTCCTCAGAGTGAGTCAGTGCCCACGTGTGCCCGGCACACAGCCCGGAAAGCCCGGCCTCACCCATCAGTTCCCTGGTGCGACTTCCCAAGTGCCCTCTGGTCTCACGGCACCATCCTCCTGCGCACACCCCCTCCTGCACCGCTGTCCTGACCAGCTCCTCGCAGAGGCCACATGGCCCTCGCAGGAGGGGAGCGTCACCCTGCTGCACTGTGACCGCCTGGGCCACTGCGGTCACGGCACAGACTCATTTGCTGAGCTGGCCCCTCTTCCTGCCACTGTGCAGCCAGACAGACTCACGGGGCGCAGCAGCCCTGGTGGGAACGTGCGTGGGCAAGCAGAGCGCACCAAGCAGGCCACCAGTTAGCTACACGCAACCACCACAGGAAGCGCTGTGTTTAACATCCGCAACTGTGTCCACACACAACCGTACACTGTGTGCACACACCTCTCACCTACACTTTGGTTTCTCTCTCTCTCCCACCAACAAAGACAGAGCCCCTAGACAACTGACAGAGCCAAGTCGGGGCAAGGCAAGTTCAAAGGAAAATGGACCATGGCTTGTGCACAAAGCTACTCCAAAAAAGCACTGCAAGTAATGGGACACAGCCAGCCTGAAGGACCCACTCTTCAGGGGGACAAATCGTGCACCCAAGAGAGTAGCAATAGCAACTCTCAACACTGACAGGCAAGTGACCCCCGTCCCTACAGTAACAGCTGTGGTCTGCGGCGGCACAGCCCCAGGCCATTACCGATGCAGCGAGGATCACCATGGTGCCGACACCAGGGGAGCGCCTCGGGAGAACGGCCCACGGGGCCAGCGCGGCCTTTAACAGAAGGACCCTCACCACGGAGGCCTGGCAGACGCTGTCTTAACGCGTCACCAACGCCAGCACCTGCCACGGCCCAACTGCACTTTCCGCTGCACAAGGTCCCCCATGTGGCCGTCTTGCAAAAAGTTCTCCCTGACTCTCAGGAGGGAAGGCAGAGCAGTCCAGAGCACGGGCATTCCACAAGACGCCGGGCACCGTGCCACTGCGCTGAGGGGAAGGGGCTGGGAGACTTCCCACGAGCTAGGCCTGCGGGGAGCAGGGCCGTGAGGAACCGCGGGGTAAGAGGAGGTACAGACACGACCCCACACACCGCCGCATCGATGTGCTTCTGGTGGTGCTTATGAGGAATCCTCCCAGTGTTCGGGGATTTCCACTAAATTGTTTTAGCGACTATCTTAGCCAATATATCCATAAAAAAATTCAGGGGGCCTTTTGGAACTGGAAGGGGAAAGGGTCCTGTGAACTTGTGCAAAAATGGGGATCTGGGATCTGCTTCAGAACCATCGGATGGAAAGAGCCTGGTCATTCATGAGTCACCGCTGACGCCAGGAGGTAGGCGCGTGACCTCTGCCAAGTCTGAACCGCCCGTGACACTTTCAGGCAGTGTCCTGGTTCTCATCTCATCACCAGGTTCTCCCCGGCTCTGAGGAGCCCTTTGTCAGAGCAGCTGCTCTTCCCGCCGCAGATGGTGCCGAATCCCGGGCGCAGACCCGCCTGCCCGCCAGCTCTCCTGGGGACACCCTCCCGCGGGGACTGACCTGTAGCACTGGCATCTTTAGCAGCTTCCGAGGAATCTGAAGGAGCCCCATCTGAAAAGCTAGAGCAACATGTTCCGTAAGGAAGGGTTACTGTGGACAAAGCCCCAAAGTTAAGTAGCACAGGGCGTTCTTCACACTTAACACGTCAGAGGCGTCAATAGAGACTTCAGATTTGATGGACGAGAACTACAGACACATGTGGTACATAACTTAACCACCCCATCCTCACCCTGGGCCCCCACATGCCACTCCCAACAGTTCTAATTTCCAACCCTCGTCAAAGCTTCTACATTCTTTCCTCTACCATTTCTTTCCCCAAATAATCTCCCTGCTCTGAAACCAAACCCACTACCCAACCAACAAGGACCCTGGTCTGCACGGCTGCTGACCAAGACTAGCCACCTTCCCCAGCTGGAGGACAGCGCCCCCCGCGGCTCTGTCAGCCGCCACAGGAACCAAAGGCTTGCCTGCAGCTCACCACTAGAATGTTCATTCTGGCTTACCTGTTATCTGCCATCTGAATGTCTTTATCTCCTGCAAGTAAAGGAAGAGTTGAAACAGTTACCACCCCTCAGCAATCAAACAAATCGTTTGTCAAATGCACCCTTCCACTAGCACTGTCCATGGGGATGCCAGCTACTTACTGGGGCGGCAGGGGAGAGGGACTTTCTGGGCGATGAAAAGTCCGAAATCTCGAATGGGGCACCGTCACCCATGTGCACACACTTATCAAAGCTCAAACCCCACATTAGGGAATGTACTTGTCAGTGTGTGCACACTTGACTCACAAACATTTCTCTTGTTGGGACTAAAATGACCAGCCTTCAGAATAAAAGCAATTCTAATTTGCCTTGTCTTTGTAAGTTCTGGCAACAGGAATATATGTTTATGCCAGGCCAACTACTTTAGAGCAATTCAAAGCATTTATTGGCAAGAACTTTTTTTTTTTTTTTTTTTAAGACACACAGACATGCCCTAACCAGTTTGGCTCAGTGAATAGAGCATCATTCACTGAAGAGTCCCAAGTTCGATTCCAGTCAAGGGCATGTACCTTGGTTGCGGGCACATCCCCAGTGGGGGGTGTGCAAGAGGCAGCTGATCGATGATTCTCTCTCTCATCGATGTTTCTAACTCTCTATCCCTCTCTCTTCCTCTCTGTGAAAAATCAATAAAGTAAAATTTAAAAATAAATAAATAAATAAATATAAATAAATAAATAAAAAACCCCTATGGTTCCGTTGAGTGTGCTCAGTGGTTAGAGCCCACAAACTTAAGGGCCGTGGGCTTGGTCAATGTGTCTCCCACAACGATGCTTCTCTCTCCCTCCCTCCCCATCCTTCCCTTATTTTCGTTCTCTCTGAAAAGCAATGGAAAAAGCATCCTCAGGTGAGGATTCACAACAATAATTCAGTATGCCAGGTTGACGTCAATTTATGAAACACAGCCCCGAGCCTCATCAGATGTTCCTCCTTCCAAAGGGCAGCCAAGTTAAAGGTGGAAGGGATGCAGGCAAAGACGTTCTAAGACTTCGAAGAATGCAGACCGGCATTCGGGCTCCCTCACGAGCCCGCGTTCCACGTGTGGACGGGCACACACGCTGCACGAAGGCACCGGTAAGCCCTGTGCTTCTCGTCCTCAAACTCACGGTCCTACTTTTACCTCAAACAACACACTCTTCAAGGGGAAATTTTTTTAAATTTTCGTGGCAAATTATCCAGCATTATGCTGAATCCTTAACTCTAAACTGAAATCATCTAGTCTACTGCTAGAGAAATATTATTTCCAATAGGGCCACTTGAGAGAGAAAGGAAGTGTGAGCTGGGGAACACAACTGACATGTTTACCACGTTATCATGTCTTATCACGTCAAAGAGCCCCGATGTCTCTTCATGAGGTAGATGAACGATTAGCCCACTGTACGCCATAAGCAGACGCAAGCGGCGGACCTTCCCCACTCCCCACACGCGCCTATAAAAGTTTTCCCTAAGTGGCAGCCCTGACCAACTTTAAAATCATTTTTTGTGAGAATTTTCAGCTGAAAATATTCAAGAACATTCAAATTGTGAGTAATATATTTATTTTCATAATATTCATTGCAAATTGATTTTTTAAATTAAATTTAAAACATCGTGGCGTGTGGGGATGGTTTCCGTTTTGGATGCGTGGCAGTTAACGGGTTCAGATCACCTCCAATGACAGACCAGAATCCCGTTAGTCTACAATTCTCATCCACTGAGATGGAATTAAAGTAAGCCTGTAGCACAGCTGCTGGGTTCACCCAAGTGAAGGATGGGGATCCCACCTCCGCACCATGGAGTCCCAGCAGCCCAGGGCCCAGGACCACACAAAGGGACCAAGGAGCCACCTGTTCTGAGGGGAGCACCACAAAGCCTGGCCCACTGGCCGCCGGGGCAGCCCCTCTCGTTTGCGGTGCTCCAATCATTGGTCCTTACCCAATCTACCGCTGCATTCTTTAGCATTTGAAGGTAATTGTGTGAGAACCAGTAAGCCAGAGATCAGTGAAAACAAATGTCAAGAACCAAGTAACTTACGTTAAGCTCCCAAACCAGTGGTCAATGTTCTCATTAAGCATAACCTTCACTTACCAATTCTAACAAGAGTCCTAGCCAGGCTCAGGGGATAGAGCCTCAGCCCGAGGACTGAAGGGTCCCAGGTTCCATTCTGGTCAAAGGCAGGTTTGATTTCGGTCAAGTGCACGTTATCTGTTATGGGTTGGATCCAGGATCAAGGCATGTGTGGTAGGCAACCAATTGATCTCTCTCATAGAAATTTCTGTCTCTCCCCCTCCCTTCCACTCTCTTTAAAAATCAAAGAAAAAATATCCTCAGGTGAGGACTAACAACAAAAAAGAGGTTTCTAGGACCTAAACATATTCAGACTGAAATTATATTCAAACTGATTCCAACCCTAAGTAATGATTGATAATCTAATTCAACATATACACACCTCCTTCTTCGGGCATCTATCAAAAGATTTCATTTCAAAAAGCACATATAGCCCAGCCGTGGGGCTCAATTGGTTGAACGTAATCCCATGCACCTACACATTCAATTCCGGTCAGGGAACATGCCGGGGTTTGGGGTTCAATCCCCAGTAGGGGGCGCACATCTCTCTCTCACCAACAGAAGTTTCTATGTCTCTCCCTGAAGTCAATAAAAACATACTTACCTACATCTATAGATACTATCTTTAATCCTCACCGAGACCCGGAATCAAACCCAAGGCCCTTCGGAGCATGGGCCGATGCTCTAACCACTGAAGTAAACCAGCCAGGGCAAAAAAAACATTTTTTAAAAAATAATTTTAAAAAACACATCTATTTTTCCAGAGGAACTGACAACTAATTAATTAAATAACAGACTACTAATGACTTCACACAGCTGTGCCTTAGGTACAGGAGATGACTGCTTTGTGAGTGTCTGAAGCCACTTCTTCCCATGTTTTAAAAGACAGGTCATCGATGGTGCCGCCTTCCCACTGACAAGCAAGCTCCCTGAGGGCAGGGCCTGCCCCTCGCTCAGCGCAGCAGCCCGCGCCCAGCATGGGCCTCGGCGGGGACAGAGGCCCAGCGTGTCGGCCCCCCTTGCTGCCGCTCACTGCTCCGAGTGTCACCTGGAAGAGCGAGCGCAGGGACCCGGAGCAGCCGGGCTGCCCCAGCGCGTTTCTGAAGCCGCACAGGCAGCCGTGTCTGCGCACCACGTCACGCTGCCACCAGGCACGCGTGGACTGTCTTTTTCAGAAACTTACTAGAGGCCGAGCCCTGTCTCCAGGAAGGAAATAAAAAACCAAAACTCTGTTTTTACTCAAGGCACATGGCCTTCCTTGCTATCCTCCGATTTCCTCCTCGGCTCAGTGCTGAGCTCATTAGCACGTGGCTGAGGAAGGCAAACTCCGGAAGTCTTAATCCAGTACGCAGACCCTGACACCCGCTCACCCTATTTAACACCAGGGCCCCATCCCCATTCCTACCCTCTGCCTCCAGAAGCCCCCACACCGTCTGCTGTGGAAACACAAGAGGGAAGGTCTGCTTGCTCAGCGTGAGGTCCTAGCACCCAGAAGGTTCATCACTGACCGGGAAGGGATGGAAGCACAGAGCGAACTGGTGAGAACTGGGCAAGCAGGTGTTCTAAATCAGAACACACTGCACGCTTATAACCTACTATTATACACAAACACTTTCAGTGCAAAGATCTTTGTTCCACAAAACTACTACACAGAAACCACATCTTAAAAACAACCTTATTTTTTAATGTTTTCATTGGCTTTAGAGAGAGGGAGAGAAACATCAATGAGGAGAATCATTGGTTGTCTGGCCCATTAGTAAGGATTTCCCCATTACTACGTGCTCATGGACACATCTCAGGATGCAGCTTAGGGACAAGCCTGATAAACCAGGAGATCCCATTAGGTGAGCCCCGATGACAGCGATCTACAATGATTCCTCCTTCGGAGGTCACCCTAGCGGCAGGACAGCCTTTCACTCTGGAGGCCTACATGCATGCCCCTTCAAAAACAAAAAGGCCCGCTGGTTCTGCTCGGTGGCTAGTGTTGTCCTGGGTTTGATTACAGTCAAGGGCACGTACCTCAGTTGCAGGATCAAACCCCAGCCTTAGTCAGGTCCCATGGGGAGAGGGGCAACCAACTGATGTGTTCTCTCTCACATCGATGTTTCTCCCCCTCCCTTCCACTCGCTCTAAAAATCAATGGAAAAGCATCCTCAGGTGAGGATAAAAACAAGAAACCACACCACAACCAAGCATGCCCTTCCTACCCAGCAACCTCAGACCTCCTCCGAGTTCCTCACTCTGCCCAGACACTATTCTCCCCAACAAACCCGATAAGGAGGGTCCTCTGGCCACATGGCTTTTCAAAACAGCTTTAGAACACTTGAGAACTTTGAAGGAAGAACAGAAAGGGAAAAACTAAGAAATAAGTACTTCTGGACTCCACAAGGCTTTCATACACGCATGTGAGGTCCCCCCTCTGCCAGAGACCATCCCTGCTTAGGAGGAAAGGGGGAAAGACCTGCAGCCAACCGGCCGCAATGGGAGCCGCAGGGGCGGGAGCTGGCAGGCTTGGTCCCGGGGGTGGCTAACACCTCCGGGCATGGGAACCACCGGCCGCCGGCACAGGCGGAACCTCAAGCACACTCCAGGAGGAGCCGGTCACCCGAGGCCCATCACAAAGCCACAGAAAGAACACTCCTCTCCAGAACTCAGTCTATGGAGGTCATCAGACCAAACACGGTAAAAGTCAACTTCTGCAAACAATCGCTATTCTGTATCTGTTTTGTGAAAAACCACAGAACTCACCAAGTGTTAGATGCTGTGATGCAGACAGTTCACATCACTCACAAGGCCAGACGAGAAAAAGGTCTGCAAGCGTGTTTGTGTGCGCGCGCACGCGTGTGTAAGGGACGTCGTGGACAGTGTGTGTGGTTATTCACACTGTGAACACTTGCAGAGTGAGCGCTGTGTCTGTGTGTGTGTGTGTGTAACGGGCGTCGGGGACAGCCCTGGTGCTTACACGGTTATTCACACACCGAACACTTGCAGGGTGAGCGCTGTGTCTGTGTGTGTGTGTGTGTAACGGGCGTCGGGGACAGCCCTGGTGCTTACACGGTTATTCACACACCGAACACTTGCAGGGTGAGCGCTCCGCCATGCCCTGAGAAGAGGCGCCCCGGGGAGCCTGGGAGGCTACCACCCCCCTTGCCCTTCCACCTGCCCGTCCCCTCGCCACTATACACTTTATGAAACCGGGTTTGCAATTATGTTTTCATCAACCGGAAAGGCCTTCCTTCCCCCAGTGATCCTCGAAGACACCATGTTCCCTGTCCTCAAACAAGCCCGACAGCAGCCCCTGCGGAGAAGGCTCACTCCCTGGGGTTCTGCCCCCCCCCCCCCGCCCCCGGCGGCCTGGGCGAGGGAAGCGGCCCCGGCCCCGCCTTTCCCGCGGCTCCGGGCACCCGCTCCGCCTCCTCCGGGGGGCCCCTGGCGGAGCCCGACCCGGGCGCCGGGTTCCCGGCCGCTCCCCCGCTGACCCACCGGCGCCGGCGGGGCTCCGTGCGCGAGGGAACCGGAACCCGCAAAACTTCCCTCCCCCCCTCCCTCCGCGGCGGCAGCGGGCAGCGGAGCATCCGCCCGGCAGCTCCTGCGAGACCCGGGCGGAGACCCGGGGGAGGGGGCCGCCGGGGCCGCGGAGGGCAGGCGCTCAGGCGCGGAGCCCGGGCTCGGACAGGCTCCGGCCGCGCGCGAGGGCCGCCGGGCGGGAAGGCAGGGCGGGGAGCGCCCCCCGGCCGCCCCGCGTCCTCCGCGGCCGGCCCCACGCGGCGCCTCCGTAAACACACCCGCCCCGCCCACGGGCGTCGGGGCCGCCCGGCCGGGCCCGCTCCCCGCGGCGGCAGCGCCAGTTCCGGAAACAAAGGCCCGGCGGCGGCCCCGCGCGCCCCGGGGCCCGGCCCGCGACGTCAACCTCCGCGGGGCCGCCGCGCGGGAACAAAGCGCCTCCTGACCTTCAGGCCGCGCCGGGGCGGGCGGAGCGGAGGGAACATCCGCCGCCGCCGCCCGGCCTCCCGGCGGCCCGCTCCCCGCCGCCGCTCCGGGCGCTCGGCCCCGCCCCAGCCGCCGCGGCCTCCCGAGGGCGGCCGGCCCGTCCCCCGGCCCCGAACCCCGGCCCCGCGCCGTTACCGCGCCAGGACGCGCGTCCGCACCTCACGCCTCCTGCGGCTGTAGCGGCGGCCGTGGCTTCGCCTGCTCCTGGGATAGCGCCGCCGTGGCCGCCAACAACGCCGCCTCCCATTGGACGAGCCCACGGGCCCCGCCCTCCACGAGGAAGGCGGGCTACGATTGGACTGTTCCGGCGCAAGTCAACTACGCCTCGGCGCCGGCGAAGACGACCAATCAGAGGCTGCGTCGCGCGAGACCCAGGAGCCATATGCAAATACAGGGCGCGACGCCGGCCGCGTTCCCTCGGCCCCCGGGCGCCTCCCCCCCGCGCCCTCCAGGCCGCTCCGCCTTGGCTCCGCCCCGGAATGCGCGCCCGGGCCCCGCCGAGCGCCTCCCACCCTGCGGCCGCGTGACTGGCCTCCCCCGGAACCCGCGGGCTCCCCGGCCCCGGGCCTCGCACGTGGAGTCACACCCCCTACCCCCCGCTCACCCCCTGCGCCCCCCGCTCACCCCCTGCGCCCTCCCGCTCTCCCCCTGAGCCCCCCCGTTCTCCCCCTGCGCCCCCCCGCTCCCCCTGAGCCCCCCGCTCACCCCCTACCCCCCGCTCTCCCCCTGCGCCCCCCGCTCACCCCTTACCCTCCACTCACCCCCTGCGCCCCCCGCTCATACCCCTCGCTCTCCCCCTGCTCCCCCCCATTCCCCCACGCCCCCCGCTCACCCCCTGCGCCCCCCGCTCACCCCCTGCGCCCCCCGCTCTCCCCCTGCGGCCCCCGTTCTCCCCCTGCGCCCCCCCCGCTGTCCCCCTGAGCCCCCCGTTCTCCCCAGACCGGGTCTTCGTGGCTTTGGTCCTTTTATTCAGAAACTCGTTTCTTCGCGTGGGGTGGCCTGGGAAGAGTTTCTACCGAATCCTGTGCCGTGGTGCCGGGGGGCATGAAGCGGGCGGAGGGCCCGCATCCGGGTGGCGGAGCCCCGGGGCGACCCCGCATCAGCGCCTTTGGGCGGCCGCACTGTTGGGGGGCTGCCGCCTGGGAATGCGATAACCTCGCTCCGCTATCAGCGCGGGTGGAGCGGGGGAGGAGACAGGACCAACAGAAAAGACAAAAGGAGCGTTTTCCGGTTCGGTTCGGAGGGCTTTCCTCCCGTTTAATGAAGTTTAACGAAGGCGCACGTTCCCCAGGGACCAGGCCCGCCCCGCCCCGTGGTGGGGAGGCAGGACGCTGGTCCTGGTGTGTGTGTGGGGGGGGGGGAGGCTGTGGTCCTGGGGCCTCCCTTGGGTCACTGCCTGAGCTGCTGGGAAGGCGAGTGTCGCCCAAAGCCTTTCCAGGGGAGAAGGCGCTGGGACGCCGTGTTGATTCCCACGGCCAAGGCCACGGGTAGGAAGCACAGGAGACGGGGCTCTCGCTCCAGGCCAGGATGAGTCCAGTTGGCGGGGGAGGGTCCCCCGGCCTCTCCCAGCGGCGGGGCTCCCGGTGCCTCAGGAGGCCACACCCCGGCGGTCTCGCCTTCACCCAGGACATCGGCAAAGACCCTCCTCAGTGCCCGCGCTCCGTGTCCCGTGAGCACTGCCCGAGCCCAGCCCCAGGGGTGTTGGGAGGTGGAGTATCTATTGAATACATCCCCGCGGACGAACCCCTCAGAGGAGCCCAGAGGCAGCCCCCAACGGCCCAGGCTCCCGCCCTCAGGGACGCTGCCTCTAGACCAGAGGTTCTGTCTGCCACGGGGGCGGCCGTGTCTCGGGAGCGAGGAAAACCCCACCCTGCTCTGCTCCAGAGGGTGAGCCTCCTGCCACGGTGCCAGCCGACCCCCTGGCCACCGGAGGCACTCTGTCCCAGTGGGCATCGCTGGCACCGGAGACGGGGTGCTCCCCTGAGAGCTGGGAGGGGCAGAGAGAACACTGGGGACCAGCCACAACGATGAGAAACATCAATCCTGCTCTGAGACCGGGGATGGCGCTGTTCCACTCAGAGGAAGCTCCTCCCGCTCTGGGACTGGAGGCCAGGTCGGACTGCAGCCCTTCCTCCTGCGAGAACTGCCTACCATCACAAGACTGCCACCTCGTGGCCAAAGCTACCTGGTCCCGGAGGCACCTGCACTTCACTACCCCAGCCCTGTGCCTGCAGTCTGGTCCCGGGGCGCCAGCACGTGTGTGATCCCCCCAGCCCGCATGCCTGTGCCCTGTAATGACCACCCTGTTCCGGTTCCCCGCCTGCGATTCCTACTTCCCACGTAATCCTGTCCTTCCGCCCCAAACATGCGGCTGGCGTGTGGGGGCAGAGATGTCTGTGGGTGACCTGCTGCTCTCCCTGCAGCGGCAGGATCGGAATAAACACTCGTACGATTCGACCCGTCTGCTGCATTGGCTGACGGAGTGACAGGCAGCCTGGACCCTCGACTGTCCGGTTAGAGCTGCCCGTGGCCCAGCTTTCAGGCCCGGGGCGGCCCGGCTCGGCCAGCACCCTCCACTGTCAGGATCCTGAGCCCCGTGAGCAAGGACAGGGACGGGGAGGTGGGGCCGCCCTGCACATGGAGTCCTCCCCCCAGCCAGGAAGGGCGCCCTGGGCAGAGGCCAGGGCCGCCGTGAGCCAGCCTGGGAGGCGGAGGTGGCAGAGGCCGAGGGGGACGGCTGCGACAGGCTGCAGTGCTGACTCATGGGAACCGGATGAGGCCTCGGGCCCCCCGCTGAGCCGGCGTTCCCTGCTCACAGCTCCCGTGCCCACACGCGAGGTCAGCAGGTCCCCTCTGCATGCTGGCGGGCTCCTGGGTGACCTGCTGAGCAGGCGGCGCGGCAGAGAGTGTGGGCCTCGCGGTGGGAAGACTTTATTTCGGCCGGAGCCACAGGCACAGCGCCGCGGGCACAACGCCAGCGGCCGGAGCCGGGGCCGGCCGCAGTCCCCACGGCCGCTGGGCAGAGAGGCGGGCAGAGGGCAGTGGCTGTGGGGACTGCACACCCCCGCCCGCTCAGGGGGCGCCCCCGCATGGGGCCATCTGCAGGTACTCGGCGTGCAGCTTCTGCTGGGCTTCGAAGAGCTTCCGCAGCTTCTTGGCCTGGCCCTTGCTCAGCTCCTTGCCCTCCGTGTCGTGTGTGGGCAGTCCCTGCGGCAGCACCGCGGTCAGCTGGGCACCCGGCCCACCGGCTCACCGGCTCCGTCCTTCCAGCAGCCCGCCCGCCCGCCCCCGGGGCACCTGCCGACAGCCACGCTCCGGGCCGGGCGCCGGCTCCCGGGATGCGGGGACACAGGGGCCGGCGGGAGGCCGAGGGGCCGTGAGGGGCCTGGCACGGCAGCACACCTGCCAGCTCGGGGACGGGCCCGATTCCCAGGCGGTCCCCTCGGCTCAGCCCCGGCACCTGGGCCCCGGGCGCCAGAGGACCCCCCCCCCCCCCCGGCTGCGCCCCAAACAAGACCCGCTCCCCAGGTGCCGTGCCTGCATCGCTGGCTGGGGACCCCGCTCTGGGGAGAAGTGGTTCTTACGTTTTCGTCAAACCTGGAGTACTTGTCGCCTTCGGACAAGAACATCTCGCTGGGCGGGATCTTCATCTTGGCCAGCCTGGCTGCCTGCAACAGACACGGGCCGCTGCACGGAGCCGCACGGAGCCACACGGAGCCGCGCGGGCCGCTGCACGGAGCCACACGGAGCCGCGCGGGCCGCTGCACGGAGCCGCACGGAGCCACGCGAGCCGCTGCACGGAGCCACACGGAGCCGCACGGAGCCACGCGAGCCGCTGCACGGAGCCGCAAGGAGCCGCACGGAGCCACGCGAGCCGCTGCACGGAGCCGCACGGAGCCACACGGAGCCGCGCGGGCCGCTCCCCGCCCTGCCCCAGCGCCGATGCTGCCGACAGGCGAGGGTCGAGGACAGCGAGGCCGTGCCTTTCTGGGGAGCAGTGGACCGCTCCAGCCTGGGGGGGTGCGGGACCGGGAGGGGCCGGGGGCGGAGGCACAGGGCTGAAGCCCCACAGGGAGCAGTACCTCTTGTTCTTGCTTCTTCCGGGCGGCCTCCTCCTTCTTCCTCCTCCGCTCCTCCTCCACCTGGGGCACAGGGCACGGTAACCAGGTCTGCCCCCGAGCCCCCCGAGCCCCCCGGAGCCCCGGTGTGGACGGCCTGCCCCGGGCATGGAGACGGCCACCGGGAGGAACGGGCTCCGGAGCCCCCCGGCCTGGCGGACTGCAGGCCTCGGGGTGCCCAGCCCTGCTCTGCACCAACACCACGCCGGCCGGAGGGTCCGGTCCGGAGGACAGCCGGGGTGGGGCGGGGTCCCTCATGGAGACCAGGGGCCGTGGGGCCTGTGACAGTTCTGGCACCGCTGTGTCCCGGCCACTCCCTCCGTGGGTCCCCAAGGCCCTCCAGGGGCCCGGCCTGGCTCCACCCTGGCCATGGGGGCATGGGTTCTTGGGGGGACGGTTGTACCGGTGACAAAGGAGACACCCCTCAGGCGGGAGCAGGTGTGGCTGAGCAGGTCGGCTCCACCATCTCCCAGGACGGCCTCCCTCCCGCCCGGAGCTGTCTGAGGCCCCTCGGAGGACATCTCTGTTGGTTAGCGAGTCGCCGGTCACCTATGCCAGCGTTCCGCTCCGACACATGTGAGGCCGGCGCGGCTCAGGGCTCAGAGTTCGATTCCCAGACAGGCACTGCCGGGTCGCAGGCTCGATCCCCATGGGGGCTGCAGGAGGCAGCCCGTCTCTGATGCTCCCCCATCACCGACGTGCCTGTGGCTCCCTCCCTCTCCCGTCCTCCCTGAGAGCAGTAGAACGTGAATCTTTAAAACTACAAACAGCTAAACCACCGCAGCTCCACTCACCCTCCGCTTCTCCTCTCTCTCTCTCAGGAGCGTTTCTCTGTCCACCAGCTTGACCACAGTCGGCAGGCCTGCAACCCAAGCGGCCGGAGAGCTGAGGCCTGGTGTCTGTCTGTCCTGCCCCACGGCCGCCCGCTCGCCACACCCCCCGCCCTGCCCCGAGGTCCCTGGGGAGAAGCCAGGTGGGCCCCTTGCTCGCCGCTCGGAACAGAAAACAGTCACGAAGCACAAGTCCCCTAAACCCGTGAGCCCTCACGCTGTCTCTGAGCCTCGCAGACGGCACGTGACACGCAGACGGCACGTGACACGCAGACAGCACACGCAGACGGCACGCGACACGCAGACAGCACACGCAGACGGCACGTGACACGCAGACGGCACGTGACACGCAGACAGCACACGCAGACGGCACGTGACACGCAGACGGCACATGGCATGCAGACAGCACCCGCAGACGGGACGTGACACGCAGACAGCACGTGACATGCAGACAGCACCCGCAGACGGCACGTGACATGCAGACAGCACGTGACACGCAGACGGCACGTGACACGCAGACAGCACACGCAGACAGCACGTGACACGCAGACAGCACATGACATGCAGACAGCACCCGCAGACGGCACGTGACACGGGCTGTCCCCTAAGCAACAGCGCAAGGAAGGTGGCCCTCCCCATAGCGCTCTCCCCTCCTGTGTCCTCCCCCCAGCGCCCTCCCCCTCCTCCCCCAGCGCCCGCCTTCCTGGCGAGAGCTCCTCACAGCGAGTCCCAGGGGGGCGGGCGGCACCCACCTTCGTGGTCCTCCAGCCGCACCCCAAGTTCGGGCAGGACGTCGTCCCGCAGGGCGTCGCTGAGCCGCAGCACCTCGGGGACTGGAGCGGGGGAGTCAGGGGGCCGGGCCCACGGACGGTGCCCGAGCCCCGAGAGAGCAGAGCTGCTCGCCTGACGGACGGACCGGCCGGGCCCACGGACGGTGCCCGAGCCCCGAGAGAGCAGAGCTGCTCGCCTGACGGACGGACCGGCCGGGCCCACGGACGGTGCCCGAGCCCCGAGAGAGCAGAGCTGCTCGCCTGACGGACGGACCGGCCGGGCCCACGGACGGTGCCCGAGCCCCGAGAGAGCAGAGCTGCTCGCCTGACGGACGGACCGGCCGGGCCCACGGACGGTGCCCGAGCCCCGAGAGAGCAGAGCTGCTCGCCTGACAGACGGACCGGCCGGGCCCACGGACGGTGCCCGAGCCCCGAGAGAGCAGAGCTGCTCGCCTGACAGACGGACCGGCCGGGCCCACGGACGGTGCCCGAGCCCGGAGAGAGCAGAGCTGCTCGCCTGACGGACGGACCGGCCGGGCCCCGGGCCCAGCGGCCGCTGCTGGGGCTGCACGGACAGGCCGGGAGCCACGCAGGGAAAAGCTGGGGGGGGGGAGAGCCGGGCCCCAGCAGGCCCACGGGAACGAGATGCTGCCCGTGGCAGAGGCTCACCACGCACTCGCGGCTGCAGGCCTGCGGGAGGCGGCTGGGCTGTGCAGAGGCCACCCAGGAGGGCACGGGGCACCTGGGCAGGGGGTGGGTGTCGGGACTACCAGGCCCAGGGGGTGGGGCCGGGCGTGCCCTCCGTGAGGGACGCCCAGGGGGAAGGGCTGGCCCGGGCCCGCCCGGAGGGGCCGGCTCACCGTTGCGCTCGCGGGCGATCCTGCGCACGCCCGCCCGGAACTCCGACAGCGCCTGCAGGTACGGCATGACGGCACCCTCCAGCTGCGGGGAGGAGATCCTGAGGGCTCGCCCTCGGTCCTGCCTCCGGCCCTCACAGCCGCACCCCTCCTCCTGCCCCACACACGCTCGCCTTGCTGTCCCTGGAACCCGGGGCAGACGGGGCGCCCCGGCCACGGAGCGCAGGGCCACTGGGCAGGCCTCGCGGGAGGGGCGGTGGGGAAACTGTTCCACCTGCCCCACTTCCCAGCAGACGGCAAGGCTGGTGAGGGCTCGGAGGGCCCTGCACCCTGGGCCCCGGCCGTGACCCTGCGGGGCCGGCTCCGGGCTCAGCACGTCTCTGCCGGCGGCCGGGGAGCCCGGCGGGCGGGCGGAGGCTTTCACGGCAGCGGCCCCGGGCACGGGCACGCTCGGGGCCGAGCTGCCTCCCGGCTCCGGACACCGTCCGGGGTTGGAAATGAGCCGAGAACCTGAAATGGCATGGACTGCGCGGCAGCCCTGGGCCCGGCAGGCTCACCCAGCCACGTCCTGTGGCCCACAGGCATTCTGGGAACCCGCGCCCACGGCCACTGAAGCCAGCCGGCCGGGGTGGGGCGCCTCCTGACGAGCCTGGCCGGAGCGGTCAGTGCCGGTCCTCACCGGGAGCCGTGTCTGCGGGGAGCTCTCGCGTGCACAGGCCATGGGACACACGTTTCACGCGATCAGAGTGGACACGGTCACGCGGCCCGGGTGCGAGTGAGAACCACCTGCCGCGGGCTGGGCCCTCTGGCCTGGCTCTCCCGGAGCGGGCTCCGAGGACAGACCGAGCAGGGAGGAGGCCGGGCTGCCGTCCGCAGGGAGGGCGCCCCACGCCCAGCCAGCCGGGTGCCTGACCGAGGCTCGGCCCCCGGTGCCCACGGCCGCCCAGGGCACGGAGAGGCGGACGCCGGCGCGGGAGGGCCTGGCGTGGGCTGTCCCGGGCGGGCGTACTCACGTTCAGGCTGCTGCCGGGCCCCCCGACGGGGAAGCCCAGGGCGCTCTCCTCCTCGATGGCCCCGAAGACCTAGGGGAGAGAGGGGCGTGGGAGGGAGGCTGCTGGGGAGGCGCCCAGGTGCTGCTGGCACGCCCCGGCCCGGGCACGGGGCCTCTGGTCTGCTTCCCACCAAGATGGAGGGAAGCCGAGGTGCACAGGTGCGATCGCTCAGCACAGGCCCGGGGCTCACTGCAGCAGGTGGCGAGGAACCCCGCGATGCTCTCCAGCAAGGGGAGGGGGGAGGGGGGAGGGGGAGGGGAGGGGAGGGGGGGAGGGGGGGGGGAGGGAGGGGAAGGGGAGGGGAAGGGGGGGGTGGGGGTGAGAAGGGGGAGGCGGCGGGGCTCACCTGCAGCAGGTGGGTGAGGTACCCCGCGATGCTCTCCAGCAGGGGGGGGGGGAGGTGGGAGGGGGGCGGGGGGAGTGGGAAGGGGCGGGGAGGGGGAACGGGAGGGGGGGGGAGGGGGTGAAGGGGAGGGGGGAGGGGAACGGGACGGGGGGGGGAGGGGGAAGGGGGGAGGAGGGGGTGCGAAGGGGGAGGCGGCGGGGGCTCACCTGCAGCAGGTGGTGTGAGGTATCCCGCGATTCTCTCCAGCAGGGGGGGAGGGTGTGGGGGGAGGGGAGGGGGGAGGGGAACGGGAGGGGAGGGGGAGGGAAGGGGGGGGAGGGGGTGAGAAGGGGGAGGCGGCGGGGCTCACCTGCAGCAGGTGGGTGAGGTACCCCGCGATGCTCTCCAGCAGGGGGGGGAGGGGGGAGGGGGGAGGGGGGAGGGAGGGGGGAGGGGGGAGGGGAAGGGAGGGGAGGGGAGGGGAGGGAGGGAAGGGGGGGGAGGGGGTGAGAAGGGGGAGGCGGCGGGGCTCACCTGCAGCAGGTGGGTGAGGTACCCCGCGATGCTCTCCAGCAGGGGAGGGAGGGGGGAGGGGGGAGGGAGGGGAGGGGAAGGGGAGGGGAGGGGAACGGGAGGGGAGGGGGAGGGGAAGGGGAGGGGAGGGGAACGGGAGGGGAGGGGAGGGAGGGGAGGGGAGGGGGAGGAGGGGGTGAGAAGGGGGAGGCGGCGGGGCTCACCTGCAGCAGGTGGGTGAGGTACCCCGCGATGCTCTCCAGCAGGGGGGGAGGGGTGTGGGGGGAGGGGAGGGGGGAGGGGAACGGGAGGGGAGGGGGAGGGGAAGGGGGGAGGGGGTGAGAAGGGGGAGGCGGCGGGGCTCACCTGCAGCAGGTGGGTGAGGGTACCCCGCGATGCTCTCCAGCAGGGGGGGAGGGGGAGGGGGGAGGGGGGAGGGGAGGGGGGAGGGGGGAGGGGAAGGGAAGGGGAGGGGGAGGGGAGGGGGAGGGGAAGGGGGGGGAGGGGGTGAGAAGGGGGAGGAGGCGGGGCTCACCTGCAGCAGGTGGGTGAGGTACCCCGCGATGCTCTCCAGCAGGGGGGGAGGGGGGAGGGGGGAGGGGAAGGGGAGGGGGAGGGGGAGGGGGAGGGGGAGGGGAAGGGGGGAGGGGGAGGGGAGGGGGGAGGGGAGGGGGGAGGGGGAGGGAAGGGGAGGGGGAGGGGAGGGGGAGGGGAAGGGGGAGGGGGTGAGAAGGGGGAGGCGGCGGGGCTCACCTGCAGCAGGTGGGTGAGGTACCCCGCTATGCTCTCCAGCAGGGCGCGGTTGGGCCGCCTCCGGGCGGCCTTGCGGGCGGCCATGTAGAGGTTGCACTGGCTGACCAGCGCCCGCACCTCCTCCAGGGCAGAGCGCGTGTCCACGTTGTCGCAGAGAGCTTCGTGCACCGCCGTCTTCTTGTCCAAGAAGCTGGGCGGGCGAGGGGGCGGGGCCGGCTCAGGCCACTGCGGGGCGGGGGGGGGGGGGCGGGGGGGGCCCAGGCCCGCAGGCCCACAGGCCCGAGCCCGCGCCCGGCCTCACCTCTCGTTCAGTGCGGCCTCCTCCTCCCCCCACTTCTCGAACCGGCCGGTGACGTCCGAGGGCGCGCGGAGAAGGTCCTTCACCGTCAGGAAGAACTCCTGGGGGCAGGCGGGGGGGTGCCGGGGGGGGGGAGACACACGTCAGCGTGAGGGCAGCCTTCCCCCCGCCCGCCCGCCTCCCCCCTGCCCGCCCTTCCCCCCGCCCTTCCCCTGCCCCCACCTCCCCCTCCCCCCCCCCCAGCCTTCCCCTGAGGCCCAACCGCCCGCCGCCCGGGGGCACACGCTCCTTCACTCCTTTGCTCCAGGCCGGCGGGTCCCTCACGCCCCCGCCCCGCCCCGCGCCCGCGCCTGGAACGCACGTTCATGAACTTCTCGTACTGCAGGGCCGACTCCATGGTGTTGCTCGAATAGTCCAGCGTGTCCTTCCAGGAGTGCAGGAGGAAGGCCAGGCGCAGCTGCCTCGCTGCGGGGACAGGAGACACGGCCTCATCGTCCTGAGGGTCCCGCCCAGCCCCGGCCCTGGCCCCGTCCTCAGCTTCCAGCCCCGTCCTCTGTCCCCGGCCCTGTCCCCGGCCCTATCCCCTTCCACGGCCCCTGTGCCCATCCCGTCCCGTCCCCGCCCGGCCCCCGTGCCCGTCCTGACCCGTCCCGTCCCCGCCCGGCCCCCGTGCCCTGCCCGTCCTGACCTGTCCCGTCCCCGCCCGGCCCCCGTGCCCTGCCCTGCCCGTCCCGTCCCGTCCCGTCCCGTCCATCCCCCGTGCCCATCCCGTCCCGTACTGTCCCCGCCCATCCCCCATGCCCGGCCAGTCCTGCCCCGCCCGGCCCCGCCCAGCCCCCGTGCCCGTCCCGTCCCTGCCCGGCCCGTCCCCGCCCGGCCCCCGTGCCCGTCCCGTCCCCGCCCGGCCCCCGTGCCCGTCCCATCCTGTCCTGTCCCGTCCCGTCCCATCCCCCGTGCCCGGCCCATCCCGCCCGGCCCCCGTGCCCGTCCCGTCCCGTCCCCGCCCGGCCCCCGTGCCCATCCCGTCCCGCACGGCCCCCGGCCCGTCCCGTCCCGGCCCGTCCCCGCCCGGCCCGTCCCCGCCCGGCCCCTGCGCCCTGCCCGTCCTGACCTGTCCCGTCCCCGCCCGGCCCCCGTCCCGTCCCGTCCCGCCCGGCCCCCGAGCCCGCCCCGTCCCGCACGGCCCCCGTGCCCGTCCCGTCCCCTCCCCGCCCGGCCCCCGCGCCCGCCCCGTCCCGTCCCCTCCCCGCCCGGCCCCCGCGCCCGCCCCGTCCCGTCCCGTCCCGCCCGGCCCCCGCGCCCGCCCCGTCCCGCATGGCCCCCGGCCTGTCCCGTTCCGCCCGGCCCCCGCGCCCGCCCCATCCCGCATGGCCCAGTGCCAGGGCGGCGGCCGTCGGCGCTCACCGGAGTGCCTCCTCAGGGCGTCCTTGATGGTGACGAAGTTCTTGAGGGACTTGGACATCTTGCAGCCGGCGATGGTCAGGTGGCCCGTGTGCAGGAAGTAGCGCACCCAGCAGTCGTTCTCGAAGTGGGCCTGCGGGCGGGGCGGGGGGGGGGAGGGGGGGGGCGGCGCTCAGTCCCAGCGGCTGCTTGTGGGGGTGCCTTTCCGGGGGAGTGAGGGGGGCTCCAGCCCAGGCCTGTCTGCGCCCACGGCCAGGCGCACGTGTGGGAAACCAGCCTAAGCAGTTAGGGGCCAGCCCCAGGGCAGACCCCGGCCTGGGCCAGGCTCTAACCCTGCCCCACCACTGGCCAGCTCCCCTCTCCCCCAATCCCCCTCCCCGGCGCCTACCTCAGACTGGGCCAGCTCCCCTCTCCCCCAATCCCCCTCCCCGGCGCCTACCTCAGACTGGGCCAGCTCCCCCAACCCCCCCCCCCCCCGGGCGCCTACCTCGGACTGGGCCAGCTCCCCCCTCTCCCCGCCCCCCGGGCGCCTACCTCGGACTGGGCCAGCTCCCCCCTCCCCCCGGCGCCTACCTCGGACTGGGCCAGCTCCCCCTCTCCCCCTCCCCCCGGCGCCTACCTCGGACTGGGCCAGCTCCCCCTCCCCCCCCCCCCCCCCGGCGCCTACCTCGGACTGGGCCAGCTCGTTGTCATGGTGGGGGAAGCGGAGGTCGAAGCCGCCGCCGTGGATGTCCATCGAGGCGCCCAGGAGGGTGCCCGCCATGGCCGAGCACTCAATGTGCCACCCCGGGCGGCCCTAGGACCCAAGGACCCGGTGACGGGGGGCCCGCCCTCCGGCTGCCTCCCCCACCGTCCCGACCCGAGCTGAGCCCCCGGAGCATGTGGGGAGCTGCACCCCAGAGCCAGGCGCCCCCCGGCAGGGTCCCGGGGCCTGCTCAGGGGCGCCACCCCAAACCCCACCCCCCGCGGCTCCGGGGCTCAGAGGGGCCTCGCCGGAGCCTCAGGCTCAGAGCCCGGGGGGGGGGGGAGGGGGGCTCAGAGGGGCCTCGCCGGAGCCTCAGGCTCAGAGCTGGGGGGGGGGGAGGGGGGCTCAGAGGGGCCTCGCCGGAGCCTCAGGCTCAGAGCTGGGGGGGGGGGAGGGGGGCTCAGAGGGGCCTCGCCGGAGCCTCAGGCTCAGAGCTGGGGGGGGGGGAGGGGGGCTCAGAGGGGCCTCGCCGGAGCCTCGGGCTCAGAGCCCGGGGTGGGGGGGGAGGCTCAGAGGGGCCTCAGGCTCAGAGCCCGGGGGGGGGGGGGGCTCAGAGGGGCCTCAGGCTCAGAGCTGGGGGGGGGGGAGGGGGGCTCAGAGGGGCCTCGCCGGAGCCTCAGGCTCAGAGCCCGGGGGGGGGGGGGGGGGGAGGCTCAGAGGGGCCTCAGGCTCAGAGCCCGGGGGGTGGGGGTGAGGAGTCCCCGCAGCCCACGGCCCGCCCGCCCGGGCTCACCTTCCCCCACGGGCTCGGCCAGGACGGCTCCCCCGGCTTGGAGGCCTTCCACAGCGCGAAGTCGTTGGGGGAGCGCTTCTCGCTGAGGCGCTCCGCTGAGACGCTCAGGTCGCCTGTGGGAGGGGCGGTCAGCGCGGCCTGACACCATCGCTGTGCGTCCCCCGACTGCGCGTCCCCGACTGTCCCTCTGTGCGTCCCTGACTGTGTGTCCCCGACTGCACGTCTTCTGTCCCCGACTGCGCATCCCCGACTGTCCCTCTGTGTGTCCCTGACTGTGTGTCCCCGACTGCACGTCCCTCTGACTGTGTGTCCCTCCCTCTGACTATGCGTGCCTCTGACTATTCCCGACTCTGCGTCCCCCTGACTGCGCGTTCCTGTGTGTCCCTCCGACTGTGCGTGCCTCTGACTATGCGTCCTCTGACTGTCCCCCTGACTGTCCCTGACTGCGCGTCCTCTGACTGTAGGTCCCTCTGACGGTGCGTCCTCTGCGCGTCCCCCTGACTGCGCGTCCTCTGACTGCACGTCCCTCTGACGGTGCCTGCTGTGCAGGGCAGGCCCGCCTCGGGTGCTCTGCCCAGGCGCGGGGCCGCGTCCAGCTGGCAAAATCCTGGTCGTGAGCTGTTGGTCCCGCCCCTGGTCAGCGATGTTGCGGGCAGCTCGCGGGGCCCTGGGGCCTGGCTTAGCGGGCGCCGGGCTAACGCCTGGTCCTGGGCAGAGTGAGGACCGGCCAGGCCCCTGTGCGGCTTCCCGGCCAGAAGGGCCCACAGGAACTCGCCCGCCTCCTGTGGTCACAGCCAGAGGTGCCGGAGAGCAGACCAGCGGCCGCGGTGGCCCCGGGCCTGGCAGGAGAAGGGTCCTTCCCCCTGCGCCCCCGGGACACACCGGGTGGTGCAGTGAGACCCGTGGTGACTGGAGGAGCTGGGCGAGTGGCACAGCAGGCCCTCCGCCCGCACTGAGGCCCCACAGGGTCTGCCAGGCCCGTCCTGGGAGCGGCTGCCCCCTGGTGGACGGCTCCGGCACAGGAGCTGACCACAGGATGCCAGGTGCCAGCCACCAGCAGGGGAACAGGTCCGCTGCTCCGAGACCACGTGGGGGGCACGCGGGGGGCAAGTGGGAGGCTCTGGAGGACTCGGACCCCAGGGAGCTCCTGCCCAGCCTGGGGCGGCCGCACCTCCCGCCCCGCCTGCGCCTGCATGCTCCCGGGCCGGCTCCCGGCTCCCCACGCTGCTCCTCCCCCTGCCAGGCGCCGGCCCCTCACCCGCCGGCCCGCTCACACCTGGCTCGCCCACTTTCCACCGGTTCCGCATCTACAGGACCGCCCGGGGAAACCAGAGGACCGCTCTGATCCCGACCCCACAGCCGCCGGGAAACCCAGAGGCTCTGATCCCGACCCCACAGCCGCCCGGGGAAACCAGAGGACCGCTCTGATCCCGACCCCACAGCCGCCCCGGAAACCCAGAGGCTCTGATCCCGACCCCACAGCCGCCCTGGAAACCCAGAGGCTCTGATCCCGACCCCACAGCCGCCCTGGAAACCCAGAGGCTCTGATCCCGACCCCACAGCCGCCCTGGAAACCCAGAGGCTCTGATCCCGACCCCACAGCCGCCCGGGAAACCCAGAGGCTCTGATCCCGACCCCACAGCCGCCGGGAAACCCAGAGGCTCTGATCCCGACGCCCAGGACCGCCGCCCGCCGGGCACAGGTGCAGCTGAGGAGCGGGAGGGAGGGAGGCGGCAAACGTGTGTGTCCCGCCCCGTCAGTCAGTAAAAGCAAGTCCATGGCGCCCGCACAGCCCTCTGGGAACCCTCCCCTCCAGGCCCGCCCGCCTGCTCACCTTCCCCCTCCTGCAGGGCCTGCTGGTCGCCCACGGCCTCGGGCACCAGCTTCCCGTACGAGTGCCGCTCGCTGGCCGCGAACTTGACCGTGTCGAAGTAGACGGAGCCGCCGGACACGTAGCTGGGAGAAGCGGACACGGGAGGTGGCAGACCCCGGCCGCCTGGGCCGCCCGCCCGGCACCCGGAACCGAGGCCCGCGGGCCGCGGCCGCCCGCCCGGCTCCGAGCCTGTGCTCAGTCCACGGCCGTGAACGGCACATGCAGAGACCAGGCCTCACCCCCGGCCGGGAGCGTGTCCGTGAGCGTGCAGCAGGGGAGCGGGAGGGAGCCAGCGGGAGGGTGCGGGTCCCAGCGCAGTCCTGAGCCCCGCACCTGAGCAGCTGCCGGCTCCCAGAGGGACTGAGGGGCCGGGCCCGGAGACTCGGTGCACAGGGCCCGGCGTGCAGGGCAGCCCCTGCTGGCGGGAGGGCGCCTGGCCCAGACCTTCACTCCGTGTGCTCTCCACGGCGCTGGGCCCGGCCCGGAGCGGACTGGGCTGGGGAGGCCCCGCCTGGGAGCCCCGCCCCGGAGCCAGGGCCGGCTGCTCACCCATAGCCGTTGTCCACGATCCTCTGGACGAAGCGCACGATCTCGGGCACGTACTCGCTGACCCGGGTCAGCACGTCCGGAGGGAGGACCTGCGGCCACAGCGGTCAGTCCTGCCCCAGTGCTGCCCTCCTGCGCCCGGCCGGGACGGTGGGGCCGGGCGGCGGGGCAGGGGCAGGGACTGCGGGGCAGGGACGGCAGGGGCCGGGACGGTGGGGCCGGGCGGCGGGGCAGGGGCAGGGGCAGCAGGGCAGGGACGGCAGGGGCTGGGACTGCGGGGCCGGGACGGTGGGGCCGGGTGGCGGGGCAGGGGCAGGGACTGCGGGGCAGGGACGGCAGGGGCCGGGACGGTGGGGCCGGGCGGCGGGGCAGGGGCAGGGACTGCGGGGCAGGGACGGCAGGGGCCGGGACGGTGGGGCCAGGCGGCGGGGCAGGGGCAGCGGGGCCGGGACGGTGGGGCCAGGCAGAGTCAGCGGTCACTCACGTTCAGGGCCGCCATGTCCTTGTGGAACTCCGCCTCCCAGAACCGGGGCAGCTCGGAGAAGATGGAGTTGTCCGTCACCCCGCTGCCCAGGGTGCAGTCCAGCCAGTCAGAGAGCACATCTCGGGCCTCGTCCAGCAGCACCTGGGGGAGCAGGACCCGCGTGAGGCCCACGGGGCCACACGCGCGCACACGCACACGCACGCACACACACGAGGCCCACGGGGCCACACACGCGCGCACACGCACACACACAAGGCCCATGGGGCCACACACGTGCACACGCACGCACGCGCGTGCCACGGCCGGTCTCCCTCTCCGTGGCTGCGGTGCCCCCGCACACGGTAAGAACATGTGGCGATGCAGCTGAGTCACCGCAAAGCTCACGCCAGGGCCCGGCCCGCAGCTGCAGGCGCAGGAGACGGGCCCACAGTCACACGGAGACCACACGCCTCCGCGGAGACAGCCCGCAGGTCCCCGGCTGCCAGGGGCGCCCACGGAGACGGCGCCCACAGAACACACGCCTCGTCCAACGCGCCTCCCGGGCCCACGGACAGCCAGGCGGCCGCACAGCCGGGCCGTGCGGCGCCGAACAAACGTACAGAACAGGCCAGGCCCGGCCGGCGCGATGGCCGTCCACCTGTGAGCCAGGTCAGGGTCCGTCCCCGGCCAGGCTCGTCCCCGATGGTGCGGGAGGCAGCACCCTGACTCACCTCAGGTCTCCCCTGTCCCCCTGGCGTCAGTAGAGTTTGCGCTTTAAATCGGCCGGGGGGCCGGGGGACTGCCCAGTGCACCTCGGAGACGGCGCCCTGTCCGAGCCCGGGGCCCGGCCCAGCACCACGCCACCTGCCACGTCAGGACAGAGGCTGACACCCGGGGCCAGCCACAGGCCACGTCCCCTGCAGGGCACCAGCTGCACTGCCCCCAGCAGGTTTCACAGGTTAAAGAGGGCGACCAGCAGGGGGCGCAGGCGTGAAGGAGAAGGGCCACCTCGCTGGTCTGCTGGGGGCTGCAGGGCGTGGCCCAGGGAGATGGGGCTGCAGGGCAAAGCAGGGGTGGGGGATGGGGGTGTAGCTGCAGGGCGTGGCTAGGGGTCCGTAGGGCGTGGCTGGGGGGTGCAGGGCATGGCTGGGGGTGCAGGGCGTGGCTGGGGTTTGCAGGCGTGGCTGGGGGTCTGCAGGGCATGGCTGGGGTGCAGGGCGTGGCTGGGGGTGCAGGGCATGGCTTGGGTGCAGGGCATGGCTGGGGTCTGCAGACGTGGCTGGGGGTCTGCAGGGCGTGGCTGGGGGTCTGCAGGGCGTGGGTGGGGGTCTGCAGGGCGTGGCTGGGGGTCTGCAGGGCGTGGCTGGGGGGTGGCGGGGCGGGGGTCCATAGGGCGTGGCTGCGAGTCCATAGGGCATGGCTGGGGGGTCTGTAGGGCGTGGCTGGGGGTCTACAGGGCGTGACTGGGGGGTCTACAGGGCGTGGCTGGGGGTCTACAGGGCGTGACTGGGGGGTCTGCAGGGCGTGGCTGGGGTGCAGGACGTGGGTGGGGTGCAGGGCGTGGCTGGGGTCTGCAGGGCGTGGCTGGGGGTCTGCGGGGCGTGGCTAGGGGTCTGCAGGGTGTGGCTGGGGGTCTGTAGGGCGTGGCTGGGGGTCTGCAGGGCGTGGCTGGGGGTCTGCGGGGCGTGGCTGGGGGTCTGTAGGGCATGGCTGGGGGTGCAGGGCGTGGCTGGGGTCTGCAGGTGTGGCTGGGGGTCTGCAGGGCGTGGCTGGGGGTCTGCAGGGCGTGGCTGGGGGGTTGCGGGGCGGGGCGGGGGGTCCGTAGGGCGTGGCTGCGAGTCCATAGGGCATGGCTGGGGGGTCTGTAGGGCGTGGCTGGGGGTCTACAGGGCGTGGCTGGGGGTCTACAGGGCGTGACTGGGGGGTCTGCAGGGCGTGACTGGGGGTCTGCAGGACATGGCTGGGGTGCAGGACGTGGGTGGGGTGCAGGGTGTGGCTGGGGTCTGCAGGGCGTGGCTGGGGGTCTGCAGGGCGTGGCTGGGGGTCTGTAGGGCGTGACTGGGGGTCTGCAGGGCGTGGCTGGGGGTCTGTAGGGCGTGGCTGGGGTCTGTAGGGCGTGGCTGGGGGCTGCAGGACGTGGCTGTGGTGGGTCGGGTGTCTGCAGGGTGAGGGTGGCAGCACTGTCCGCAGGGCAGCCTTGCGGAGGCGGAGGAGCCGCGGGGGGGGACGGGGGGGGGGGGTAAGGACGGCAGGTGCCCCCCGGCTCTTTGCGGCTTTAACCTCTCACCCGCTGCCGCAGGGCCTGCCACTCCAGGAGGGGCCTGCGGACCCGAGGGAAGGTGCTCCCCACCCGACCGGCCTGCCTCCTGCTCCCGAGGGGCGCGGGGGAGAGGGGGTGGGGCAGGAGAAGGGGGAGGGGGTGGGAAGGGGTGGGAGCAGGGGCAGGAGAAGGGGGGATGGGAGCCGGGCAGGAGAAGGGGGGGTGGGGAGGGGGGAGCCGGGCAGGAGAAGGGGGGGTGGGGAGGGATGGGAGCCGGGCAGGAGAAGGGGGGGGGGGAGCCGGGCAGGAGAAGGGGGGGGGGAAGGGGGGAGCCAGGCAGGAGAAGGGGGGGTGGGGAGGGATGGGAGCCGGGCAGGAGAGGGGGGGGAAGGGATGGGAGCCGGGCAGGAGAAGGGGGGTGGGAAGGGGGGAGCCGGGCAGGAGAAGGGAGTGGGGAGGGATGGGAGCCGGGCAGGAGAAGGGGGGTGGGAAGGGGGGAGCCGGGCAGGAGAAGGGGGGTGGGAAGGGGGGAGCCGGGCAGGAGAAGGGGGGGGAGCTGGGCAGGAGAAGGGGGGTGGGGAGGGGGGAGCTGGGCAGGAGAAGGGGGGGGGAAGGGATGGGAGCCGGGCAGGAGAAGGGGGGGTGGGGAGGGGGGAGCCGGGCAGGAGAAGGGGGGGTGGGGAGGGGGGAGCCGGGCAGGAGAGGGGGGGGAAGGGATGGGAGCCGGGCAGGAGAAGGGGGGGGTGGGGAGGGATGGGAGCCGGGCAGGAGAAGGGGGGGCAGGAGGCGCACTGCTCAGAGCGCCAGGACGAGCACCACCTGGGAGCACCGGCGTGGCCGTGCTCACCTGCGCCCGGCGCTCCAGCTCCTCGGCGGCCAGGCCGGTGCGCAGGGCCTGCTCCAGCGGGTCGGCGGCCAGCTGCACCGCGCTCCGCATGCGCTCCAGCATCTGCTTCTTGTCGGGGTCCGAGGTGGCGCTCAGCTTCTCCGCCAGCGGCTGGAGGCGGCAGAGAGGCGCCCGTGAGCCGGCTCAGGGCTCGCCCCGAGGCCACGGCCCAGGCCCGTGTCCCGCGGCCGTGACTGCGTCCTCCCCAGTCCCCGGACACACACACACACACACACACACACCCCGGGACGTTCCAGCAGGGGCGTCCACACAGTGCCCGACAGCTTTCCTCCAAGTGGCCCAGAGTCCGCCCGCCAGCGTGGCTCAGGGGCTGAGCTTCAACCCACGAACCAGGAGCTCAGGGTCCAAACCCCGGCAGGGCACATGCTCAGCTTGCAGGCTCGATCCCCAGGGGGGCATGGAGGCGGCAGCCAATCCATGATTCTCGCTCATCATTGATGTTTCCATCTCTCTCCTCCTCCCTTCCTCTCTGACATCAACAAAAATATATTTTCTTTAAAAAGAAGTCCTAACCGGTGTGGCTCAGTGGATAGAGCGTCAGCCTGCAGACCAAAGGGTCCCGGTTTTGATTCTGGTCAAGGGCATGGACCTTGGTTGCGGGCATATCCCCAGTAGGAGGTGTGCAGGAGGCAGCTGACTGATGTTTCTCTCTCGTTGATGTTTCTAACTCTCTATCCCCCTCCCTACCTCTCTGTGAAAAATCAACAAAATATACTTAAAAGAAAGAAAAAAAAGAAAGTGGGCGTGAGAGCCGCCCTCCTCAGGCGGTGCCGGGGGCAACACAGGTGCCACCAGCCACGTGGCCCTTCCCTAAACGAGGCTGAGCTGCCATCTGACTCCAGGCTTTACCCACAGGCATTCCTCTGATCACCAAAGGCGGGGATGCTGAGTAACAGTGTCAGCTGTGCTCACAGGTGACTGATTTCTAACAGCTCATTCAGGACGAAATGCGGAGCTGGAAGGACCCATATTCAGCTAACTGCGCAGAACTCCGGGGTTCGAACCTGAAGCCGGCGGGGCCCACAGCAGGGACGGGCACACCAGCGCGGGCGCCGAGGCTCCCGGTTTCCCTCAGGAGCCACACCGCCCGCCTGCGCCCACCAGACGGACCGAGGAGCCCCTGCCCCGGGCCAGCGGCACGCGGACACGCGTGTGTGACCGGGACCGGAGCAGCGGGACCCACCTCCAGCGCGGCGCGCACGTCCTGCAGGAGCTGGGCCGGGCGGGGCCGCCGCCCCCGGTACTGCTCCAACAGGTGGTTCTGCCGGGCCCGCCGGATGATCTGCCGAGAGAGGCCCCGGGCCCCTCAGAGCCACGCCCGGCCCCGCGGGCGCCCCGGGGTGAGGGCCCCCCGGGTAAGGGCCCCCGAGCCCCAGTGCTCGCCCCCAGTGACCGAACACCCCGAGCCGGCCCTCCGTCACCATGTGAGCGCCCGGGCCTAGCCACCGGCCGCCACGCTCCGACTCCCGGGCACGGCCATTTGCCGGGACTGCGACCCCCACCGGCTCAGGCTGACCTGGTCCCGTTTCCTTTTCCCAAAGTCGTTTCTTTAACGTGTTACCATGCCCTGGTCGGTGTGCTCAGTGGTTAGAGCGTTACCCTGTGCACCAAAGGGTGTTGGGTTCGATTCCCGGTCAAGGGCAGGTACCTGGGTTGCAGGTTAAATCCCGGCCCGGTCAGAGCGAGTGGGGAGGTAACCAATTGATGTGTCCTTCTCACATCAACGTTTCTCTCCCCGACTCTCCCCACCTCCCTCCCTCCCTTACACTCTCTCTAGAAATCAAGGGGGAGGCGAGAAATATCCTCCAGCAAGGATTCACAAAAAAAAAAAAAAAAAAAAAAACTAAAAATGAAATCTCTGTATATAAAAACCTAAGCGACCATTTGACCGGTAACTATGATGCACCCTGGCCACCAGGGGACAGACACTGACCGGTAACTATCTATGATGCACCCTGGCCACCAGGGGACAGACACTGACCGGTAACTATCTATGATGCACCCTGGCCACCAGGGGACAGACACTGACCGGTAACTATCTATGATGCACCCTGGCCACCAGGGGACAGACACTGACCGGTAACTATCTATGATGCACCCTGGCCACCAGGGGACAGACACTGACCGGTAACTATCTATGATGCACCCTGGCCACCAGGGACAGACACTGACCGGTAACTATCTATGATGCACCCTGGCCACCAGGGGCAGACACTCTGACCGGCAGGATAGCTTGCTGCTAGGATGCAGCAGATCCGGACGCGGCGAGACAGGCTGGACATGCCCTGGGTCCCTCCCACGGTCCCTCCCAGCCCCAATTGTGCACCCGTGGGGTCCCTCAGCCTGGCCTGCGGACATCCCTGAGGAGTCCTGGACTGGGAGAGGGCGCAGGCAGGAATCACGCCCCAGGCCCCTCGTAAATAAAACACGGCGTGCTGCCAGCACCCGTTACCTTGTCGTCGATGTCTGTGATGTTCATGCAGTAAAACACGTCGAACTGGAAGTAGTCCCTCAGCACCCGCCGCAGGATGTCGAAGGAGATGTAGGACCTGGAGCCGAGAGGCCGTCTCCCACTGCACGCCGAGCCGGCCACGGCCACGGCCACGGCCAGCCCCCCCCCCCCGTGAACGTAGCCACGGCCACGGCCCAGCCCGCCCAGCGGCCACGGCCACAGCAGGTAACCCAGCACCTGGGCCCTCCTACCTCCTCCCACCCCCCCACCTGAGCTGCAGGGCGGGCAGGAGGCAGCTGGTCAATGGTTCTGTCATCACTGAAGTCCTCCCTCACCCTCTCCTGTCCTCCCTGAATCCACAAAAACGCAAACAACAAGGGAGAGGCGCCGGCTGCCTCCTCCCCGGCGCGGCCCTACCTGGCGTGGCCCATGTGGGACGCGTCGTACACGGTGGGCCCGCAGCAGTACCAGGTCACTCGCCGCCCTCGCTGCGGCACGAACACGTCCTGCGGACACGGAGGCGCAGCGTCACAGGGAGCCAGGCCCGGGGGGACCCCAGCGCGCTTCACACCAGGCCACCGGGGGGCGGGGGGTCTGAGGTCACACGGGGGGACCCCAGCGCGCTTCACACCAGGCCACCGGGGGGCGGGGGGTCTGAGGTCACACGGGGGGGGGGGGAGGGGGGAGTCTGAGGTCACATGGGGGGGGCCAGGATCTGAGGTCACACGGGGGGACGGGGGATCTGAGGTCACACGGGGGGGGGCTGGGATCTGAGGTCACACGGGGGACGGGGGGTCTGAGGTCACACGGGGGACGGGGGGGTCTGAGGTCACACGGGGGGGGGCTGGGATCTGAGGTCACACGGGGGACGGGGGGTCTGAGGTCACACGGGGGGACGGGGGGGGTCTGAGGTCACCCAGGGGGGGGGTCTGAGGTCACACGGGGGACGGGGGGGTCTGAGGTCACACGGGGGGACGGGGGGTGGTCTGAGGTCACACGGGGGGACGGGGGGTGGTCTGAGGTCACACGGGGGGACGGGGGGGGGTCTGAGGTCACACGGGGGGACGGGGGGTGGTCTGAGGTCACACGGGGGGGGCTGGGATCTGAGGTCACACGGGGGGACGGGGGGTCTGAGGTCACACGGGGGGGGGCTGGGATCTGAGGTCACACGGGGGACGGGGGGTCTGAGGTCACACGGGGGACGGGGGGGTCTGAGGTCACACGGGGGGGGGCTGGGATCTGAGGTCACACGGGGGACGGGGGGTCTGAGGTCACACGGGGGGACGGGGGGGGTCTGAGGTCACCCAGGGGGGGGTCTGAGGTCACACGGGGGACGGGGGGGTCTGAGGTCACACGGGGGGACGGGGGGTGGTCTGAGGTCACACGGGGGGACGGGGGGTGGTCTGAGGTCACACGGGGGGACGGGGGGGGTCTGAGGTCACACGGGGGGGACGGGGGGTGGTCTGAGGTCACACGGGGGGGCTGGGATCTGAGGTCACACGGGGGACGGGGGGGTCTGAGGTCACACGGGGGGACGGGGGGTCTGAGGTCATACGGGGGGACGGGGGGTCTGAGGTCACACGGGGGGACGGGGGGTCTGAGGTCACACGGGGGGACGGGGGGGTCTGAGGTCACACGGGGGGACGGGGGGGTCTGAGGTCACACGGGGGGGACGGGGGGGGGGTCTGAGGTCACACGGGGGGACGGGGGGTCTGAGGTCACACGGGGGGACGCGGGGGTCTGAGGTCACACGGGGGGGACGGGGGGGGGGGGTCTGAGGTCACACGGGGGCGGGGAGCGGGGCGCAGGCCGGGCAGACGCCAGGCGGCTCTCCTGAGCGAGGTGGTCGCCCTCTCCGCCCCGGATGCCGCTCCGGGCGCAGGCGGGAGGAAGGCCGTGCCTCCTGCTGAGATGCTGCCTCCCTGTTGGCACAGCGGCCGCCGGCCGGCTCCCAGCTTCCCCACACCCCCGGGCCCGGCCGGTTCGATCCCGGGCGGGGCACGTGGCCTGGTGGCGGGCTCCGTCCCCAGTGGGGGCGTGCAGGAGGCAGCCGGTCCGTGATTCTCCCTCTTCATGGACGCTTCTCTCCCTCTCCCTTCCTCTCTGACGTCAGTAAAACACACACAAAACCAGCGCTGTCAGGGGCCACGGGGCCGGGCCCCTGGGCGCTCCGAGGCCCGGCCTGGCTCCTCGAAGCCCTCGGGAGGGGGCGCTGGGTCCTGTCCTGGGAAGACACGGCTCCACACACCCCCCGGCCGCACCCCATGGAGCAGCTTGGACGCGGGACCCCTCGCCCCGCCCCCGCTCGCACCCCCCCACCACCACCTGCAGCCCAGGCCACCGGGCCGGCACCCCCAGGCGGGGCGGGCGCCCGCAGGCAGCCGGTGTGCCAGCCTCGGCACAGCGCTCCGGCCGCAGGGCGGCACCCGGCGGGCAGCGGGGGGGCTCACGCCCGGGCTCAGGGCCCGAGCCCACAGGCGACGCCACGTGCCCCACGCCGGCTGCTGACCTTGTTGCGGGTGAGGCTGTTGTACAGGCGCAGCTTGCAGGGCTCGGAGCCGGCCGGGGGGGCCCACGGGGGCTGCGCACGCCGGCCTCTACCTGCGGGCAGAGGGGCAGCGTCACACTCCGGCCTGGTCCTCACGGGAGGCCTGCCTCGGTGAGCACGACAGGGAGCTGAACACAGTGAGCATGACACGGACCTGAACATACAGTGAGCATGACACGGACCTGGACATACAAGCATGACACGGACCTGGACATACAGAGCATGACACAGACCTGAACACACAGTGAGCATGACATGGCACTGAACATACAGTGAGCATGACACGGACCTGAACATACAGTGAGCATGACACGGACCTGGACATACAAGCATGACACGGACCTGGACATACAGAGCATGACACAGACCTGGACATACGAGCATGACACGGACCTGAACACACAGTGAGCATGACATGACATGGCACTGAACATACAGTGAGCATGACACGGACCTGGACATACAACGAGCATGACACGGACCTGGACATATAGTGAGCATGACACAAACCTGGACATACAACGAGCATGACACAGACCTGAACACACAGTGAGCATGACACAGACCTGGACATACAGTGAGCGTGACACGAACCTGGACATACAGTGAGCATGACACGGACCTGGACATACAGTGAGCATGACACGGACCTGAACACACAGTGAGCATGACATGGCACTGAACATACAGTGAGCATGACACGGACCTGGACATACAGTGAGCATGACACGGACCTGGACATACAGTGAGCATGACACAGACCTGGACATACAACGAGCATGACACGGACCTGAACACACAGTGAGCATGACACGGACCTGAACACACAGTGAGCATGACATGGCACTGAACATACAGTGAGCATGACACGGACCTGGACATACAGTGAGCATGACACGGACCTGGACATACAGTGAGCATGACACGGACCTGGACATACAACGAGCATGACACAGACCTGGACATACGAGCATGACACGGACCTGAACCACATACATGGGCACGACACGGCGCTGAACATGTGTGCCCGCCAGCAGCTGCTCCTCAGCTCTGCTCGCCATGCAGAGCCGCGGTCACAGCCCCCACTGCCCTTCAGGGACCCCTCTCACCGCCCCCCCCGCCTGTGGGTGGGGCCCTGGTCGCGGACACAGGAACGTCCATTCCCTCGTGTCCCCCCCTCTCGCCTTTTCCCTAATAAATCACACCACACGGCTTCACAGCCGGCCGCGCAGCCAGGAGCCGCCACCCTGGTAACGCCCGGTGCCGCCTGCCCGCCCGCCCCGTACAGCCCGCCCGGCACTGCCCGCCCACCCACCTGCCCGCCCGCCTGCCCGCCCGCCCCGTACAGCCCGCCCACACACCCGCCCAGCGCTGCCCGCCCACCCACCCACCCGCCCGACCACCCGCCCCGTACAGCCCGCCCGGCACTGCCCGCCCCGTACAGCCCGCCCACACACCCGCCCGCCCGCCTGCCCACCCACCCACCCGCCCGCCTGCCCACCCACCCGCCCGCCTGCCCACCCACCCGCCCCGTACAGCCCGCCAGGCACTGACCGCCTACCCGCCCGCCTGCCCGCCCGCCCCGTACAGCCCGCCCACACACCCGCCCAGCGCTGCCCGCCCACACACCCGCCCGACCACCCGCCCTGTACAGCCCGCCCGCCCGCCTGCCCGCCCGCCCCGTACAGCCCGCCCACACACCCGCCCAGCACAGCCCGCCCGCCCACCCACCCACCCGCCCGCCCACCCACCCACCCACCCACCCGCCCCACCCACCCACCCGCCTGCCCGCCTGCCCACCCGCCCGGCACAGCCCGCCCGCCCACCCACCCACCCACCCACCCACCCGCCTGCCCGCCTGCCCACCCGCCCGGCACTGCCCGCCCCGAGCCTTTACGAGCGGCTTTGCGGGCCCCACGGTGCGGCTGCCCTGTCATTACACCGGCCAGGGCTCCCGGCGTCACCGCAGTCGCACCGCGGGGGCAGCTGGCGCGTCCAGAGGGCGGCCGGGAGGGCAGATGCCCGGGAGCCGCCCTGCGGGCACAGTCACAGGGTAATTGCAGCCGCTGCCCCAGCGCGTTGGGAGGGAGCAAAAGCAGGTCAGCTCAGGGGGACAGAGCGGCTCCTGAGCAGGGCCCCCACCCCCATCCCGCACGGCGCGGAGAGAGGCTGGGAGACAGCCTCCCCCTCAGCCTCCCCGCGGACACGGCCTCCCCCTCAGCCTCCCCCTCGGCCTCCCCGCGGACACGGCCTCCCCCTCAGCCTCCCCGCGGACACGGCCTCCCCCTCAGCCTCCCCCTCAGCCTCCCCGCGGACACGGCCTCCCCCTCAGCCTCCCCACGGACTCGGCCTCCCCGCGGACGCAGGCTCCCCGCCCGGGCGATGACGGCTCGGCTCGCAGTGACAGGACCGTGAAGAGGCAGGCCGGCCGGAGGCGGAGGGAAGGAGAGAGTGTGGGCGCCCGGGGCGCTGCGGAGCGGTCAGCCCTGTCCCTGCCTGGGGCCGGGCCACCGGTCCTCGTGCCCATGAGGGCGGCCGCTCCGGGGACCGGGCAGCGCGCTCCGCGGAGCGGGCAGTGTGGGCGCGGCTCCGGGCCGGGCACGAGGCTGTGGCCGGCCGGGGGGCACTGCCTTCAGGAGGTTCCGTCCCGGCCTGGACCGGAGGAGCCCTATCCCCTCAAAGAGGCGGGTCAGGCGCGTGGCTGCTGCCGACGACATCCCTCCGCAGGGGCGCCCGCCTGAGGCAGCGGCTCTGCGGTCCCTCTGGGCTGCAGGCGCAGCCGCCTGACCTCCTGGTCGGTGAGGACGGCGTTTACGAGGTCGCATCAGGGGCGCGGATCTAGGTCAGGGCGTCTGCTGCTGGGCTGTGGCTTTGAAGGACAAGATTGAGCAGCAGTAAAGACTGGATTGTCGCCCTGGCCGGTGTGGCTCAGTGGATAGAGCATCGGCCTGTGGACTGAGGGGTCCCGGGTTCGATTCTGGTCAAGGGCTCCATCCACAGTGGGAAGCGTGCAGGAGGCAGCCGATCAGTGATTCTCATTATGGATGTTCTCTCTCTCTCTCTCTCTCTCCCCCTTCCTCTCTGAAATCAATAAAAACATAAACAAAAACAAAACGAAACACATCATTATGGTCAATTATTAAAACAAAATAAAAATGAACCCTGGCTGGTTTGGCTCAATGGACGGAGCGTGGGCCTGCGGACTGAGGGGTCCCAGTTCCTTCCCGGCCAGGGGCACAGGCCTGCGGACTGAGGGGTCCCAGGTCCATCCCGGCAGGGGCACAGGCCTGCGGACTGAGGGGTCCCAGGTCCATCCCGGCAGGGGCACAGGCCTGCGGACTGAGGGGTCCCAGGTCCTTCCCGGCCAGGGGCACAGGCCTGCGGACTGAGGGGTCCCAGGTCCTTCCCGGCCAGGGGCACAGGCCCGGGTTGCAGCTCGACCCCCAGCAGGGGGCGTGCAGGAGGCAGCCGATGGGTGATTCCCCTCTTCATTGATGTTCCTGCCTCTCTCTTCCTCCCCCTTCCTCTCTAAAAGCAATAAAATGTATTTTAAAGAATAAAATAAAAGTCAATGGGAAAGACTGATTAAGACCCTGGGGTGAGAACTGACAAGGACAAGGAATGAACCAAGAACACACTTTTCTCTAAAAGACGAGAGAACCGGGCGGCGCCCTTCCGCCGGGACAGCGCCCTCGGCCTCCGGGGGCCGCAGCCCGCGGCGGGTCCTGAGGCAGCGGCAGGGCTGAGCCCGGCCGCCCCGGGTCCGAGTCCGGGGAGGCAGCCGGCTCGGCGGGTGGAGGCGGGCGGGACCCGGGGCACCGGGAGGCGGCACCCGCGGGCGGGAGGGGGCACCGGAGCCGGCGGCCGCGGACCCGCAGGCGGCCGGAGGGGCTGCGCGGTCAGGAGCTGCCTCCCGGGTCCGCGGCGCCCGGCCCGCCCGGGGCTCGGGGCCGGAGGCGGCGCGGCTGCCCTCGGACCCGGAGCCGGCGAGCTCCGCCCCGCCCCGCCCGGCCCCCGCCCGGCCCCAGGACCGGGCCAGCCCGCCGGCCGGGGCCCCGCCGCCGGGGCGCCACGCGCGCCGCTCACCCTGATCCGCGGAGGAGCCTGCCATCCCGGGCGCCCGACCGATGCCCAGCCACAGCGTCCCCGAAGCTGATGCAACTGCCGGAAGTCCCGCCCCGCGTCCCCGTCACTAAACAACCGCCCGGGGCGTTCTGGGAGTTGTAGTTCTGACTAGGCTGGCTGGAGTGGCGTCCTCGGACCGGGATGGGTGCCCAGCAGGAGCGCCAGGCTGCAGGCGAGGCCGCTGGGAAACCGAGGAAACAGACACAGCACGGAGACTCGGGCAGAACGCCAGGACGAGGGGACAGGAAACGGAGCAGACAGGGACACAGCGGTGCAGCCCACTAGGAAGATCAGATGCCAAGCAGGCTGCGGCCACCTAAGCCAGTGTGGTCAGCAAACCACGGCTCGCGAGCCACATGCGGCTCTTTGACCCCTTGAGTGTGGCTCTCCCACAAAAATACCAGGGCCTGGGCGAGTCTATGTTGAAGAAGTGGCGTTAGAAGAAGTTTAAGTTTAAAAAATGTGGCCCTCCAAAGAAATTTCAATCATCGTCCTGTTGATATTTGGCTCTGTGGGCTAATGAGTTTGCTGACCACTGTCCTAACAAAATCCCATCTCACCTCAACTAAGGACACTTCAGAGCAAATGGTTTGCCTCCTCCCCAGCTAGCGGGGAAAGAGCCTAGACCCCCCTCAGGGCAGCAGAACCCAGGCCCAGTGCAACCTCAATGCTGGCCGTCTCCGTCGTGAACAATTAGCTTCTCACCCTGAAAACGAGAGAATGGGCCACGGAGTGAGTGTCCCTGTTAACACCTCCGGGGGTGGTCCTGGGAACATTTTTTACTGTACATTTCCCTTCCTTTTGGTTAAATTGTCGCCAACATGTTATGTCCTTTTTGTTTTCAAAGTGTTTATTTATAAACTGTGTTGTGGGGTTGAACCCTGGGTTCAGAATAAGACAACCAGAGGCTGAAGATTGATTAAAACACAGGCAAGGATTTATTGAAAAACTGGCCAGGACCGCAAGAGCACCACACGCAGGTGGACTCCACACGACCTCGCCGTCTCAGGGGTAGGCAGTCTTTTTAAAAGCCTAAACCACAAGAATTTTCCTTTGTTCTGAATTCCAAATCCTAAAGACTACATTCTAAAGACTGGGGACAGGGTAGTTCCCAGTCACATCCAGCTGGACATTGGAATGTGGCCCTATCTTGCAATGGCCCATAACACAGAAGCAGAGCTCAGAGGTTATCTAGTTTCTATCTCTGAAGGTTACTGAGTCAGTGGGAATCAATCTCCTGTGGGCCTGGCCCCGGGCAAGGGAAAACTGCCTTAGCCTCCAGGTCTCCACCTGGAAGCTGAGGTAAATATCCTGTGTTAATCAGGTGCAGGAGCCAGACTAGAGGGGTTAAAATTCAAAAAGCAGTTTTTACCCGAGTATGGTTGCTACTATATTTCAACTGTAAAAAGACATGAGCTGCATATAAAAAGGTTGTAATAGGAGTGTCCTCTGGGGCTGGAAGGGACGAATTCCGTGCACATCACTTCTGGTGGGAAAGCAGGATTCGGTGCACTGAGGTCTCTGGTTGATCTCTTCCCCGCCACCCCCTCCCCCTCCCCCTCCGCCTCCATCCTTCAGGTGTCGAAGGATGTATTAAGTCACAACCTTCGGCTAAAAGAACCTCTTAGTAAGGCACTTAAAAAGGGTCTCAGACCATGGCTCAGAGGATAGAGCACCAGCCTATGGACTGAAGGATCCTGAGCTCGATACTGGTCAAGGTCACATGTGGGCTCAGTCCTCGGTAGGGGGTGTGCAGGAGGTAGCTGGTCAGTGATCTGAGATGGTTCTGGTGGTGTGCAGGCCGCCGGGAGCACAAACGGCTGGCTCCCTCCCGGCCGGGCCTTCCAGCGAGCAGCATCTCACAGCACGGCCACAGGTTCCAGGGCACAGAAGGTCACAGGTCCTGCAGCCATTTCCTTCCGGCCAGCACGAGCTCTGGTCCCATCCTGGGGCCTGAGGTCCAAGTTCACCAGGGAGCCTATCGGGGGCTGAAAAGGGAAATCAGAAGGAAGATGGGCCTCACACTCCAGAAGGCGCGTGTGGCCAGGACCTGGGGTGGCCCCCCACCTGCTGCCCCCAGCCCGCAGCCGGCAGCCCATGACCTGGCAGAGGGACCCAGGATCTGGGAGTCGGCACCCTGGGACAGGGGAACGGGTTTGCCCCGGGCTTCCTCTCCAGTCCCAGAGGAGCGGGGCCCGTGGGACGGATAAGGGCGAGCCTTGCTGGGACCGGAGGCTGGACGGCGTCTGCAGCCTCGTGGGCTCCGGGTTGCTGCACTTTGACCTGTGAAGTGGGGGGGGGGGTCTCCCGGAGCTGCCGAGAGGATGGGGTTCCAGAAAGCACCTGGCAGCCCGGCTGGTGTGGCTCAGTGGATAGACCATCGGCCTGTGGACTGAAGGGTCCCGGATTCGATTCCGGTCAAGGGCAGGTGCCCAGGATGTACGCTCTATTCCCAGTGGGGGACGTGCAGGAGGCAGCCGATCCATGATTCTCTCCCATCACTGATGTTTCTCTCTCTCTCCCTCCTCTCCCTCCCTCTCTGACATCAATAAAAATGTGGATTTTAAAAAGCAGTCTTCCTCTTGCACCAGCAACAGCAGCCCACAGCCAGGAGGGCCTGCAGGCCAGGTCCCAGAGTGTGCCCGGCAGCCACGCATGGTCTCCTCAGAAACGCGCATGCATCCTCACACCACACAGCCCACCACCTTCCTTCCGGACGGTGGTCTCAGCCTTCCTGATGCCGCGGCCCTTCAGCGCGGCTCCTGGTGGTGGTGACCCCAGCCATAGAGTTATTCCCGTTGCTGCTTCATCACTGTGATGCTGCTGCTGTTAACGAATCGTACTGTAAATACCTGTGTTTTCCGATGGTCTGAGGCTCCACAGCAGCCGTTCTCAGCCTGTGGGTCGCCTAAGACAGTGGTCGGCAAACTGCGGCTCTCAGGCCACATGCGGCTCTTTGGCCCCTTGAGTTTTTGGCAAAGGCCAGCTTAGGAGTAGTACCCTAATTAAGTTAATAACAATGTACCTACCTATATAGTTTAAGTGTAAAAATTTTGGCTCTCAAAAGAAATTTCAATCGTCGTCCTGTTGAGATTTAGCTCTGTGGACTAACGAGTGTGCTGACCACTGGCCTAAGCCCATCGGAATGTACAGATATTTACATTACGACTCATAACAGTAGCAGCATTACAGTGATGAAGTAGCAACGGAAATACTTTCATGGCTGGGGTCACCACCACATGAGGAGCTGTGAAAGGGCGCGGCCTTAGGAAGGTGGAGAACCGCTGCTTTAGGACCAAAACTTATCCTGGAAAAAGGCCCATCTCCCCAGGGTCATCGGTGAAAGTGAGAGTGAGTGCCGAGAACACCGAGAAGCCCCGCGCAGCAATCCCCACAGAGCCAGACGGAGACCGGAGACGGGAGATGGAAGACTTACCGTCAGGGCGTGTCCTTCACCAAACAGGCATTTATGTTCCTGAGGAGAGAAGAGCCATTGTCCCAGGACAGCCTGGCGGCTTTGTGGGGGCACAGCGGGGGCGGGGGCGGGGCGGGGGGGGGGGCAGGTGTCAGCCCTGGCAGCGGGGCCCTCCTGGGCCCCTGTCCCTGGACAGCAGGTGGGGTGGGACTGCTGCCCCCAGAGATCCTGGCGCCCTAACCCCCAAGGGCGAAGGCGGCTGAGTGGAAGGAGGGAACGGAGGCCCTGGCCCAGCACGGCGGGTCCCGGTGACGGACAGACTCGCTGGCAGGGAGGACGCCGCATGAACGAGACAGCAGAGACGGGGTGCATCGCGGTCCCCCCGCCCGCCCGCCCAGGCCCCTCACCTGCTCCGGGGGACGGAGGCCGGCGGCTGCCTCGGCCCAGGTCAGGGCCCCAGGCGCAGCGGCAGCAGGAGACGGGGGCGCCGGCTCTGGGGCTTCCCGGCCGCCTCCCTCCACCTCCACCTCCACCTCCACCTGCAGCTCCACTCCTGCCCCGGGGTCGGGGTCGGGGTCCGGGTCAGTGTCAGGGTCAGGGTCAGGGTCGGGGTCGAGGACAGGGTCCAGGTCGGTGTCAGGGTCAGGGTCAGGGTCGGTGTCAGGGTCGGGGTCGAGGACAGGGTCCAGGTCGGTGTCAGGGTCGGGGTCGGGGTCCGGGTCAGTGTCAGGGTCAGGGTCCGGGTCAGTGTCAGGGTCAGGGTCGGGGTCGAGGACAGGGTCCAGGTCGGTGTCAGGGTTGGGGTCCGGGTCAGTGTCAGGGTCAGGGTCGGGGTCGGCGTCAGGGTCGGGGTCGGGGTCGGAGTCGGGGTCGGGGTCGGCTGAGGGTCCCGGGCGGGTCTGGGCCCCGGGCGTCAGGGTGGAGGCCTCCCTCAGCAGCTGTGTGGTCTCTGCGTTGGGGGCTGGGAGGCCGCTCTCAGGGTCCGTGGTTTTCAGGATCTGGACGAGATGGATGTTGCCAAGTGACTAAAGGACCAAGCCGTTCCTGTGTGACAGGAGCCGCGGCACAGCCCCCCGAGACACTCTGTGTGTGGGGAGGTGGGGGGGCACAGGCCACATGGCCTGAGGGTCAGAGGAGAGGGGCTGTGCCTTTTAGAGAAAAACACCCCATGAGCTCAGGTTCCAGCACGGGCCCAACACCAGGTGGCGCCCGGCCGGCGTGGCCAGTGGCTGAGCGCCCTTGACCAAAATCGAACCCGGGACCCTTCAGTCTGCAGGCCAACGCTCTATCCACTGACCCATACTGGCCGGGCATCATCCATGTTTTTCTCCCCTCCTCTCCCTGAAACCCATAAAACTTTTTTTAAAGACAGGGCTGAACGGTGACCGCAGAAAGACGTGCCCGCGCCCGCCCCGGGCCTGTGACGGGGCCTCGTTTGGAAATGGGGGCTTTGCCGCTGCAGGGGCCCTGCCGGGTGCGGAGGTCCCGGTGAGGACCTTCAGAGCGACACCGGGGAGGAGGCTGGGGAGTGCAGAGGCCGAGCAGACACCCCGGGGGCGGCAGGCTGGGCCGGAGGACCCCAGGGCCTCCAGGCAGCCCCACAGGCCCCGCAGGGTGGGCTGCTGGCCCAGTCCCGACAATGGCTGCTGTCTGAGAGCCCGGGAGACCGGTAAGAAGCCCTCGGCCCTGCGCCTCCGTCTCCACACGGCCGCCCGGGCGTGCGGGCCCCTCCGTCCGGCCCACATTCGGGGCTCGACGCCCCCGAAAGCTGCACTGGGCACCAGGCGGGCCGGCGGCCTCCCCGCCCGCTGTCTCCCCTGCCCTCCAGGCTGCCGGGACGTCCAGGGAGACACTCACGTGGCCGTGGCTGCCGGGCTCCACCGACGCTGCTGAAAACCAGACGGGAGAGAAGCAGGTGAAGGCACAGGCGCTGCCGCCGATGCCGTGGGTCACTGAGGCCCGGCCCGCCCTGACCCCGCCAGAGGCGGTGGGCTGGACCTCCACCACCGGTGACACCATCGCGTCCGGGCCTCCCCTCCGCCCCCAGGCAAGTGGTCCCGGCCTCGGCCTCCGCCCACCCCAGAGCCTGCCGCCTGGGCACCCCCGGGAGCTGTCTGAGCTGGTGCAGCCGGAGGGAATGTGGCACATGCAGGCCCGCCCCAGCCCCGTCACACTGGAGAATGAGCTACCGTGGAGGGGGGGCGGCGGGGAGCGGGAGGGGGGGGACGGGACCAGCAGGACACGGGCTTCCGAGAGGCCAGGCCGAGCGTCCTCCGCAGGGAAAGTACTTACGTTTGGTGAAACGGCACAGCCACTGGGGCAGCGGCACCCCTGTGGGCACACGGACGTGCGTGTCCTCGGAGCCCTCCCCGCCCCCACGGCCCGGGCTCTCCCAGCCTCCCCCCATGCGCCCCCCATGCCCGCCGTCTGCAGCTGCCGCGTGGCCGAGGTCTTAGCCGGCACCCGGTCAGCGGCACCAGCACACGGCACGGGCCCCGAGTCAGAGAGTGAACCCAGCCCGGCCGGTGCGGCCCAGGGGCTGAGGGTTGACCTATGACCCAGGAGGTCAGGGTTCAATTCCCAGACAGGGCACAGGCCCGGGTTGCGGGCTCCATCCCCGTGGGGGCGTGCAGGAGGCAGCCGGTCCGTGACTCTCTCTCCTCGCGGGTGTTACTCTCCCGCTCCCCCGCTCCCCCGCTCCCTTCCGCTCTGACTCAGTAAAAACGAGTAAAAGCGGGTAAGAAGGTGGGCGCAGCGGCATTCTAAGGGAAAGGCCGGCCAGGAACCCGCCGGGCTCCGGCCAGGCTGCTGCCCGCTCCTCCGAGCGCTCTCCTCCGCTTACCTCCTCTCCGCCAACAGGCGATGGCGACGGCGACGGCGACGATGAAGGCGACGACGACGATGACAAGGGTCGCCACAGACACCACCAAGGCGAGGGAACAGGCTGAAGGTCCTGGGGGCACAGAGAGCGCTGTAGCAGGTAAGGTGTCCCTCATGGAGGGTCACACCCCTGCAGGGGCCGCCCTCCCAGGAGAGGGGCAAAGGCCCGTGTCCAGGGTGGGGCTCTGGTGAGGCAGCCACGCCCGAAGGTGGGACGAGGGAGAGAACCCCATGGTGACTGCGGGAAGGCCCAGCCACGGCAGCCCGAGGGACAGGGCAGGGCCAGCCCAGAAGCCAGCTGTTGAGACCGCTCGGGGGCCTGGTTTCCCCATGGTGACATTACAGCACCAAGCAGAGCCAGGAAAAAGAAGAATCCAAAAAGTTGAAGATAGTGTAAGAAGCCTCTGGGACAACTTCAAGCGTTCCAACATCAAAATTATGGGGGTGCCAGAAGAAGAGAGAGAACAAGATACTGAAAACGTCCCCCACCTGGTGAAAGAAATAGACTTACAAGTCCAGGAAGCGCACAAAACCCCAAACAAAGGGAGCCCAAAAAGGACCATACCAAGACACGTCATAATTAAAATGCCAAGAGCAAAAGACAAAGAGAGAATCTTACAAGCAGCAAGAAAAGATAATTACCTACAAGGGAGCACCCATATGATTATCAGCTGATTTCTCACTGCAGGCTACAAGGGAGTCAAAGGAAATACTCAAAGTGACGAATAGCAAGAGTCTACAACCAAGATTACTCTACCCCGAAAAGCTATCATTCAGAATGGAATGTCAGATAAAGAACTTCACAGATAAGAAAAAGCTAAAGGAGTTCATCACCACCAAACCCCTCAAGGGATGTCTGACTAACCACTGAGGCCAGATCCCAGTAGCATCAGGCCTAAATGGGCAGTTGGACATCCCTCTCACAATCCAGGACTACTGGCTGCCAACTGCTCGCCAGCCTGCCTTCCTGTTTGCCCCTAACTGCTTCTGCCTGTCAGCCTGATCACCCCCGAGCTGTTCCCCTGCCAGCTTAATCGACACCTAACCACTCCCTGCCAGCCTGATTGATGCCTAACTGCTCCCCTGCCAGCCTGTTTACCCCTAACTGCCCTCCTTTGAAGGCCTGGTCACCCCTAACTGCCCTCCCCTGTGGGCCTGAGTCTCCCCCCAACTGCCATTCCCTGAAGGCCTGGTCACCCCCAAATGCCCTCCTTTGCAGGCTTGGTCCCTCCCAACTGCCCTCTCCTGCTTGCCATCTTGTGGTGGCCATCCTGTGTCCACATGCGGGCAGCCATTTTGTGTGTTGGAGTAACAGTCAATTTTCACGTTACCGTTTTATTATATAGGATGCTGAAAGGCATTCTTTAAGAAGAGGAAGAAGAAAGATATAGGTAAAAATTATAAACAATAAATGCCTATCTATCAACGAGTGAATCTAAAAATCAAGTGAATTTAAGGTCTGATGAACAGAATAAACTGGTGAATATAATAGAATCAGCTGCATAGAATGGGAGTGGACTGATAATTCTCAGGGGAAAGGGTGTGGGTGCGGGAGAGACTGGACGAAAACTGTGCACCTGTGGCTGAGGACAGTGTGGGGAGGTAAGGGCAGAGGGTGGAGAGGGAACCGGGTGGAGGGGAGCTATGGGGGGAAAAGGGAGGAACAACTGTAATAATGTGAACAATAAAGATTAAATTAAAAAATAGGTAGACAAATAAAGCCACGCACGCCACTCCCCACCGGCAGCCTCAGTCCTCCGGGGCAGAGCTGCACGGGGCCCTGTGCAGAGGCGGCTGCCCCTGGAAGAGTCCGCTCACCTGGCTGTGCCGGGGCTCCCGGGGCGCACACGGTGTCCGTCGTGGCGGTGCAGTTACGCAGGGTGGCGCCGGGACAGCTGAGAGGAAGGAGCGAAGGACCCAGCATCACTGCCCGCCCAGCCGGCCCCTCCCCGGGGGCCCACAGCGGGGAGTTGGGGCACCCGGGGTGTGGCTCTGAGGACCAAACCGAGAGGGAGCAGCCCCGAGAGGAGGCCCATGGAAACCAGGCAGGCGAGAGAGCGGAGAGAAGCCGGACCTGATCGAACCGGACCTGCAGGCGGCCCCTGCTTTGGACTTGCCGGGTCCCAGGGCCACGGCTCTACTTGGTCTGAGTCGCACTGAAGGGCCTACAACGCGCCTCACAAAAGTGCGCTGCTCTGCCCACTGGCCGGGCTCAGGGCTGCGCGTCGGCCTAGGACCTGGAGGTCACGGTGTGGCTCCCGGGAGGGCACAGGCCCGGGATGCAGGCTCCCTCCCCGGCAGGGCGCAGGAGGCAGCCGGCCATGATTCTCTCTCATCATTGACATTTCTCTCTCCCTCTCCCTTCCTCTCTGACATCAATTAAAACCCATTTACTTATTTTTTATTCTATTCTTTTTATAATATATTTTATTGATTTTTACAGAGAGGAGGGGAGAGGGATAGAGAGCTAGAAACGTTGATGAGAGAGAAACATCAACCAGCTGCCTCCTGCACACCCCCTACTGAAGATGTGCCCACAACCAAGGTACATGCCCTTGACCGGAATCGAACCAGGGACCTTTCAGTCCGCAGACCGACGCTCTACCACTGAGCCAAACCAGTTTCAGCAAAACCCATTTATTTTAAAAAGGGAGCCATTCTGCTAGCAGCTTTCCCGCTGTCACGTCTCCCCAGCAGGCCCTTCCCCTGCCCGGAGCTGCCCCTCCGAACCGTCCATGGCTCCCACCTGCCTCCCTCCTGGGCCTCTGCTCCCCCACAGCCCCGCCCTCCCCGCGGGGGCCCTGAGCTTTGGCCTCTGTGCCCGGCTCCCCGGGGGCTTTGGGGGGAGCGGCGGTGGCCCCGGGGGTGGACGGGGGACACAGCCAGGCCAGGGGTCGGCAGGTCTGCCAGGCCCGGGCGGGCCGGTACCTGGTGCAGCGGTAGCAGGTCTCCGGGCAGCGCCCCGAGGCGCAGTAGAACTCCCCGGGCTTGCACTGGCACTGCCGGTCCCGTGTCGGGGTGCAGTCACGCACCATCTCCTGATCTGCGGGCAGGGAAGGCGGCTCAGGCACCGGGGCTGGTCTCCGTGGGGGACGCTGTGTCGCTTTACCCGCCTTCCCTGCCAGTGGACACGGCGCACACGGCCGGCTGACACACGGAGAGCGGCCCGGTCCGCGGAGGCGGGCGGCGGGCGGGGGTGGCGTGGGCCCGTGGGAACGCCACCCACTGCACCGTGTTTCTCCCCGTGCGCCCCGATCCCCGTCTCCCGTCGGGCAGGAGTCCCCGCCGCCTCCCCCACGGCGGCCCCGGCTCTGGGATGTGAGAGGCCACCTCTCCACTCCTCAGAGACCCTCTCTTTCTCTCTTAATTACATGTTTACTGAGGCCGGTAAATCCGTGCACTTTAGAAGGGGATTAATTAGAGGAAATAATTAAATATTGGTATTTGCCCTTTCTCTAAAATAGAAGTGTCAGAGATTAAAGAAAACTAGTAAAACATATATGAAAACCTTCCTGCTGTCAGAATCTGGGGCTCACCACGGGGCCGAGTCAAGTCCCCGCCCCCCACATGCACCTCAAAATCACGTGAGAAATTGGTGCATGGGGGTGGGAGGGTATGGTCCCTCAGCCCAGCCTGCACCCTCTCCAATCTGGGCCCCCTCAAGGGATGTCCGACTGCCCGTTTGGGCCTGATCCCAGTGTTATCGGGCCTAAATGGGCAGTCAGACATCCCTCCCACAATCCAGGACTGCTGGCTCCCAACTGCTCGCCTGCCAGCCTGATCACCCCCTAACCACTCCCATGCCAGCTTGATTGATGTCTAACTGCTCCCCTGCCAGCCTGTTTGCCCCCAACTTCCCTCCTCTGCCGGCCTGGCCACCCCTAACTGCCCTCCCCTGCAGGCCATCTTATGGTGGCCATCTTGTGTCCACATAGGGGCAGGATCTTTGACCACATGGGGGCAGACATATTGTGTGTTGGAATGATGGTTAATCTGCATATTACTCTTTTATTAGATAGGATAGAGGCCTGGGGCATGGGTGGGGGCCAGCTGGTTTGCCCTGAAGGGTGTCCTGGATCAGGGTGGGGTTCCCTTGGGGCGTGGGGCAGCCTGAGCAAGGAGCCTGTGTGGTTTGCAGGCCAGCCACGCCCCCCGACAACCCAAGTGGAGGCCCTGGTATCTGGAATTTATTTACTTTCTACAATTGAAACTTTGTGGCCTGGATCCGGAGCCAAGCCCCCTGCTTGCTCCGAGGCAGATTTGTTTACCTTCTACAACTGAAACTGCGGAGCCTTGAGTGGAGGCCTAGGCGGCAAGGGCAGGCGGAAAGCTTGGCTTCTTCCGTTGCCGAGGAAATGCCCCCCTTTTGCTCTCTGTGGCTGTAGCCATCTTGGTTGGGGTTTATTTGCATACTCACTCTGACTGTCTGGTGGGCGTGGCTTTGTGGAGTGCAGTGATGGTTAATTTGCATATTACTCTTTATATAAATATATATATATATATATATATATATATATATATATATATATATATCCTTATTGATTTCAGCGAGGACGGGAGAGGGAAATATCAATGAGGACAGAGAATCATACACTGGCTGCCTCCTGCTGCCCCCTACCCGGGATCGGAAACCTGGGCAACTGCCCTGACCGGGAGGAACCATGACCTCCTGGCTCACTGGTTGATGCTCAACCACTGAGCCATGGGGCCAGGCCCCGCTGTTTTCTTTTTAGAGAGAGTGGAAGGGAAGGGAGAGACAGAGAGGAAGGGCGATGTGTGAGAGAGACACAGTGATGAGAGGCCGCCACCCACAACCCAACAAGCCCGCCCCCTCCGTCCCCGCTGAGCCTCACCCACCGAGCCCGACCGACCAGGGCTGTCCGCACTGATTGCCCGGGAGACGGAGAGAGTCAGAAGCACGGACCGGACCGGCTGCCTCCCGCACGCTCCCCGCTGGGGAGTGTACAGCAGCCTGGACCGTGCCCTGACCCGGAGCACGAAGGACACACGCACTGGGCCCCGCACCCAAGGGCCCCAGGGCTCCTGGTGCGCCCGCCCATCGCTCAGGCCTCGCCCTGGCTGCCGTGCCTTTGTCTCCGCACTTCACTTATGTTCTGTCGTCATCATCGTGCTGCTGCTGTTATTTTAGCTCACTTCCACCTTCCGCACCGACGGGAGGGCGCCTGCATCCTGGACACGGGTCCTGTGCGCCGCCTCGTCCTCTCCATGGCCGCTTTGCCCCCTCGCTCGGCCCACCTGCCCCCATGGCGCTCCGCAGCCAGCGCCCCTGCCCCCCATCTCCCTGTGGGCGACGCCCGCCAGGTCCAGGGGGTGGGGTGCTCTACCCGACACAGACCCCACGCCTGACGGCGCCCGCTTACCTTTCCTGCACGGGGTGCACGGCCTGCAGGACGCTTCCTTGTTGGGGTGGCTCAGGAAGGTCCCGGGGGGGCACGGACAGCACATCCTGGCCTGGCCCATATAGCAGTCCTCCGTGAGGTAGTGGCCTGATGCGGGGAGGCACAGAGGGGAGGAGGGGGAGGCACAGAGGGGAGGCACAGAGGGGAGAAGGGGGAGGCACAGAGGGGAGGCACAGAGGGGAGGCACAGAGGGGAGGAGGGGGAGGCACAGAGGTGAGATGGGGCCTGGCACCGACCCCTCCTGGTCCCCGAGGCCAGGCCCCTCCCCTCGCACAGCGCCAACCCTGGCCTCCTGTCGCCTTGGAATGTTCTGGACTGAGCCTCGGCTACATGTGTCCCAGGAACCGGGACCTGCCTCACCCCTGGGCCTTTATGGACATCCTGCAGGTCGGCTAAGAGAGATGCGGGCGTGCACACTGGAGCCTGCATCTTCCCCACGCCGACACCCGGGGCGCTCTGCAGCTCCTGGGGCAGCCTGGCCACGCCCGCAGGAGCCCGCAGCCCCGCGCCCGCCAGGCCAGGCCGCCCTGGAGCCCGCAGCCCCGCGCCCGCCAGGCCAGGCCACCCTGGAGCCCGCAGCCCCGCGCCCGCCAGGCCAGGCCACCCTGGAGCCCGCAGCCCCGCGCCCGCCAGGCCAGGCCGCCCTGGAGCCCGCAGCCCCGCGCCCGCCAGGCCAGGCCACCCTGGAGCCCGCAGCCCCGCGCCCGCCAGAGCCCGCAGCCCCGAGCCCGCAGTCCCGCGCCCGCCAGGCCAGGCCGCCCTGGAGCCCGCAGCCCCGAGCCCGCAGCCCCGCGCCCGCCAGGCCAGGCCGCACTGGAGCCCGCAGCCCCGCGCCCGCCAGGCCAGGCCGCCCTGGAGCCCGCAGCCCCGCGCCCGCCAGGCCAGGCCGTCCTGGAGCCCGCAGCCCCGCGCCCGCCAGGCCAGGCCGTCCTGGAGCCCGCAGCCCCGCGCCCGCCAGGCCAGGCTGCACTGGAGCCAGAGCCACGCCTCGCACGCGGCCCCTCCAGCTGGTGTGGGACCGGCTGCCCCCATCACGCCTGTGGGTGTGCCCGCTCAGACGTGTGTGCGCGGAGGGTGCAGCGTGTGCATGGCGTGTGCGTGTGCGTGTGTGTGTGTGGGGGGGTTAGGTGAGTGGTCGGAGGCTGGGGGTTCAGTCCCTGAGCTGGGGAGCCCCAGGATGCTCCTGGCTGACAGGAGGCGGGGGGGGGGGGGGGGGGGGGGGCTGGGTGGGGGGGGAGGGTGAGGGGAGCAGGGGTGTGGTCGGCCCCTACAAAGAGGCAGGCTCACTGACCATGTGGTCCCCGGTCTGGGTGCAGTGGGGTCCGGGCGTGGGGGCCGCAGGGTGTGACCAGGCTCCAGGGCCCGGGTTCTGGCCTTGACTGGCCAGAAGGGGGCGCGGCTGGAGGGCGGGCAGAGCAGGCCCTGGAAGCTGGGGCTCCCAACTGCTCTGGGGGCTGGTTCGGAGACGGAATGAGCCTGGGTGGGCCTGGGTGCCCATCACTGCCCTGACATCACTGCCCGACGGGACGGGCTCCTGACAGGGGGTTCCTGGGGAGCATGGGGCCTGGGCACACCCCCACTTCCGGCTGAGTAAGCAGCGTCCCTCTGTCAGCGGAGGGGGAGGGCGGTGAGCGGGTGCAGCCGGGTAAGTGCTGGGAGAGGCCTGCCCACCAGGCTCCCCCCACCCACCAGGGCCGGCGCCTGCAGCTCAGGGCCAGGGGCTGAGTCCTCCCTCCCTCCGGGCCAGGGCTGAGTCCTCCCTCAGGGCCAGGGCTGAGTCCTCCCTCCCTCTGGGCCAGGGGCTGAGTCCTCCCTCCCTCCGGGCCAGGGCTGAGTCCTCCCTCCGGGCCAGGGCTGAGTCCTCCCTCCCTCAGAGCCAGGGCTGAGTCCTCCCTCCCTCAGGGCCAGGGGCTGAGTCCTCCCTCCCTCAGGGCCAGGTGCTGAGCCCTCCCTCCCTCAGGGCCAGGTGCTGAGTCCTCCCTCCCTCAGGGCCAGGGGCTGAGTCCTCCCTCCCTCAGGGCCAGGTGCTGAGTCCTCCCTCCCTCAGGGCCAGGGGCTGAGTCCTCCCTCCCTCAGGGCCAGGTGCTGAGTCCTCCCTCCCTCAGAGCCAGGGCTGAGTCCTCCCTCCCTCAGAGCCAGGGCTGAGTCCTCCCTCCCTCCGGGCCAGGTGCTGAGTCCTCCCTCCCTCCGGGCCAGGTGCTGAGTCCTCCCTCCCTCCGGGCCAGGGGCTGAGTCCTCCCTCCCTCCGGGCCAGGGGCTGAGTCCTCCCTCCGGGCCAGGGGCTGAGTCCTCCCTCCGGGCCAGGGGCTGAGTCCTCCCTCTGGGCCAGGGGCTGAGTCCTCCCTCCGGCCCAGGGCTGAGTCCTCCTCCCGGGCAGGCAGCAGAAGGCGGAGGCGAGGGCTCGGGGACGCGGCTGCTCACTCACCAGCCTCACAGAGGTGGTCAGAGGGGCTGGTGGCTGCACGCTGGTTGGGGTCACCCGGTTCCGGTTCCGGTTCCGGTTCCGAGCCGGCTGCCGAGGCCGCCTGAAATCAGCCAGGGAGACGGGCTTAGGCGGAGCCTCGGCCCCCCCAGCACCGCTCAGTGGCCAGGAGGTCACAGTGTAATTCCCAGTCAGAGCACTTTCGGGGTTGTGGGCTCCATCCCCGGTGGGGAGTGCAGGAGGCAAACTGATCCATGATATTGTCCCTCTTTCTCCCTCCCTCCCTCCCTCCCTCCCTCCTCCTTCCCTCCCTCCCTCCCTCCCTCTCTCTCTCTCAACATCAATGAGGAGAGAGAATCACTGATCAGCTGCCTCCTACATGCCCCACGCTGGGGATCGAGCTCACAACCCGGGCCTGTGCCCTTGACTGGAATCAAACCAGGGGTCCTTCAGTCCACAGGCTGACGCTCTATCCACTGAGCCATCCTGGCCAGGACCGTGGTGGGCAAACCGCAGCTCACGAGAGCCACATGCGGCTCTTTGGCCCCTTGAGTGTGGTTCTTCCACAAAATACCACAGCCTGGGCGAATCTATTTTGAGGTGGCGCTAGAAGTTTAAGTTTAAAAAATGTGGCTCTCCAAAGAAATTTCAATCGTTGTCCTGTTGATAGTTGGCTTTGTTGACTAATGAGTTTGCTGACCACTGAGCTAGGGCGATACTGGTAAATATACATTTTTAAAAAGAAGGGCCGAAGCCAGTTTGGCTCAGTGGTAGTGCTTCGGTCTGCGGACTGAAAGGTCCCTGGTTCGATTCCGGTCAAGGGCATGTACATTGGTTGCGGGCACATCCCCGGTGGGGGGTGTGCAGGAGGCAGCTGGTCGATGCTTCTCTCTCGACGTTTCCAGCTCTCTCTCTCTCTTCCTTCCTCTCTGTGAAATATCAATAAAATATATTAAAAAAAAGAAAAAAAAAAGAAGGAAACACAGCTTGCAAACAGCACGGGAGACATGGTTCCCGGTAAGAACCACCATTACGAAGCGAGAGCGCACGGAAGAATGTTTCCATAGTTTCAAAGCAACGCCCCACAGGGTCCCCGGGAATCACGGGGACAGTGGTAACTTCCAGGTGAGCATGCGAGGCAGGCAAGCACCCCAAGAACGGTTGTCAATCCACGCCCCGAGAAGCAGGGTGGGGAGCCCCTCTCCTGCCGAGGGCCGTGGGGTATGTCTATCGCCATCCTCAGGCCATACAAAAGGACTCACTGGGAAACTAGTCCTGGCCGGTGCGGCTCAGTGGTCAGTGTCAGCATGGATTCAATTCTGTCAAGGGCATGCACCTGGGTTTTGGGTCCCACCCCCAGGTGGGGGCGTGTACATTCTCATAGATGTTTCTCTCTCTCCCTCACTCTCCCCCGCCCTTCCCCTCTCACTGTCGCTCAAAAAAAATTGTTTTTAATCTTCCGAAAATGTAAAAAAAATATCCTTGGGTGAGGATTAACAAAAAGAAAAAAAGGAGGAGGAGGAGGAGGAGGAGGAGGAGGAGGAGGAATAAAAGAAAACAGAAAACAGTGAAACCGCATGACGGCTTCCTTTTTTCTCTCGGAGTTTCTTGGACGGGTGTCCACGCGCCCCTCTGCGGAGGGCGGAGGCCCCCAGGTCAGATCGGGCCGGCGCCAGCCCGCGGGGGGTGGGGGCGGCGAGGTGCCAGAGGTCCCGGCCGCCACCGGCCACCAGCCAGGCGGCGGCGGCGGGAGGCCGCTGATGCGTGTTGCTCTCTCTATCCCTCTCCCTCCCTCTCTGAAAAACCAATAAAGTGTTTTTTAAAAAAGAAAGGAAGCCTTTAAACACCCTGGGGGCCGCCCATGTCCGCAGGCCCACCTGTCAGCGGCCCCCTCCCCCACCCGCCCCGCCCCCTCCCCCCGGCCCCTCCTCCACAGAGCCCCCCCGACCCCCTCCCCCCGCCCCCCCGGACCCCTCCCCCCGGCCCCCCCGCCCCCCGGCCCCCGCCCCCCTCCTCCACAGAGTCCCCAGGACCCCTCCCCCCGCCCCCCCCGGACCCCTCCCCCCGCCCCCCCGGCCCCCTCCCCCCGGCCCCCTCCCCCCGGCCCCCTCCCCCCAGCCCCCTCCCCCCGCCCCCCCGGCCCCCTCCCCCCGGCCCCCTCCCCCCGGCCCCCTCCCCCCAGCCCCCTCCCCCGCACCCCCGCCCGGGCCGCACAGGAGGGGGGGCGGGCACGCTGCGCCGCGGCTGCCCCTGGGGCTCCTCCCGGCGCCCTCACCCCCCGCACCCACCCGCCCCGCGCCCGGCGCCCTCACCCAGGCCGGCAGCAGGAGCGGGAAGAGCAGGAGCTGCGGCCGCGACCTCATCCCGGGTCTGACTGAACGGCCGCCGGAGGCGGAGCGACTGGCTCCCGAGGCTGATGGGCTCCGGCCCCGGCCCTGCGCCCGCCTTCCGCCGCCCCGCCCCGCCCCGCCCCGCCCCGCCCCGCCCCGGCCCCGGCCCCGCGCCCGGCCCCGGCCCCGGCCCCGGCCCCGCGCCCGGCCCCGGCCCCGGCCCCGGCCCCGCGCCCGCCTTCCGCCGCCCCGCCCCGCCCCGCACTGCCCCGCCCCGGCCCCGCGCCCGGCCCCGGCCCAGGCCCGCACCGGGCCCCGCCCCCCAACCCCCCCCACCCCCCGGCCCCGCGCCCGGCCCCGGCCCCGCCCGGAGGGGCAGAGAAGTAGAAACGCCCACGATGGGAGAGAATCACGGACCGGCTGCCGCCTGCAGCCCCCACTGGGGATGGAGCCCGCACCCCGGCCTGTGCCCTGACCGGGAATGGAACGCTGACCTCCTGTCCTAGATGGACGCTCAGCCACGGAGCCACCGGCCGGGCGGATTCTGTCTCCGAATGTCCCGCTGGCCCCGCACCGCGTCCGGCGCCTCACCCCTAGGCAGCGGGCCCGGCGGGCGGGGCAGGGCAGGCTCGGGGAGCGCCTGGGGTTCCCTCCGGCCTCCCGGCTGCAGGGCTGAGGGGCCTGGTCCTGGGAGGGCGCCCTCTCCTCTCATTCTTGGCCCTTTATCCTGTTGTGGGTATTTAAACAATAAAACAACTCACAGGCATTTTAACACATGTGCCAACTTATACACACACACACACACACTCCCCCCATAGACACACACACACTCACACACACACTCACAGACACACACACACTCCCCCCATAGACACACATTTACACACACATACACACACTCACACTCACACACACAGTCACACACAGTCTCACACACACACACAGTCACACACAGTTACTCTCACACTCACACACACATACACACACACACTCTCACACATAGTCACACACACACACACTCACACAGTCACACACACACATACACACACACACACACACACTCTCACACACACACACTCACACACACACACACACACACTCACACTCACAGTCACACACACTCACACACACACACCCAGACCTCCATCCAGGGTTGACATAGATCATGGCCGGCCGCGAAGATTATACCTGGCCCCGCCTCAAATACAGACCCCAGTCCTGTCCCAGGGGTGTAGTTCTCCGTCCGAAGCCCAGACCACCCTGCCATGACCCAATGTGCTGGTGAGGTGCCCGTCCGCCCCCCGGGCCTCAGACCTCCCTCCGGTCCGAACGGCCCTCCCAGGACCCAGCCCTCCATCCGGGTCCCAGACCTCACGGCCCGCCGAGAAGGCCAGCCTGGCGCCAGGCCACACACACCGTCATTTAAGGACACTTTTTTTTTAATTTCTTCATCGATTAAGGTATTACATATGGGTCATACCCCCCCCATCGTCCCCTCACTCCCCCACACACACATGCCCTCAACCCCCTGGTGTCTGTGTCCATTGGTTAGGCTTATATGCATGCACACAGGTCCTTTGGTTGATCTCTCCCCCTTACTCCCACCCTCCCCTACCTTCCCTCTGAGGTTTGATCTGTTTTTGTTCATCAGTTTATGTTGTTCATTATAATCCACAAACGAGTGAGATTATGTGGCATTTCTCTTTCTCTGACTGGCTGATTTCACTTAGCATAATGCTCTCCAGTTCCATCCATGCTGTTGCAAATGGTAATAATTCCTTCTTTTTTACCACAGCGTAGTATTCCTTGTGTACATGTACACCGTTTTCTAATCCAGTCATCTGCTGATGGGCACTTAGGCTGTTTCCAAATCTTAGCAATGGTGAACTGTGCTGCTGTGAACATAGGGGTGCCTATGTCCTTTCTGATTGGTGTTTCTAGTTGCTTGGATATATTCCTAGAAGTGGGATCACGGGGTCAAATGGCCGTTCCATTCTTAATGTTTTGAGGAAACTCCATACTACGGCCTCGCCAGCACTTGTCGTCATTGACTTGTTGGTGACAGCCACTCTGACAGGTGTGAGGTGGTTCCGCATTGTCGTTTTAATGAGGATACGTTCCCATGGAGTCTCCACAGGGGTATAAGGGTGGAGGGAGGGGGCGAGAGAGAGAGAGAGAGAGAGAGAGAGAGGGAGGGAGAGAGACATCGGCTGGTTGCCCAGGCGGGCGGCGGCCTCTCGGTCTCCCTGGCTCCTCAGCCGCAGGCTGTGGCCCCTGTGCGCCCATGGGATCCACCAGGACCTCAGCCGGAGCTCCCGGGCACCTGGAAAGGCGAGACGGGGTCAGGGGTCAGCCCGGGCGCCCCCACCAGAGGATAGGGGCCCGCAGACCCCACACTCAGGGGGCCCGGCCGCCTCTACTCTCAGCTCTGCCTTCACGGCTGGCTCCGCGGGCCTCGCTGCCTCAGTTTCCCCATGTGGATTGGGCCCTCCAGAGTCTAAGGCACGTGCGGCTCAGGCCCCCGGCCGAGTTGGGCTGACGCTCGGGCAGCGAGGGCCTCACTGGCGCTGGAGTGGGTCCCGCACCTCCCCTCCGGGGCCGGCCTGGCCTGGGCGCCACTCACCAGGCTCTCCCTTCTGTAAGGGCGTCCGGTGGAGACGTGTCCTGGGGAGACAGGCGGCGGGTTGTCACAGAGGTGCCGGGAGGTTTCTCTGAGCTGAGGTCAATCCGGAAGCGATCACCCCCCCTCCGCCCACACCCCCCCACAGGTCAGGAAGCTGCAGGAAGGGCCACTGTGCCTCGCCCCTGCTTTCTGCTTCCAGAACCTTCCAGGAGCCCGAGCCCAGCGCCCCTGGCTCTGCCCCTCAGACCTGCCCACAGCCTGGCCTCGGCGCTGGCACCCATCCTGGCGCAGGAGGGACCCCAATCCAGCCAGGCCCTCAGCCCAGGAGCCGGCCAGCAGAGGCCCACACGTCCTCCCCCCGGCGCCCGGGCCTGCCCCGTCCCGCCCGTCCGAGGCCCAGCCCAATCTCACCTGCAGGGAGACAGCAGCGGCCTCCTCCGTCCTCCGGCTTCCAGGCGTAGAGAAGGACGAGGGCCCCGAGCACCGAGGAGAACAGCCAGCCCGCGGCCCACATGTGCCGGTGCCTGCTCTCCGCCCCTGGGGGGGCAGACACGCCTCAGCGGCACTCCCGCGGCAGCCGGGACCCAGGCCCGGCCCCGCGCTGCCCGGAGGCGCCCGGAGGACGCGAGCACCGGCTGACGGGGCCGGGGCACCGCGGCCCTGTGCTCGCCGGCCGAGGAGGTATAGAGAAGCTACGTGTAGCACAGGCGTGCACACACGGGCACCTGCACACGCACCACACGTGTATGCACACACGCATGCACACGGGAGCATCAGTCACCCTTAACAAGAAGGCCTCCTGCCATTGCTAAGAGCGGGACTGGGCGGAGGTGCTGCTGAGGGATGAGTAGCCGGGGGACAGACTCGGGGCTCTCGTTCCCAGGACGTGGGCCCTAAAAGGAAGCGAACGCCGAGAAAAGGAGGACAAACGAGCGAACGGCATCTGCACGCGCTGGCCCAGCGGCCGTTCAGCCTGCGAGCCTTCCGGGGGCTGCACCCCCAGGGCAGGTGCGCTGACCGCCCCCCCCCCCCCCCCCCCGGAGCCCTGTGTCCGCCTCAGGGGCTCCCGGGGTCTCCCGGCCACGGGGGAGCTGCAGGAAGTGGTCTCTGATGCCCCCTGCAGGTCGTCCTGGGGCAGGCTGTGTCCCCGGGGACCAACAGGACCCAAATCTGACGTTTTCCTCTGCAAAAAGTGGACGTTTTATTAACTTCATAAAGGGACTGGGAGAGACAGACAGAATCATCAGTGACCGGAGGGAATCACCGCCGGCTGCCTCCTGCACGGCCCCCACGGGGATCCACCCCCCGCTAAGGCCTGTGTCCTGGCGGGGAATCGAACCCTGACCTCCGGGGCCACAGGTCGATGCTCAGAGCCACGGAAGTTAGCCGTGGCCCAGCAGGGTGGTCCGCGGGGGCCTGTGAACCAGGTCACGGTTCCACTCCTGGTTCGGGCGCGATCCCCAGTGTGGGGCGAGCAGGAGGCAGCTGGTCCGGGATTCTCTCCATCACTGATGCCTCTCTCTCCCCCTCTCCCTTCCTCTCCGAAATCCATAAAAATACATTTAAATAAATAAAACGGTGAGTTTTCTGAACGTCCAGGTCACGCAGACGGGAGCCCCTTACCTGGGTCGGCCGGGCCGCACTGGGTGTCCGCCGTGGCGTTGCAGGCCTGTAGGACCACCTTCCCCGCAGGGCACCTGGGAGGGAGACACCACTGTTCCCCCGCCACCTCTGCCCGGGCCGGGCGCTGTCCCAGCAGCCGGAGGGCCCCAGAGCCCGCCTCTCAGAGCTCATGGCCCACATCCCATGGGAGGGGGGGCGGCGCAGGGGGAGCTTAGAGGTCCCTCCCGGGGAAGCTGCTCGGCCTTGTCTGCAGGCCTGGGAGGGGGAGGGACCTGGGAGGGGAGGGGCCTGGGAGGGGAGGGGCCTGGAAGTGGAGGGGCCTGAGAGAGGGAGGGACCTGGGAGGAGAGGGGCCTTGGAGGGGGAGGGGCCTGGGAGGGGAGGGGTCTGAGAGAGGGAGGGGCCTGGGAGGGGGAGAGGCCTGGGAGGGGAGGGGCCTGGGAGGGGGAGGAGTCTGGGAGGGGAGGGGCCTGGGAGGGGAGGAGTCGGGTCTGGGAGGGAGAGGGGCCTGAGAGGGGGAGGGGCCTGAGAGGGGGAGGGGCCTGAGAGGGGAGGGGCCTGGAAGGGGAGGGGCCTGGGAGGGGGAGAGGCCTGGAAGGGGAGGGTCCTGGGAGGGGGAGAGGCCTGGGAGGGGGAGAGGCCTGGGAGGGGAGGGGCCTGGGAGGGGGAGGGGCCTGGGAGGGGAGGGGCCTGGGAGGGGGAGAGGCCTGGAAGGGGAGAGGCCTGGAAGGGGAGGGTCCTGGGTGGGGGAGAGGCCTGGGAGGGGGAGAGGCCTGGGAGGGGAGAGTCCTGGGTGGGGGAGAGGCCTGGGAGGGGAGGGTCCTGGGAGGGGGAGAGGCCTGGGAGGGGAGGGGCCTGGGAGGGGGAGAGGCCTGGGAGGGGGAGAGGCCTGGGAGGGGAGGGGCCTGGGACGGGGAGGGGCCTGGGACGAGGAGGGGCTCGGCCATCGGGAGTCCTTCCTCGTGGCCACCAAACCAGGGCCTGTCATTCCTGTCGCATGTTCTGAAGTCAGGGGAGGCGTGTTCAGACCCAGGACCAGCCCTCACTTGCGAAGGCCTCAGGTGCTCACAGCTCTCTGCACAGCTGAGGGGGCCCCGGGGACCTCTGAGCCCAGCCCCACGCCTTCCCCTGTGCGGGGCTCCCCACCTGCTCCAAGTGCGGGGCGCACTCTGAGACCCCGAACCCCGGGGAGCCGGCCGGCAGGGCTCAGGGCTGAGCACCGATTCGGGACCCAGGGGCTCACGGTGCAGTTCCCACTCGGGGCACAGCCGGGTTGCGGGTTCCATCCCCAGTGGGGGGCGGGGGGTGGAGGGGTGCGGGTGCAGGAGGCAACTGGCCCATGATTCTCTCTCATCATTGACGTTTCTCTCTCCCTCTCCCTCCCTCTATGACATCAATTAAACCCATTTATTTTAAAAAGGGAGCCATTCTGCTAGGGGCTTTCCCGCTGTCACGTCTCCCCAGCAGGCCCTTCCCCTGCCCGGAGCTGCCCCTCCGAACCGTCCATGGCTCCCACCTGCCTCCCTCCTGGGCCTCTGCTCCCCCACAGCCCCGCCCTCCCCGCGGGGCCCCTGAGCTTTGGCCTCTGTGCCCGGCTCCCCGGGGGCTTTGGGGGGAGCGGCGGTGGCCCCGGGGGTGGACGGGGGACACAGCCAGGCCAGGGGTCGGCAGGTCTGCCAGGCCCGGGCGGGCCGGTACCTGGTGCAGCGGTAGCAGGTCTCCGGGCAGCGCCCCGAGGCGCAGTAGAACTCCCCGGGCTTGCACTGGCACTGCCGGTCCCGTGTCGGGGTGCAGTCACGCACCATCTCCTGATCTGCGGGCGGGGAAGGCGGCTCAGGCACCGGGGCTGGTCTCCGTGGGGGACGCTGTGTCGCTTTACCCGCCTTCCCTGCCAGTGGACACGGCGCACACGGCCGGCTGACACACGGAGAGCGGCCCGGTCCGCGGAGGCGGGCGGCGGGCGGCGGGCGGGGGTGGCGTGGGCCCGTGGGAACGCCACCCACTGCACCGTGTTTCTCCCCGTGCGCCCCGATCCCCGTCTCCCGTCGGGCAGGAGTCCCCGCCGCCTCCCCCACGGCGGCCCCGGCTCTGGGATGTGAGAGGCCACCTCTCCACTCCTCAGACCCTCTCTTTCTCTCTTAATTACATGTTTACCGATTTCATTCATTCTCTCATTCATCCATCCACTCACTTATTTGTCTAGTTATTTGGTTAATCACCACTCCAGGTATTTTTCCCATTGATTTTTCTTTTTTGAATTATTCTCAAGTTTAGACCTTTGGAAAACGCTTCTTTTTATTTTTAATTAAAAAATATATATATTCCTGCCCTGGCTGGTTTGGCTCGGTGGACAGAGCGTCAGCCTGCGGACTGAAAGGTCTAGGTTTGATTCCTGGTAAAGGGCGCATGCCCAGGGTTGCGGGCTTGATCCCCTGTGTGGGGTGTGCAGGAGGCAGCTGATTGATGTTTTTAACTCTATCTCTCTCCCTTCCTCTCGGTGGAAAATCAATAAAAATGTATATTAAAATAAAAGTTAAAATAAAAAAGGGGCTTCGGGGTCAAGGTCAAGACTCGGGGGCCGGGACTCACCCTGGCGGCAGGTGGTGCACAGCAGGCAGGACCGCAGGCCGTTGGCGTGTCCCGTGTACGTCCCCGCGTCACACGCCACACACTCGCTCCGGGTGTGGGGGCTGCTGCATGGCTCCTCCACGTAGTAACCTGAGCAAGAGGGCGGCGCGGTCAGACCCGCCAGGCAGCGGCGCCCCCTGTGAGCCTCCACGCCCGGCCTCTCGGTGAGAAGACAAATCCCGTCCCTGGCGTTTGCATTCGAGTGGTCTCTGCGCGTTTCCAGGTCGTGGAAACGACGAAGCACTGCTCCCCGGCAGCTGTGTGTGGGGCGCCAGGGACCCGCCCCCACCCAGGACACCCCTCTGAGGCCCCAGGCACAGCCCGGCGTCCTGGCCGCCAGGGGCCCCGGGGCCCGGCCGGGAAGGCCACCTCCTCCCTGCCACCCTCAGAGCCACCGCTAGCCGGGCACTCGCAAGGGGCCAGCGGGCAGAGCCCGCCCGGCTCACCCGGGGGGCAGCGCTGGCAGCAGTGCCGGGCAGACGGGTACTCGCCAGGCCCGCACCGGCTGCCGGGGCTCGGCTCAGACGGCAGGTTGCTCCAGGTGCTCAGGGTCAGCTGCAAAGAGGAGACCCCGTTACACCGCGTCCTCGCCCCCACCCCCCACCCCGTCCCTCCCGGTCACCCCTGCGGGGCCAGAGCACGCCGCCCACGCGGAGCACCGCCCGGGAGCCGGCACGCGTGTGCGGGCTCTGCACGCCGCGGCCTCGGGAAACGGGCCGGGCTCCGTGCTGGCGGCCCAGGAGCCGGGGTCACACGTGCACGGGCTCCACAGGCGGGGCCTCGGCCTTCCCGTCCCACCTTCCCGGGGGAGCGCGTCCCCGTGTGTCCCCGCGTGTGCCCGCGTGTCCCCACGTGCAGGTTTCACATGTGAGAAGGATTTAGCAACAACAGCAGCAGCAGCAGCAGAGGCATGACCTGGGGTGGCCACGCCCAGAAGCTGGCCAGTGGCCGTGCCTCCGGCAGCAGCTCTCAGGAGCAGGCGGGGTGCCCGGGGGTTGGGGGGCCTGACCCGGGAGAAGCAGGAGCAGGCTGAACCCCTCAGCGGGTCTGAGCCCCGGCCACCCACTCCGGACAGAGCAGCTGGGGTTGGGGCGGCTGACAGGTTGGGGGGCAGGGCAGCGACGGTGATGTGACTGCTTGGTTGAGGGCCACACGCGTGTGACTCTGCTCGATTGCAGGAGAGAAAGCGGGGGGTTGGGGACGGTGCCCACCGGCCCTGGGACCCGAGCAGCAGCCTGGCAGAAGGACGGGCATTCCCACAGCCAGCTGGCCCAGTCCCGATCCGGACGGGGAGGGGGCCCTGTCAGCCCAGTCGCTGGAGGGGCCCACCGTGCATGAACCTGTGCGCCGGGCCTCCAGGAAAAAGTAAAAATAGAGACGCCATCACCACGGCCTCTCCCAGCCGCGCGGCCCAGGGGGTGGGGACGTGTCTGGGTGCTAGTGATCTGGATCTGTCCGGGGCCTGCCTCTGTTGCCCAATCTTGTGAGCCGATGATTAACTCCGTTTGAGGAGGACGAGGACACCGGCGGCCGGACCTTGCACCCTCGTGTGGGCATTCCTGCAGTCCTGCCCCTCGCAGTGGCCCGGTCTTGGGAAAGCTATTTACCTAAGGGCATCCAGCTGCCGGCCCAAGCCAAGGACGGAACAGCCTGGCTGGAGGGAGGTCCCCAGGGCCCTCCAGGGTGGAAGAAGATACCATCTAAGCTAACCATGGAACTGATTCTGGGGATGAGGGGGGCTGTGAGAGTCCGCTACAGAGGCCGGTAGTTAGGAAACTCAGGAATCTATGCTAATAAAAGGGTAATATGCAAATTGGTCAGGACGCCCTCACAGTAACGCCCTCACAGCAGGCTGTGTGGGGTGATCAGGCCTGCGGGGGGGTGGGGGGGCAGTGAGGGGCGACCAGGCTGGCAGGGGGGACAGTGAGGGACAACCAGATCGGCAGAGGGTGGGCAGTGAGGGGTGACCAGATCAGCAGAGGGGGAACAGTGAGGGGCAACCAGGCCAGCAGGGGGGACAGTTGGGGGTGACCAAGCTGGCAGGGGGGGGGGGAGAGAAAGGGGGGCAGTTAGGAGCCAGCGGCCCAGGATTGTGAGTGGGATGTCCACCTGCTAGTTCAGGCCCGATCTGGTCTAAACCAGTAGTCGGACGTCCCCTGAGGGGTCCCCGACTAGAAGGTGCAGGCTGGGCTGAGGGGGGACCCCCTGCACGAATTTCATGCACCAGGCCTCTCTCTGGTATATACACTGAATGGCCAGATTATGATGATCTCTGAATGGATAACAATCTGGCCACTCAGAGTGTGTGTGTGTGTGTGTGTGTGTGTGTGTGTGCGTAGATATAGGCCCGGTGCATGAATCCGTGCATGGGTGGGGTCCGGCCAGCCTGGCCAGGGGAGAGGGGACATGGCAGTTGGCCAGCCTGCCTGCTGGTCGAACTCCTGGTCGCGGGGACCATATGCATATGAGCCTTTTATTCTATAGGACGGACACGGAGCGGCCGGACGATGATGCGTTCAGCGACATCTCGTTGCCGGAGGGGTTCGGGATCTGGATCTTAGGGTGCCCTGAGCCAGCAGCGCTGCTTTTCCGGAAACCTCCGCCTGTCCCCTGCCTCTCCCGTGCCAGGCCCCTAAACTCCACATTCCACAGCAGGTGGGAGGAAGTCCGGCCTGGCCGAGTCCTCCCCGCCGTCCAGCCTCCCAGCCCGGGGTCCCCATCCAGCCACCGGAGAGCCGGGGCAGGGGCCGCCACGGGGACCGCCTGCCCATGCTCACCCTCAGCCTCCCACACGCCCCGCGCCGAGCCCGGGATCCCAGACTCTGGAGCTCAGACTCCGTCCTGCCCCCCCGCCCCCTCCCGGCTGGTGGGTCTACCTCCCCCAGCCCCGCCGAGCGCCCACCGGAGAGCCCAGGAGGAGGAGCGGTGGAGGCGGCAGCAGCAGGAGCAGCAGGGACAGAACCATAGACCTCCAGGCCATGTCTCTCCTCTGAGCCAGGTGCTTCCTGCTCCCCCGACTTTTAAACGGTGACTCCAAACCCCCCCCCCCGCCCCCACTTCCCACCCAGGTCCAGCACCGCCTTTTCCAGGAAGTCAGCTAACCTGAGCTCCCTACCTCCCGGCGGCCTCTGGACTGCCCCTGCTGTAACCGCAAGGGGGTTGAGGGAAATCTCAGATCAGACGCCCGCCCTCCCCGCCTCACACGTCTGCCCTTAGTCACCAGCTCTGGAGGCTGCTGGGCTCCCAGCCCATTTGTCACTCTCCGTACCTTCCCTGCCCCCTGCTGCCCAGCGCCCCGCCCGCTCCGGCCCCCTGTGTCTTCAGGGCCGGGCCTCCCTGGCCCGCCGGCCCTGGACAGCGCCCGCCGGCGCGGAGTCCGCCCCCCGGGACCCCTCGTTCCCAGAACCCCCAAGAAGACACCACGCGAGGTGTGAGTTCCTTTATTTCAAGGAATGGGGCACAGGCGTGTCTCTGAAGTGGGGAGGTGGGGCGCAACAAGAATGTGGATACAAAACCTGAAAATCGAGGCCATCTGTTCAGGGCGAGGCCATCAGGCTAAGGCTCCGTGACCCCACCTGGGCCGGTGCCCACACATGCACACACACTCCCACACGCACACGCACACGCACACGCACACACAGCCCCGGACACAGGGCTGAGGCCAGACGCTGCCTGAAACACCGCAGCTGTGTCTCTTTGAGCAGTGTAGGGCCCTGGCCGGGGCGGCTCACGGACAGAGCGTCGGCCCTCGGACGAAAGGTCCCGGGTTCGATTCCGGGCAGGGGCTGCATCCCCAGCCCTGGGCGGGCGCGTGCGGGAGGTGACCAGTCGATGGGGCCCTCACACATCCATGCTTCTCTCGGTCTCACCCCGCCCTCCCACGCTCCCTGAACATCCTGGAAAAACGTGTGAGGATTAACAACAGCAAAAAGTGCAGCGTGGGAGCACAGGCATCCGCCAGCCCCGTGTCCCCGTGTCCCCGGGTCCCGTGTCCCCGTGTCCCGGGTCCCGTGTCCCCGGGTCCTGTGTCCCCGTGTTCCGCGTCCCCGTGTCCCGTGTCCCGCGTCCCCGGGTCCCGTGTCCCCGTGTCCCGGGTCCCGTGTCCCCGGGTCCTGTGTCCCCGTGTTCCGCGTCCCCGTGTCCCGCGTCCCCGGGTCCCGTGTCCCTGGGTCCCGGGTCCCGTGTCCCCGGGTCCCGTGTCCCCGAGTCCCGCGTCCCCGTGTGGGCAGCTGAGCCGCACCCGGGGTCCCGTGTCCCCACCCGCCTGCAGGACCGGCTGCCCAAGCAGCCCACGGGCAGAGCAAACCCCATGGCGGAGTCGGGGGCCCCCGGGGGCCCCGAGGTGACGGGCAGGGCCTCCGGAGGGACAGCCTGGGCTTCAGGCCGAGGCGGCTCCTCCCCCCTGCAGCCCCGCGGAGGGACCGTCCACCCCCGGCGGCCCCCACGCCCCCACGCCCGCCCGCGGCAGGTGGACGCTGCCCCGGGAGCGAGCGGTGGGGCCAGGAGCGGGCACTGGGTGGGGGGGGGGGCAGGAGCAGCCAGGCCGGTGCTGGGCTGCCCGGCCGAGCGGCGCCCGGTGGCCGCCAGGTCCCTGCGGCCGTCCTGCTCCGGAGCCTGCTTGCGGGGCCCAGCGGGCAGGCGCCGTCCTCTGGCTCCGATGTGAAGTGCTGGGTGGCGGGCGGGCGGCGGCCTGCAGGGGGCGCCGCGGCCTTACGTGAGGACGTGGCCCAGGAGCAGCTGGCAGGCCAGCAGCACGCACAGCAGCCCCCAGGCGCGCGGGCTCTGCAGGAGGCCCGGGGCCGCCGCCCGCCGCGCCCTGGCGGAGGCGCTGAGCATGGCCACGAGGTGCCTGCAGGGCGGGGGGGAGGGGGCGGGGGTCAGCCAGGCCGCTGGAGGGCGCCCCCCTCAGGGCGGGCACCCAGGCAGCGCTCGGGGGACGGGGTCCGCGCCAGGGAGCTGGACGCCCCCCGACCCCGTGGCCTCGGACGGGGCCCCCTTAGGAGACTAAGGTCAGAGGAGGTCACTGCCCGGGCCCCGTCCGAGGGGACTGTCCGCACAGCGAGGCCAGGACCCCCAGAGGGGCAGGGCGGGCACGGGGCCCAGGAGAGGATGGTGTGAGCCGTGTGTGCGGGACCCGGGTTACGTGATCCGGGACAGGTGACGCCGGCTGACCCGGAGCCTCCGGCGGGCGGACTGGCCAGCTCCCGGCGTCCCCGGGCCCGTCCCCCGAGGGCCAGGAGCCAGGCGTCCTGTGCCCCGGCCGCCCAGCCCGGCGGGTTCCAGCCCCCGCGCGCCCCCGCCCGCCCTCGGGGCCGCCGCTCCGACCTGTGCAGCTCCTGCTGGGCGTCCCGGATAGACAGCACAGCCTCCTGCAGCGCCTGCAGCCGCCCCGCCTCCTTCCGGCACCGCGGGCACGGGCTCTCTGGGGCCGACGCGGGGGACAGCAGGAGGGCAGGAGGTGAGCTGGGATGTCAGGGCCAGCGAGGGGCCCCGGGGGTGCCAGGGCGAGCCCCTGCCCGCCTCACGGGAGTCCTCAGCTCAGAGCTAACGGGACGGGGGGGGGGGGCAGGGAGAGGCCTGAGGGAGCTTCAGGGGCTCAGGCTCAGCTGCCCCAGGAGACAGAAAGGCTGGGGGGCTCACCACGGCGGAGGCGGGACCACACTGGGAGCCACAGCAGGGGGACCAGAGGGCCACAGGCCTAGGGCCCCCAGCCCCTGCCCCTGCCCCCGCCCCCCGTTAGCTATGGGCTCAGGGCTAGGGAGCCTGCCGCCTGCCCACTCCCTCGTCTGGCCTGGGCTCAGGGAGGCCCTGAGGCCGTGGAGGGGTTGTCCTGGGCACCAGCCCCTCAGAGGGGCCTGCACCCCGCAGAGGGCCCCCCCAGAGGGCCCCCCCAGAGGGCCTCCCCCCATAGGCCTCCCCGCAGAGCCCCCCCGCAGAGGGCCCCCCCGCAGAGGCCCCCCCATAGGCCCCCCCATAGGCCCCCCCGCAGAGGCCCCCCCGCAGAGGCCCCCCCCGCAGAGGGCCCCCCCGCAGAGGGCCCCCCATAGGCCCCCCCATAGGCCCCCCCTACAGAGCCCCCCCCATAGGCCCCCCCGCAGAGCCCCCCCATAGGCCCCCCCGCAGAGGCCCCCCCATAGGCCCCCCCAGAGGGCCTCCCCCCATAGGCCTCCCCGAAGAGGCCCCCCCTGCAGAGCCCCCCCTGCAGAGCCCCCCTGCAGAGGCCCTCCCCCCCGCAGAGCCCCCCATAGGCTCCCCCCGCAGAGGCCCTCCCCCCCCGCAGAGGCCCTCCCCCCCGCAGAGGCCCTCCCCCCGCAGAGCCCCCCATAGGCCCCCCATAGGCCCCCCCCTGCAGAGCCCCCCCATAGGCCCCCCCATAGGCTCCCCCCGCAGAGGCCCTCCCCCCCCGCAGAGGCCCCCCATAGGCTCCCCCCGCAGAGGGCCCCCATAGGCCCCCCCGCAGAGGCCCCCCCATAGGCCCCCCCCCGCAGAGGCCCCCCCCGCAGAGGGCCCCCCGCAGAGGGCCCCCCGCAGAGGCCCCGCTCACCGGGGGCGACGTGCCCGTCCTCGTCGGAGAGCTCGGGGCAGGACTCGGGCGTGGAGCTGCTCTCGGTGGCCCGGCTGCGGCCGGAGGGCTGGTCGCTGGCCTTGCGGAGCCGCCGGTCGGGGCCCGGCCTCTGGGGGGGACGGAGGCGCTGGGCCGGGGGCGCCCCACACCCACCGCACCCCACGGGGCCGCAGCGCCGGGCGGGCCGGCCCCCGTGGCCGTGGCCGGAGGCCACGCCGGAAGCTCAGCCGCGGCACCTCCCTCCTCCCTCCTCCCCTCAGGCCCGGCCGCTGTGCACTCGCCGCCGGCCGCGCCGGCCAGCCCCGGCCTCAGTCTCCCCCCCGGGGAGTGGGCCCAGGGCTGGGACTGAGTGTCCAGGAGCCTGGGCCTGGCAGCAGGGGCACTTGGGGGGTGGGTGTGGGGAGACAGGGCAGGGCAGAGAGGAGGCCGGGCGCTGGGCAGCCTGACTGTCCCCTCGCTGCGGAGGACGCCCCAGCAGGGCCCTGGGTGCTGACCTGGTGCCTGGGCTCTGGGCTGCCCCCCCGACGGGCCTGGGGGGGCCGGCTGTCCCGCTGCAGGGTGCACAGCGCCCCGTCCTGCTCGTACTGGGCCACGTCCTTCCGGGGGTCCCAGGGGCGGAGGCTGCAGGCCAGAGGGAGCCGTGGGCGGGGGCAGTGCCCTCAGCAGAGCCCCCAGCCCGGCCGCCCCGACCGAGAGCCCAGCCGCCGCCGGGCGGGGGCGGCACACAGGTCAGCGGAGCCCCATACGGCCCCCCTCCTCGCTCCGGGGGCGGGGGGGCGGGAGCCCCCGGGCCCGCAGGCCGGCCCCCCTCCTCGCTCCGGAGGGAGATGGGGGGCGGGAGCCCCCGGGCCTGCAGGCCGGGGCCGGGCTGGGGGGCCGTGCCCGTCGGCCCCTCCTCGCTCCGGGGGCGGGGGGGCGGGAGCCCCCGGGCCCGCAGGCCGGGGCCGGGCTGGGGGGCCGTGCCCGTCGGCCCCTCCTCGCTCCGGGGGCGGGGGGGCGGGAGCCCCCGGGCCCGCAGGCCGGGGCCGGGCTGGGGGGCCGTGCCCGTCGGCCCCTCCTCGCTCCGGAGGGGGATGGGGGGGCAGGAGCCCCCGGGGCCCGCAGGCCAGCCCCCCCGGCGCACTCACTCGGCGAAGCGGTAGCACCACTGCTGGGCGGCGGGGTCCAGCCGGAAGAGCCGGGGCGCCCAGGGCCCCGGGCGCTGCTGCTGCTCCCGGGCCCGCTGCCGCTGCGCCTCCTCCAGAGCCAGCTTCTCCCGCGTGGCCGCCTGCTGGTCGCCCGCCCGGATGGCGCTGGTGACACCCCGCCACAGCCTGGGGGGAGGGGGGCGCTGAGCGGGGCCTGGGCGCCGTGCCCCCCCAGCCCGCCCGGTGACACCCCGCCACAGCCTGGGGGGGAGGGGGCGCTGAGCGGGGCCCGGGCGCCGTGCCCCCCCAGCCCGCCCGGATGGCGCTGGTGACACCCTGCCACAGCCTGCGGGGGGGGGGGCGCTGAGCGGGGCCTGGGCGCCGTGCCCCCCCAGCCCGCCCGGTGACACCCCGCCACAGCCTGGGGGGGAGGGGGCGCTGAGCGGGGCCTGGGCGCCGTGCCCCCCCAGCCCGCCCGGTGACACCCCGCCACAGCCTGGGGGGAGGGGGTGCTGAGCGGGGCCTGGGCGCCGTGCCCCCTCCCCTGGGGTGGGCGGGAGACTAATGGCGCGGGGTCTCCGGGACCCTTTTTATAAAAATAAGCCCCATTTTATTTATTTTTTAAAAATATATATTTCACTGATTTTTTACAGAGAGGAAGGGAGAGGGACAGATAGCTAGAAACATGGACAAGAGAGAAACATCAGTCAGCTGCCTCCTGCACACCTACTGGGCAAGTGCCCACAACCAAGTACATGCCCTTGACCAGAATCGAACCCGGGACCTTTCAGTCCGCAGGCCGACGCCCTATTCACTGAGCCACACCGGTTTCGGCAATAAGCCCCATTTTAAAAATTAGATTCAACCCAGCTGGGATGGCTCAGGGGCTGAGCATCAACCTATGAACCAGGAGGTCACCTTTGGATTCCAGTCAGGCACAGGCCCGGGGTGGCAGCACATCCCAGTAGGGGGCGTGCAGGAGGCAGCTGATCCATGATGCTCTCTCATCATGGATGTCTCTTTCTCCCTTTCTCTCTGAAATAAATAAAAACATATTTTAAAAAATATATAAACTTGGCGCAGCCGGCCGGGCTCAGCGGATGAGCGTCAACCTAGGAACCAGGGGTCAGCGGGTCGGACCCTCCAAGGACGCGGTGACCTTGGGGCCCTGGCCCAGCGCAGGCTCCGGATCCGGCCCCCCGCTGCCCCCGCTGCCCCCGGCGCCCCTCCGCCACCTCGCAGGTCCTCGCTCGGGAGACAGACACTGCGGTTCAGAGGGTGGGACCCGGAGGCCGTGCGGGCTCCCAGCAGGAAGCGGGGGCCCCTCCAGGAGACAGGGGTCTCACCCTCCCTCCCTGCGGGCCTGACGCCCAGACCGCTCTTCCCCGCTGCCCTCCCGGCAGGACAGCTCCCCACTCGATCGCCCATGGGGTCAGCAGGCCGGGGGTCAGGGGCCAGGGGTCGGCGGGGTCGCGGGGGTCGGGGTCGGGGTCGGCGGGGTCGCGGGGGTTGGGGGCCGGGGTCAGCTAGGTCATGGGGGTCAGGGGCGGGGTCGGGGGGGGCGGGGTCGCGGGGGTCGGCGGGGTCGCGGGGGTCGGGGCCGGGGTCGGCGGGGTCGGCGGGGGTCGGCGGGGTCGGCGGGGGTCGGCGGGGTCGCGGGGGGCGGGGGCGGGCCGGGGCCGGGGCGGGGTCACGGAGGCGGGGCGGGGGTCGGAGGGGTCGCGGGGGGCAGGGCGGGGCGGGGCGGGGCCGGGCCGGGGCCGGGCCGGGGCGGGGCGGGCTCACCTCTCGGACTCCAGCTCCGCCTGCTCCGCGGGCAGCACGGTGCGCAGCCTCAGCCTCTGCGCGCGGACCTCGGGGCTCGGGCTCCAGAAGAGCTGGGGGCCCCCGCGGGGCTCCTCCCGGATGAACACCTCCCCGTCCTGGGGGCGGGAGGGCTCAGCGGGCAGGCCCTCCGGAGCCCCCCATTCCCCATCCCCCCAGCTCAGCGGGCAGGCCCTCCGGAGCCCCCCATTCCCTGTCCCCGTCCACCCCCCCCCCCGGCTCAGCGGGCAGGCCCTCCGGAGCCCCCCATTCCCCGTCCCCGTCCACCCCCCCCCCCCCGGCTCAGCGGGCAGGCCCTCCGGAGCCTCCCATTCCCCGTCCCCGTCCACCCCCCCAGCTCAGCGGGCAGGCCCTCCGGAGCCCCCCATTCCCCGTCCCCGTCCACCCCCCCAGCTCAGCGGGCAGGCCCTCCGGAGCCCCCCATTCCCCGTCCCCGTCCACCCCCTCGGCTCAGCGGCAGGCCCTCCGGAGCCCCCCATTCCCTGTCCCCCCACCGGCCGGCCCGCCCCCGGCGGCCGCTCACCCAGCGCCCCCACAGCTGCGCCAGCTCCTCGTCCCCCGCCACGATCCTGCCCGACACCTGGTTGATGCTTGTGCTGCCCCCGAAGAACGGCTGGGGACACGGGTCCGTGAGGGCGGCCCCCCCAGACCCCGGAGGGCGGCCCCCCCAGACCCCCTCCTGGGGACACGGAGTGGGCGCCCCCCGGGGACCAGCTCTGCCAGTGGGTGCCCAGGAGCCCAGCTGGACGGGACCCAGCTAGAGGTGGCCACTCGCCAGGCCTCTGCCTGAGCTCAGGGTGGAGGGGGGGGGGGGCTCCCCAGGAGGGCCTGTGGGCAGGGCCTCCCCTCGGGGCGGCTGCTCCCCGGTGTGCTTGCTCAGGAAACCAGCTCTGGGCACAGAGGGCGGAGGGTCCCCCAGCCCGTCCGGGGCGGAGGTGGGGGGGTGACGCCCGAGCTACCTTGAGCTTGAACTCCAGCTCGGCCTGGAAGTTGCTCTTCTTGCACTCGATGGTCACCCGGCCGCCCAGCTCCATGGTCATGGTGCCGTACAGGAGCCCTGCAAGCAGGCGGTCAGCGGTCAGCGGTCAGCGCGGCCCAGCCCCGCCACGCGGCCAGGCGGGAGGACAGGAGGGCGGGAGGAAATGAGCCCTGTCCCAGCCGGCGGGCACCTGATGGAGACACGCGGCTCTGCTCTGGAACGCTGAGACGGGGCCACCCCGTGCCCTTCAGGGGGATACGAACCAGGGACCCCAATAGCAGCGGCGGAAAGAGGGTCCCTGCGCCCGCCTGGGGGTGCGGGCCGGGGCGGCCCAGACTCCGTGGACGAGCAGCACCCCGGGTTCCTAGTTCTGAGAGGCCTGGTGGCCGTGCCCACGCGGGAACTGTGCACGGACAGAATTCCCACGAAACGAAGCGAGAACGCCATCCCTAGGAGCCAGGGCCACACCGACCGGAGGCTCAAAGCAGCCACTGCCTTGGGGACACCCCATAACCGCACACGCCAGACGGATGCCTGAGGAGCAGGGACACCCCGAGATCCGGCCACGGCTGTCCCCCCTGCAGGCCCCGCCACTCCGACGGCGTAAGACTAAGAGGAACGGCTGCGAGGTGGTCACCAAAGAAACATTTCCGGCCCAGCCGGTGTGGCTCAGTGGATAGAACGTCGGCCTGCGGACTCAGGGGTCCCAGGTTCGGTTCCGGTCAAGGGCATGTACGTTGGTTGCGGGCACATCCCCAGTGGGGGTGTCCAGGAGACAGCTGGTCGATGTTTTTCTCTCTCATCGATGTTTCTAGCTCTCTATCCCTCTCCCTTCCTCTCTGTAAAAAAAATCAATTAAAAAAAAATATATATATATATACTGATTTCAGAGCAGAAGGGCGAGGGAAAGACAGGAACATCAATGAATGATGGCAGAGAATCGCGGATCAGCTGCCTCCTGCACGGCCCCCGCTGGGGGTGGAGCCCGAAACCCGGGCCTGTGCCCTGACCGGGAATCGAACCGTGACCTCCCGGTTCCTAGGCCAAAGCTCACCCCCTGAGCCACGCCAGCCGGGCAAAGCATTTGACTTTAAAGGTCACCGTCACCAGGTGCACCCCCTCCCCTCCCTGATGGTGACTGAGGTGCATCCTGGCCATTCACACAGCAGCCCCTCGGTCTCTCAGACGCCCCCCCCCCCCCCACCCATCAGAGCCCTCTGCCCGCAGAGCCGTGCGAACGAGGGGGGCCAGGCAGGAGGAGACGCTGGTCCAGGAGTCAGAGGGGCCGCAGACATCTCCGTCATGTGCAGGCCCGGAACCGCACAGCGGGCCCAGCTCCGGGCATCGAGCAAACCGTCCGCACCAGAGGCCCCTCGCCCAGCCGGCGGTCCCCACGCCTCCCCTCCAGGCGGCCACACCACCGGGACGCCCTGCAGAGCCCAGGCCACGGCCACACCACCGCCTCGCTCCCGCCCGGCTCCTTCCTGCCCGCCTGCCTAACCGTCCACAGCTAACAGGACGACGGACACAGGGAAGGGACCATCAGGGAGGGGAGGGGGTGCACCTGGTGACGGTGACCTTTAAAGTCAAATGCTTTGCCCGGCTGGCGTGGCTCAGGGGGTGAGCTTTGGCCTAGGAACCGGGAGGTCACGGTTCGATTCCCGGTCAGGGCACAGGCCCGGGTTTCGGGCTCCACCCCCAGCGGGGGCCGTGCAGGAGGCAGCTGATCCGCGATTCTCTGCCATCATTCATTGATGTTCCTGTCTTTCCCTCGCCCTTCTGCTCTGAAATCAGTATATATATATATATATTTTTTTAATTGATTTTTTTTACAGAGAGGAAGGGAGAGGGATAGAGAGCTAGAAACATCGATGAGAGAGAAAAACATCGACCAGCTGTCTCCTGGACACCCCCACTGGGGATGTGCCCTCCTGGGCGCCCCATCTGCCCCAGGTGAGCCCCGGCCTGCGGGCTCTGAGGTTACTCCTACTAGGTGCAGGGTCCCTCCCTCCTTCCGAGCTGAAATGCCGCCGAGATCGCCCCCTGCCTCCGCCCACTCCCCCCCCCCCCCGCCTGTGTCCGCAGAGCGCCCCCTGCCGGGGTCTTCTTGGGGACGGTCTGGGCTGTTTGGCTCGGGGTCTGGAGGGAGAGCCACACCACAGAGCTGAGCTTCTCTGCCTTTTTGGTCTGAGATAACCTCCCTGTGAAATGTCAGGCTAACTTGTAGCTTTCCCTTCTCCGACCCCTCAGGGCACAGCCGAGCGCCCTGGGCGCCAGGACCGAGACCACAGGTCCCTTCCCTGTGTCCGTCGTCCTGTTAGCTGTGGACGGTTAACTGTCCCGCACCCACCTCATAGAAGAAGCATGTGTCCATCCTTTACTTTTTATCCAATCCAGAGGTGCCCCCGGGCTTTCTCCCGCCTCCCTAACCTCTCACCAGCGGGCTTCATGGAACCCGCCTACATGCACCCCCCCCTTTTTTTAATTTTTAAAAATATATTTTACTGATTTTTTACAGAGAGGAAGGGAGAGGGAGAGCGAGCTAGAAACATCGATGAGAGAGAAACATCGACCAGCTGCCTCCTGCACACCCCCCACTGGGGATGTGCCTGCCACCAAGGTACATGCCCTTGACGGGAATCGAACCTGGGACCCTTCATTCCGCAGGCCGACGCTCTGTCCACTGAGCCAAACTGGTTCCGGCTGCATGCCTTCTTTGATGTCATGTATGAAATGAGGTGGACCGTTATCCCAACCCCTTACGGCTCTGCTCCCCAGCGACTGCGGGCAGTCTGCCTCAAGCACACTCACAGTCCTTCCCAGGGTGAACGTCTCCACGTTCACGCCGCCCCGCGATGAGAGGACGGAGCGGGAGGACGGACCGAGGAGAGTGTCCTGTTCCCTCTGGCCCCACAGTGCGCGAGGAGCGCCTGGCGGGCACACCCAAGGCCGGGCCCTCCCCCCGAACCGGCCGGGCAGGCCGGCCTCACCTCTGCAGTGGGCGTAGGGCATGGTGAGGGTGTAGTCCTCCGCCCGGCCCAGGAAGGTGAGTGTGGCCTGGCCGTCCAGCAGGGCCGACAGCGAGTTCCCTGCGGAGACGGGCGGTGAGCGGAGGGGCCCCGAGGCCGGCCCCACCCCATTCCCACAGCACGTGTGGCCCGTGGCCCGCGCCCAGCCTCGTCCTGGGACCTCAGGCGCCCGGGGGTTGGGGGGGGCGCCTCGATCAGGCTCTGAGGACTGTCCCGCCCGGGGCCCCGCGTCTGAGTGGTGGGAGGGAGGCACGGGCGTGTCCGGTCTGGACCCCGGAACCTGGAGCTCACCCCCCCCCCCCCCCGCTGCCCGGGGGCCTCACCGTAGAACCGGGACTTGGCCGTGACGCTGCCGCTGACGCAGAAGCCATCCTTGCGGTTGCTGACGTGGAAGGCGGACACGGGCGGGTGGTGGGACACCTGTGGGCACAGCACTGGCTCCCGGGACAGCCCCACGGCCGGCAGCGCCTGCCCTGCCCGGCCACCCCGGCCATCCTCATCCACCCCTCTGTCCATTTCCGGCCCCCCCGGCCCCCCCGACAACCCCCCTGCCCGGCCCCCCCGGCCATCCTCATCCACCCCTCTGTCCATTTCCGGCCATCCTCCCCCCCCCCACAACCCCCCTGCCCGGCCACCCCGGCCATCCTCATCTACCCCTCTGTCCATTTCTGGCCCCCCCGGCCACCCCCCAACAACCTCCCTCCCCGGTCACCCTCCCCCCCCCCAGCAACCCCCCAGCCACCCCCCCAGCCACCCCCCGGCCACCCCCGGCCACCCCCCTCCCCGGCCACCCTCCCCCCCCACCGGCAAACCCCCTCCCCAGCCACCCTCCCCCCCCAGCCACCCCCCAGCCCCCCCCCCAGCCACCCCCTGGCCACCCCGACCACCCCCCCAAACATGCCCCGGCCACCCCCAGCCACCCCCCGACAACCCCCCTTGCCGGCAACCCCCCTCCCCAGCCACCCTCCCCCCCCCCCCCCCCCGCCACCCCCACGCCTGCGCCAGGCCAGAGTCTGGGCCCGGATGCTCAGGGGCGTGGGGTGTGGAGAGGAGGCCCAGTGGGCGGAGCGGCCCGGAGGCGTGCCCCCCAGGCGCCCTGCCTGCTCAGCGATGTAGAAGGTGAGGCTGTGGGTCTGAGGGTGGAACCAGCTGCAGCGGAAGGTCTCCCCAAGGACCGGGTTGTAGGGCTTCTTGATTCCCTGCGGAGGGGGGGGCGCGGGGCGTGAGGGGGCACTGGGTGGGGGGGGGGCGGGGCGTGAGGGGGCACTGGGCGGGAGGGGCGCGGGGCGTGAGGGGGCACTGGGCGGGGGGGGCGCGGGGCGTGCGGGGGCACTGGGCGGGGGGGGGGGCGCGCGGGCCCAGGGCAGGCGGGGCGCCCGCAGACATGGCCTCGGGGCGCACAGCTGGCCGCGGGCACCGGGAGCCGGCCCTCCTGTTGGGGGCCCTGCTTCGCCCCGGCGTCTCCGCCTCTGGTTCCCAGGGGACCCGAGACCCCGACCCGTCACCTCCCAGGACTCTGGGCAGAAGCAGGGTCTCCGAGGCCGGACCCCGGGTGACCAGGACCCTCCATGGCCGCGGGGGGCGGGCGGGGGGCCTCACCTTGGGCTTCTGGTAGAAGCCGGACAGGTACCAGCGCAGCACCTGCTTGAAGCGGCCGTAGGCGTCCTCCTCCAGCGCCGCCCTGGACGGACAGATGGACGGACAGACAGACAGGCGGATGGATGGCGAGCTCCACACTCCCTGCCCGATGCTCCCGCCCCCGCCCGCTCCCTCTGTGTATCCAGCAGCAGGCACTCAGCTCAGGGGCCGCGCCGAGAGGGGGTTCGGGTACACAGAGGTACGGGGCGCCCACCCTGCCCACCCTGCGGGCAGGGGCAGTGGGAGGAGGCCAGGCGCCCCGGGACCCTGCAGACCCCTGGGTGGGTGGCCGGGCGGGAGGGCATAGTGGGCGGGCCAGGCCGTGGGGGCCCTCACCGGGACAGCAGGTCCGCGTGGGCGCAGTGGGGGCGGGCAGTGGGGGGCGGGCAGTGGGGGCGGGCAGTGGGGGCCGGGCAGTGGGGGGGGCAGTGGGGGGCCGGGCAGTGGGGGCCGGGCAGTGGGGGGGTGGGCAGTGGGGGGCTGTGGGGGCAGTGGGGGGCGTGGGCGCCCTCACCGGGACAGCAGGTCCGCGTGGGCGCAGTGGGGGGGGCAGTGGGGGCCGTGGGGGCAGTGGGGGGCGTGGGGGCCCTCACCGGGACAGCAGGTCTGCGTGGGTGCAGTGGGGAGCAGTGGGGGGCAGTGGGGGGGCCGTGGGGGCCGTGGGAGCCCTCACCGGGACAGCAGGTCCGCATGGGCGCAGTGGGGGGCGGGCAGTGGGGGGCGGGCAGTGGGGGGCGGGCAGTGGGGGCCGTGGGGGCAGTGGGGGCAGTGGGGGGCGTGGGGGCCCTCACCGGGACAGCAGGTCTGCGTGGGCGCAGTGGGGGGGGCAGTGGGGGCCGTGGGGGCCGTGGGGGGCTGAGGGGGCCCTCACCGGGACAGCAGGTCCGCGTGGGCGCAGTGGGGGGGCAGTGGGGGCCGTGGGGGGCGTGGGGGCCCTCACCGGGACAGCAGGTCCGCGTGGGCGCAGTGGTCGGACAGCTTGCAGAGGAAGGAGCGGGGCTCCAGCACGAAGGTGGGCAGTGCCACGTGGGCCAGGTCCATGCCCGGCCGCAGCTGCCTCAGCAGCAGCCACACCAGCCCCCGGTGCTCCTCCGGCTCCGGCTGCTCCTGGGCCGCGGCGCCCGGCTGCCGGAGGGGGCGTCAGGGCGGCCGGGGGACCCTCTCCCGCTGTCGCCGCCCAGGCCCAGCCCCTCACACTGCTGCCTCCCTCCCTGCCCACTGGCTGCCCCAGCGCAGCCCACCTGGCCCCCCACATCCTCAGCCTGAGCTCGGGGCCCTCGCCAGCTCCCGGCCCCCCAGACCCCCGTCCCTGCTCCCGGCCCCTCAGACCCCCGTCCCTGCTCCCGGCCCCCCAGACCCCCGTCCCTGCTCCCGGCCCCCCAGACCCCCGTCCCTGCTCCCGGCCCCTCAGACCCCCGTCCCTGCTCCTGGCCCCCCAGACCCCCGTCCCTGCTCCCGGCCCCCCAGACCCCCCGTCCCTGCTCCCGGCCCCGGGGCCCTGCCTCTCCTCAGGGACCCCGGGCGGCCTGGGGCGGGGGGGACGGGTGGGGTGACGGGTGGGGGGACGGGTGGGGTGATGGGTGGGGGGAGGGGTGGGGTGATGGGTGGGGAGACGGGTGGGGTGACCGGTAGGAGGACGGGTGGGGGGACGGGTGGGGGGACGGGTGGGGGGTGGGGGGACGGGTGGAGTGACGGGTGGGGGGACGGGTGGGGGGACGGGTGGGGGGACGGGTGGGGTGACGGGTGGGAGGTGGGGGGGCGGGTGGGGTGACGGGTGGGGTGACGGGTGGGGGGTCGCGGTGGGGGACGGGTGGGGGGACGGGTGGGGGGACGGGTGGGGTGACGGGGGGGTGACGGGTGGGGTGACGGGGGGTGACGGGGGGGTGACGGGGGGGACGGGGAGGGACGGGGGGGAGGGGGGGGATGCGGTGGGGGACGGGGGGGGAAAGGTGGGGCGTCGTGGTGGGGGGACGGGGGGGGGACGGGGGGACGGGGGGGGAGGGGACGGGTGGGGGGACGGGGGGGCTCGGGGCAGCTCTCACCTCCCCCAGCTCCTCGTGGGGCTGCTCCACGTAGGTGGTCCCTCGAGGGCCGGGGGCGCCCGGGGCCTGGGACAGGTCACTGCGGCTCCTCTGGCTGAGGTCCGGGGCCTCGGGCTCCGAGTCCTCGCCCGCCTCCCGCTCCGACCGGTCCGAGAAGGCGTCGTTCTCCAGGGCCGACCCGTTCAGCCTGCGGCAGCCCACCCGGGCACCTTACCCCCGGCTCCCCACCCGGCACCCCACCCGGCACCCCCACCCGGACACCCCACCCCAGGCACCCCACCCGGCACCCCACCCCGGGCACCCCACCCAGGCACCCCACCCGGGCACCTTACCCCCGGCACCCCTATCCCAGGCACCTTACCCCCGGCTCCCCACACTGGTACCCCACCCGGGCACCTTACCCCCAGCACCCCACCCGGGCACCTTACCCCCGGCTCCCCACACTGGCACCCCACCCGGCACCCCTATCCCAGGCACCTTACCCCAGGCACCCCACCCAGGCACCTTACCCCTGGCACCCCCACCTGGCACCCCATCCTGGCACCCCCACCCAGCACCCCACCCAGGCACCTTACCCCTGGCACCCCCACCTGGCACCCCATCCTGGCACCCCCACCCAGCACCCCACCCAGGCACCTTACCCCCGGCACCCCACACTGGCACCCCACACTGGCACCTGTATCCCAGGCACCTTACCTCCAGCACCCCACCCTGGGCACCCCACCCGGACACCTTACCCCCGGCTCCCCACCCGGCACCCCATCCGGCACCCCCACCCGGACACCCCACCCCAGGCACCCCACCCGGGCACCTTACCCCCGGCACCCCACACTGGCACCTTACCCCCAGCACCCCACCCGGGCACCTTACCCCCGGCACCCCACACTGGTACCCCACCCGGCACCCCACCCAGGCACCCCACCCAGGCACCCCACCCGGCACCCCACACTGGTACCCCACCCAGGCACCTTACCCCCGGCACCCCACACTGGTACCCCACCCGGCACCCCACCCAGGCACCCCACCCGGCACCCCACACTGGCACCCCTATCCCAGGCACCTTACCCCCGGCACCCCACACTGGTACCCCACCCAGGCACCTTACCCCCAGCACCCCACCCAGGCACCTTACCCCCAGCACCCCACCCGGGCACCTTACCCCCGGCACCCCACACTGGCACCCCTATCCCAGGCACCCCACACTGGTACCCCACCCAGGCACCTTACCCCCGGCACCCCACACTGGCACCCCACCCGGCACCCCTATCCCAGGCACCTTACCCCTGGCACCCCCACCTGGCACCCCATCCTGGCACCCCCACCCAGCACCCCACCCAGGCACCTTACCCCCGGCACCCCACACTGGCACCCCACCCGGCACCCCTATCCCAGGCACCTTACCCCTGGCACCCCCACCTGGCACCCCATCCTGGCACCCCCACCCAGCACCCCACCCAGGCACCTTACCCCCGGCACCCCACACTGGCACCCCACACTGGCACCTGTATCCCAGGCACCTTACCTCCAGCACCCCACCCCGGACACCCCACCCAGACACCCCACCCCGGGCACCCCACCCGGCACCCCCACCCGGGCACCCCACCCCGGGCACCCCACCCGGCACCCCCACCCGGACACCCCACCCGGACACCCCACCCCGGACACCCCACCCGGACACCCCACCCCGGGCACCCCCACCCCGGGCACCCCCACCCGGACACCCCACCCGGACACCCCACCCGGCACCCCCACCTCAGGAACTCCCCACCGGGCGCCCCTCGCTGGGTTTACTTTCTAATGTAAGTTAATTCCAGAGGAAGGAGAGGGAGAGAGCGGCGGCTGGGCCCTGACCCCTGACCCCTGGCTCCGGGGGCGCCCAGGCTGAGCCGGCCGGCACTGGGGCACCGGGCTCCCGTCCCCTCCAGCGGGAGCCTGCCCAGCGCGCCCGAGGCCCTGCCCCCACCCAGGCGTGTGGGTCCGGGGACTCGGGCTGGCCACGCCGCGCCCACTCACGGGAGCAGGTCCGGGTGGTGGGTGGCGGCCGAGGGCGGCAGCCCGCAGAGCGAGGAGGGCGACCCGTCGGGCGAGGACCCGGGCTCCTGGTCGCTGCCCGGCCGGCTGAGCCGCAGGAGGCTGGAGCAGCGCAGGGCCAGCTCCAGGGCGTCCAGCCAGCAGCGGCCTGGGGGCGGGGGGGACCGGGTGTGAGCCCCGCAGCCGCTCCCCACCCCCTCCTCACCGGCGTCCTGCCCCGGAGCCCTGCCCATCCACCCGCTGCCCCGCCCGGCCCAGGGGGCCACCCCCACCCCAGTCCCCGTCCCCCCAACCTCCCCCACCCCAGTCCCCATCCCCCCAATCTCCCCCACCCCCCAACAGGTCGCGGGAGTCACGGGGGTCGCGGGGGTCATGGGGGTCGCGGGGGTCATGGGGGTCGCGGGGGTCATGGGGGTCGTGGGGGTCATGCAGGGTCATGGGGGTCATGGGGGTCACGGGGTCGCGGGGTCGCGGGGTCGCGGGGACCTGCCGAGCAGGCGGACTCACCGTCGGACTCGGAGGCGGCCCTGAAGATCAGGTAGCTGCTGGGCAGGGGCTGTGTGATGGAGCCCACGCTCTCGCCTCTGGGGCCCTGGGAGGGCACAGACCAGGTCACCCGACAGCCCGGGCGGCGAAGCACGCGGCCGGTCACCGGCCTCTCGCACACGGGCCTCCCCGGCCTCGGGGTCCCTGGGGGCCGCCCCGAGGTGCTGGCTCTGAGCTCCCGACGCCCGGCCCGGCTACACCGGGACCTCAGCGGCAGGGGGCACCCGTGTTGTGTGGGTTGGGGTGCATCCTCGCTGGAGGGTACTTTCCCCATCGGTTTTAGAGAGCGGGGAGGGGGAGGGGAGCAGAGGAAAGAGAAACTCCGATGGGAGAGCATCGACTGCTGCCTCCCGCACGCCCCCGGAGCCGGAACCGAGGGCGTGCCCTTGCCCGGATCCAAGCCTCGGCCCTCCGTCTGCGGGTCGGCGCTCCGGCCACTGAGCGAGCTGGCCAGGGTGACAGCTACCTCCTTTAAAAGCGCCATTGGGACACGCTCGTCCTGAAAGAGCCCGCGTCTGTCCGAACCCTGTAACTGGCTCCCCGGCGAGCTCTGGCCCTGAGCCCAGAGTCCCTGGGGCGGGGGCGGGGCTGGGAGCCGCCCGCCGTGGCCACGCCTCCGCCTCCAGGCACCTGTGGCCGTGACCTGTGGCCACTAGGCCTGAGCCCCACGGGCCCGCCACCCCCAGAGCAGGACCACAGCTGACACCACTGAGACGTACCCCAGCCACCCCGAACCCTCCCCGGGGTCCTGGTGCCTCCCGGGCCCGCCCCCCCTCCACCCCGTCCCCCCTCTCCACCCCGTCCCCTCCCTCCACCCCGTCCCCCCGCTCCACCCCGTCCCCCCTCCACCCCGTCCCCTCCCCGGGGTCCTGGTGCCTCCCGGGCCCGCCCCCCCTCCACCCCGTCCCCTCCCTCCACCCCGTCCCCCCCCTCCACCCCGTCCCCCCCCTCCACCCCGTCCCCCCCCTCCACCCCGTCCCCTCCCCAGGGTCCTGGTGCCTCCCTGGCCCGCCCCCAGCCCGCGGGCACCTTCACGGCCCACACGGACTGGTCCAGCGGGTGGAAGAGCTTGAAGCAGAAGCCGTCCTTCTTGGAGGGCCGCTCCAGCAGCCGGCAGCACTGCAGCAGCACCGTGCCCACCCACTGGCCCACGCCCGGCGTCTTGTAGATGAGCAGCGCGCCCGGCTTCAGCACGCACCACAGCTTGGTCCAGCCCTTCAGCGTGCCCCGGACCTGCGGGCGGGCGGGCGGGGTCAGGGCAGGGCACGGGGTCCCCCGGTCTGCGGGCGGGCGGGCTCAGGGCAGGGCACGGGGTCCCCCGGTCTGCGGGCAGGCGGGGTCAGGGCAGGGCACGGGGTCCCCCGGTCTGCGGGCAGGCGGGCTCAGGGCAGAGCACGGGGACCGTCTGGGGCGGGCGGGGTCAGGGCAGGGTACGGGGACCGTCTGGGGCAGGCGGGGTCAGGGCAGAGCACGGGGGCCCCCGTCTGGGGCGGGCGGGGTCAGGCCAGGGCACAGGGGCCCCCGTCTGGGGCGGGCGGGGTCATGGCAGGGCACGGGGCCCCCGTCTGGGGCGGGCGGGGTCAGGCCAGGGCACGGGGCCCCCGTCTGGGGCGGGAGGGGTCATGGCAGGGCACGGGGCCCCCGTCTGGGGCGGGTGGGCTCAGGCCAGGGCACTGGGCCCCCGTCTGGGGCGGGCGGGCTCAGGGCAGGGCACGGGGTCCCCCGGTCTGTGGGCAGGCGGGGTCAGGGCAGAGCACGGGGACCGTCTGGGGTGGGCGGGGTCAGGGCAGAGCACGGGGCCCCCGTCTGGGGCGGGCGGGGTCAGGGCAGGGCACAGGGACCGTCTGGGGCGGGCGGGGTCAGGGCAGGGCACGGGGACCGTCTGGGGCGGGCGGGGTCAGGGCAGGGCACGGGGCCCCCGTCTGGGGCGGGCGGGGGCAGGCCAGGGCACGGGGCCCCCGGTCTGCGGGCAGGCGGGGTCAGGGCAGGGCACGGGGTCCCCGTCTGGGGCAGGCGGGGTCAGGGCAGGGCACGGGGACCGTCTGGGGCGGGCGGGCTCAGGGCAGGGCACGGGGTCCCCCGATCTGTGGGCGGGCGGGCTCAGGGCAGGGCACGGGGTCCCCCGATCTGTGGGCAGGCGGGCTCAGGGCAGGGCACGGGGACCGTCTGGGGCAGGCGGGGTCAGGGCAGGGCACGGGGACCGTCTGGGGCAGGCGGGGTCAGGGCAGGGCACGGGGCCCCCGTCTGGGGCGGGCGGGCTCAGGGCCTGGGAGGCAGGGGCCCAGCATCGGGCGGCTCAGAGGCGGGCAGAGCAGGTGGGGCTCCGGCTGCAGGCAGAGGCCTTTACTTTTCCTCTTTTAGGTGTAGTTTTTATGGATGTCAGAGCGGAAGGGAGAGGGAGTTAGAAACATCCATCAGCTGCCTCCTGCAGGCCCCACACTGGGACTGAGCCCGCACCCCAGGCCTGTGCCTCCTGGTTCATAGGTCGATGCTCAGCCGCTGAGCCACGCGGCCGGCGGTTGGAGACTCGGTATTGGCCATTTTTCCTCTCGTGGTAAACATGGCTCCCATTTGTGCCAACACAGAGAAGGCCAAGGCGGCCCTCTGGCCCATGACCAGCCCCGTCTGGCTGACTCTCCTCTCCCCCGCACCCCGGGCCTGTGCCCTGGCCGGATGACCCCTGACCTCCTGGTTCACAGGTCGACGTGGACGGGACCGCCAGGCCCGCCTACCTTCAGGCTGTCGGCCATGATGACCACGCGGGGGTCGGTCAGGGCGCTGAGCAGCTGCTTGGTGGCGCGCTTCTTCTCCTGCCGGTAGTTCTCCTTCTGCACCTGCTCAGCCCGCCAGCAGTCAGGGCACGGCGGGCCTGCCCCCGGCTCCCGACTCCCGGCCCCCGGCCCCCAGCTCCCGGCCCCCAGCTCCTGGCCCCCGCCCCCGGCCCCTGGCTCCCAGCCCCCGACTCCCGGCCCCCGGCCCCCAGCCCCAACTCCCGGCCCCCGGCCCCCAGCCCCCGGCCCCCAGCTCCCGGCCCCCAGCTCTTGGCCCCCGGCGCCCACAGAGCCCACACCGTTCGCCCGGAGCAGGGACAGGGATGGGGGGGGTGGAGGTGGCGGCCGGGTCTGCCCCCTCTGGCAGGTGGGCATGGCCTCACGCCCAGGTGCCCATTCACCCACAAAGGGCACACCTGCCTCCCCCTGCACCCACCTTAAGAGTCTCCTTCCTGGCGGCCTTGGCTGTGGGGGACACACACTCCCGGTCGGACCCGTTGCACAGCCGGCACTCCGCCTGCAAGACCGGGAGGGGCGGGAGCAGGCATCGGCGGGCTGGGCAGAGGGCGGCAGGGGACCCTGACACGCACCCCTACAGACAGACCGGGAGGGGCGGGAGCAGGCATCGGCGGGCTGGGCAGAGGGCAGCAGGCGGTCCCCGTGGCGGGCCCTCTAATGGGGTCCCCGTGATGGGCTCTCCAATGGGGTCCCCGTGATGGGCTCTCCAATGGGGTCCCCGTGATGGGCTCTCCAATGGGGTCCCCGTGGCCGGGCTCTCCAATGGGGTCCCCGTGGCCGGGCCCTCCAATGGGGTCCCCGTGGCCGGGCCCTCTAATGGGGTCCCCGTGGCCGGGCCCTCCAATGGGGTCCCCGTGGCCGGGCCCTCTAATGGGTCCCCGTGGCGGGTGGGAACTCACCGGTGGCAGCTTCCAGGCAGAGCCGGGTGTCGGGGGCCGCTCCTCCCGGGTCAGCGAGGGGCCGTTGTGCTCCCCGTCCGTCCCTGGGGGGGAGCCCGTGGGGGAGCCGCGCAGCGGCAGCCTGGCTGCCCCCGGGGCCGCCGTGGGAGGCAGGCAGCCTGGGGGGGGGGAGCCATGTGAGGTGGTGGCACTGCCTCCTCCCAGCCTGGGCACTCCCAGCTCCCCTCCCCTGCCCGAGAGACAGCTGGCCGGAGGCAGGAGGGGCCCCGGCCTGCACAGCCCTGGCTGAGGCCCCCCAACCAGGCCCCGCAACCAGGCCCCCTGACCAGCCCCCCCGAACCAGGCCCCTAACCAGGCCCCCCCAACCAGGCCCCTGACCAGCCCCCTAACCAGGCCCCCCCAACCAGGCCCCTGACCAGACCCCCTGACCAGACCCCCCGGACCAGGCCCCCTCACCAGCCCCCTGACCAGCCCCCTGACCAGCCCCCCTGGACCAGGCCCCCGGACCAGCCCCCTGACCAGCCCCCTGACCAGCCCCCCCGGACCAGGCCCCCTCACTAGCCCCCTGACCAGCCCCCTGACCAGCCCCCCCGGACCAGGCCCCCTCACTAGCCCCCTGACCAGCCACCCCCCGGGCCAGGCCCCCTCACCAGCCCCCTGACCAGCCCCCTGACCAGCCCCCGGACCAGCCCCCCAAACAGGCCGCTGACCTGGGCTGAGGGGGTCGGGCTCATTCTCGCCGTCGCCGAGGAGCGGGGTGCGGGCCAGCCGCCGGGGCGCGGGCTTCGGGGGGGCGGCGGGCGGGCAGAGCGAGAGGCGGCGCTGCAGGGCGGCCTCCTCCTTCATGGCCCGGGCGCTGGGCGGCCTCTGGAGGGACGGGGGTGGGGGCGGCGTCAGCCGGGGGCGCAGGCCGGAGTCAGGCTGAGGGCCAGGGGTCCCAGGCAGGGGCGTCTCAGAGAGGGGCCTGCAGGTCAGAGCGCAGCGTCGGTCCGGGGCCCCCCCGCCCTGGCTGGCTGCGGACCCTGGCCCCACGACCGCCCTGAGGTGGCAGGGCCGCCCCTGCCAGCACCGCCTGGGGGGAGTGCGATGGGGAACAGCCCTGGCACAGACCCAGAGCGGGGGCGAGCGGCCATGACAGCCTCCTGCCCGCCTGCACCCCGTCCAGCCCGCCCCTTCCTCGGAGGGAAACGCCGGCCGGAGACGGCCCAGGAGCGCCCACAGGTGTGCCCCGCGCCCACTCAGTCAGCTTCCACTCCAGGGCGAGCTCCCTCCCCGCCCAGCAGAGGGAGCCCCCTCCCCGCGCAGCCCGCCTCTCCCCACCGGCTCCCTCACAGCCCAGCCCCCGGGGCGGGAGGGGGTGACATGGACAGTTGAGGGTCCCGTCCCCACCACTCAGCCTGCTTCCTAGACGGGAAAGGCCCGGCTCCGGAGTGAAGGCCTGGCCCTGTGGACGCGCCTGTGGGTGTGGGGAGCGGGGACCCGTCCCCCTGTGGCCTGTCCACTCCGCTGGACGGACGTGCTCCGAGCCATGCCCTGCCCCTGCCGCCTCCCGGCGCTTCCTGCCAGGCCGGGACAATGGCCACTTTCTCCCTGGCCGGCCGGTGGGCGGGTGCAGACAGCCTTCCTGTGACCGCGGGCGGGCGGGCGGCGGGGGGGGGGGGGGGAGGGCTGCGGGAGTGGGCAGGGTGGCACAGGGTGTCCTGTGCCTGGTGGCTCCCTCAGCAGCTCCCAGGCCTCCGCTGTGCCCACTGCCCGGGTCAGAGGGAGGGCTCCAGGCTGCAGCGAGGCCAGGCTGGCCCCAGCCCCGCTCCCTCGTCCGTCCTGCCACCCATCCTGTCGCCTTGGGGGGGACGCATTCCTCAGAGGCTGGGATTTGGGCCCAAAGTCACAGCTAATTGACAGTGCCCACGCCTGAGCCCAGGTGGGCTAATGACACAGCCATGTAACCATCCATCTACCCACCATCCATCTACCCACTACCCATCCATCCATCTACAATATCTACCCACCATCCATCCACTCACCCATCTCTCCATCCATCCATCCATCCATCCATTCACTCACCCATCCATCCACTCAGCCATCCATCCATCCATCTACCCCCCATCCATCCATCCACCACCCATCCATCCATTCACCCATCCATCCATCCATCCATCTACCCACCATCCATCTATCCACTCACCCATCCATTCATCCATCCATCCACCATCCACCCATCCATCCATCCATCTATCCCACATCCATCCATCCACCACCCATCCATCCACTCACCCATCCACCCATCCATCTACCCACCATCCATCCATCCACTCACCCATCCATCCACTCACCCATCCATCCATCCACCATCCATCCATCCATCCATCCACCATCCATCCATTCACCCACCATCCATCTACCCACCATCCATCCATCCACTCACCCATCCATCCACTCACCCATCCATCTATCCACCATCCATCCATCCATCCATCCACCATCCATCCATTCACCCACCATCCATCTACCCACCATCCATCCATCCACTCACCCATTCATCCACTCACCTATCCATCCATCCATCCATCTACCCATCGCTCACCCATTCATCATCCCTCCGCCCACTGGCCTATCCACCTACCCAGCCTCCAGGCACCCACTCATCTCTCTACCCATCCACTCACCTGCCCATAACCCATCTGCCCCCCATCCATTAATCATCCACCCCACCATCCATCTACCCATCCACCCATTCATATACCCATCCACCCATCCATCTATCCATCCTTCCATCCATTTAGTCACCCATCCATCTACCCACCCACCCATCCATCCACCCACCCATCCACCCACCCATTCACTCATCCATCTACCTATCCATCCATCCATCTACCCATTCATCCACCCACCATCCATCTGCCCATCCATCCACCCATCTGCCTATCTTTCATCTACCTATCATCTATCCATCCATCCATCATCCATCTGCTTGTCCATCCATCCATCTGCCCATCTATCTGCCTATCCATCCATCCACCACCCATCCATCTATCCATCTACCCCCCATCCATCCATCCACCATCCATCCATCTGCCTATCTCCCATCTATCCACCATCCATCCATCCATCCATCCATCTGTCCGTCCGTCCGTCCATCCATCCATCATCCATCTGCCTATCTCCCATTTATCCACCATCTCCCCGTCAATCCTCCCCTCCCTTCCTCCTTCTGTGGCTCCTTCTAGCCAGCCCCCAGCACCTGACTTCCCTTCTTCCCACCTCCTTCCATTCACCCGATAATCAGACCCCAATGGCTGACCGAAGGCACGGAAAGACCCAATTCGAATGCGACAAGGTGGGTGAGGTGAAGCCCTCTCCCCAGGGCCCCTCGTGCTGGGAGCACAGGAGCCGCCGTCCCCTGCGATGTCCTGGTTCTCCACCCCCTGCTCCTCCGCCACCTCACACCTCACCGACACCCCTCGGCCCCAGGGCACCTGCCCTGCCCTCCTGACCCCACCCCTGCTCACACCGCCCACCTCACCGGCTCCCCCTCTGCCCAGGGCACCTGCCTGCCCTCCTGACCCCACCCCTGCTCCTCCGCCACCACCCACCTCACCGGCTCCCCCTCTGCCCAGGGCACCTGCCCTGCCCTCCTGACCCCACCCCTGCTCCTCCGCCACCTCACCGGCACCCCCTCCGCCCAGGGCACCTGCCTGCCCTGCTGACCGGCCGGGCTCCTGGAACCCCAGTTTCCACACGGAGCTGAGCACGACTCTTCCCAGGGGCTGTGCTCCTCTCACAGTGGGGACCCCCCCGACCCCGCCCTGGACGCCCACCTTCAGGCCACAATCAGGTCCCTGTGCCCGGGTCAGGGCTGCCAGGCCGTGGGCATCCGCTGCCGCCGGAATTCCCGGGGCCTGGGCTCCGGCTCCTCCGAGAAGGAATGGCATCCCACCGCCCACCTGCAGGCGGGGTCCTGGACCCTCTGACCACACCCTCTGACCACACCCTCTGACCACCCTCCGGCCATGGCGCCCTCAGGGAGCCTCTGACCACACCCTCTGACCACACCCTCTGACCACACCCTCTGACCACCCTCTGACCACCCTCTGACCACACCCTCTGACCACACCCTCTGACCACCCTCTGACCACACCCTCTGACCACCCTCTGACCACACCCTCTGACCACCCTCTGACCACACCCTCTGACCACACCCTCTGACCACCCTCTCTGACCACACCCTCTGACCACCCTCTGACCACACCCTCTGACCACACCCTCTGACCACACCCTCTGACCACCCTCTGACCACACCCTCTGACCACCCTCTGACCACACCCTCTGACCACACCCTCTGACCACACCCTCTGACCACACCCTCTGACCACCCTCCGGCCATGGCGCCCTCAGGGAGCCTCTGACCACACCCTCTGACCACACCCTCTGACCACACCCTCTGACCACACCCTCTGACCACACCCTCTGACCGCACCCTCTGACCACACCCTCTGACCGCACCCTCTGACCACACCCTCTGACCACACCCTCTGACCACCCTCTGACCACACCCTCTGACCACCCTCTGACCACACCCTCTGACCACCCTCTGACCACACCCTCTGACCACACCCTCTGACCACCCTCTGACCACACCCTCTGACCACCCTCTGACCACACCCTCTGACCACACCCTCTGACCACACCCTCTGACCACACCCTCTGACCGCACCCTCTGACCACACCCTCTGACCGCACCCTCTGACCACACCCTCTGACCACACCCTCTGACCACCCTCTGACCACCCTCTGACCACACCCTCTGACCACACCCTCTGACCACCCTCTGACCACACCCTCTGACCACCCTCTGACCACACCCTCTGACCACACCCTCTGACCACCCTCTCTGACCACACCCTCTGACCACCCTCTGACCACACCCTCTGACCACACCCTCTGACCACACCCTCTGACCACACCCTCTGACCACACCCTCTGACCACACCCTCTGACCACACCCTCTGACCACCCTCTGACCACACCCTCTGACCACCCTCTGACCACCCTCTGACCACACCCTCTGACCACACCCTCTGACCACCCTCTGACACCCCCTCTGACCACACCTCTGACCCACCCTCTGACACACCCTCTGGACCACCCCTCTACCACCCTCTTGCCCACCTTCTGACCACACCCTCTGACCACAACCCTCTGACCACCCACCCTCTGACCCACACCCTCTGACCACCCCCTCTGACCACACCTCTGACCACCCTCTGACCACACCCTCGGACCACACCCTCTGACCACCCTCTGACCACACCCTCTGACCCACACCCTCTGACCACCCTCTGACCACACCCTCTTACCACCCTCTGACCGCACCCTCTGACCACACCCTCTGACCACACCCTCTGACCACACCCTCTGACCACCCTCTGACCACACCCTCTGACCACACCCTCTGACCGCCCTCCGGCCATGGCGCCCTAGGGCCCGGGAGCGGCCAGCCTGCCTCTGGGCCCTGTGGTCAGGGGGGTTTGCTCCGGGGCTGGCAGAGGCCACGGCAGCGGACAGTGTGGGCGCTGCCCCTGCCCACGGCGGCCAGCGGCGTTCTGACCGGGACAGGCGGGCCCAGCTGTGCCCGAGGGAGGTGGACGGGGCTCCGGGCAGCGCCGACGTGGCCGGGCCCCAGAGCCGCCTCTGGCGGGCAGACACGGTGCCAGGCCCCGCGCCCACGCTGCCTGCGGTGCACTCCACGCGGAAGGCGGGCGCTTGCCTCTCTGCCCGCCACCGCCGTGGGAGGGGCAGGCCGGGGAAGGACAGACAGCTCCGCCGGTCAGGGGCCGCTCCGTCCAGACTCGCTCAGGCCCTAAGGCCGGGGTCACGGGGGCAGAGAAGGCCACGCAGGCCTGAGCCACCCCGCTCCCTGCGCCCACCCTGCGCCCGGCCGCCACGGGGGGGTGGGGGGGGGTCCCGATGCGCCAGCGGCCTGAGCAGCCCCGGGGCCCGGGGCCTGGGCACAGCGCCGGCGGAGCCCAGACTGGGGTTCAGGGGGCCTGGGCGCGTCCCATGATGCACTGCCCGGAGAGGCGAGGGGGTCAGACACCGCCATCGCGGCCGGCGTGCGGAGGCCAGGCCCCGCGGGGAAGAGACCGGCCATGCCCGGCCCCAGAGGTGGTGCAGCCTCAGGTCCGGGGCCCCTGCAGGGAGGGGGTGCCGAGGGCGGGCGGGAGAGGGTCCGGCCGGTCCGGCTGGGGCGTCCCGGACCAGGCGGCTGAGTGGCGGAGCCGGGAGAGAGGCAGACGCGCGTGGCCTGCGCAGGACACGACGGCCATTATCGCGAGATTCTCAGCAAACTCAGCGCGGCCACGTGGCTGTGGGTGAGGCAGCCCCTAGCCCCCGCCCACCTGGCCTCCTGACCCACACGGACCAGCGGCCAGCTCAGCGCCGTGGGGAGCAGCTGGCACCGCCCACGAGCCACTTCCTCTGCCACAACGCCCAGCCGGGCTCCCGGCGCGGCCCTGAGCAGGCTGACCATGGCGGCCAGCCCAGCGGCCCCGGCTGGCCCAGTGGCCCAGCCCAGCCGCCCCAGCCCAGCCGCCCAGCCCAGGGGCCCCGGCTGGCCCAGTGGCCCAGCCCAGCAGCCCAGCCCAGCCGCCCAGCCCAGCCGCCCAGCCCAGCGGCCGCAGCCCAGCCGCCCAGCCCAGCCGCCCAGCCCAGCAGCCCAGCCCAGCCGCCCAGCCGCCCAGCCCAGCCGCCCAGCCCAGCGGCCCCAGCCCAGCCGCCCAGCCCAGCCGCCCAGCCGCCCAGCCCAGCCGCCCATCCCAGTGGCCCAGCCCAGCAGCCCCATCCCAGCCGCCCAGCCCAGTGGCCCCGGCTGGCCCAGTGGCCCAGCCCAGCAGCCCAGCCCAGCCGCCCAGCCCAGCCGCCCAGCCCAGCCGCCCAGCCCAGCGGCCGCAGCCCAGCCGCCCAGCCCAGCCGCCCAGCCCAGCTGCCCAGCCCAGCAGCCCAGCCCAGCCGCCCAGCCGCCCAGCCCAGCCGCCCAGCCCAGCCGCCCAGCCCAGCCGCCCAGCCCAGCAGCCCAGCCCAGCCGCCCAGCCGCCCAGCCCAGCCGCCCAGCCCAGCGGCCTCAGCCCAGCCGCCCAGCCCAGCCGCCCAGCCGCCCAGCCCAGCCGCCCAGCCCAGCCGCCCAGCCGCCCAGCCCAGCGGCCGCAGTGTGCTGTTTGGATGTTCTCGGCCGTGGGCCCGGCAGGAGGGGGGGAGACGGAGTACAGGGGGTGCCAGGAGCCCAGCCAGGAGCCGGGGACCGCCCGCTCTCCCAGCCCTGGGCCTGCGCCCACACCTGCACAGGACACGGGTTTGGGCCCCGGGCGACCTCACGCCACGTCATGAAGCCCCTCCTGCCCCCCACGGAGGGCACGCCGGCCTGTGCGTCCTCCCTGCAGGCAGCTGTTTCCTTTTCTTTCTTTTTTATTTTTATTTTTTTATATTTTATTGTTTTTTTACAGAGAGGAAGGGAGAGAGATAGTTAGAAACATCGATCAGCTGCCTCCTGCACACCCTGCACTGGGCAACCAAGGTGCATGCCCTGACCGGAATCGAACCTGGGACCCTTCAGGCTGATGCTCTATCCACTGAGCCACACGGCCCCGGCTCCTTTTCTTTCTTTTTTAAAAAAAATACATTTTTATTGATGTCAGAGAGGAAGGGAGAGGGAGACCGAGAGGAACATCAATGATGAGGAGAATCACGGATCGGCTGGATCGCCCCCCTGGGGTTCGAGCCTGCACCCGGGCCTGTGCCCCGACCTCCTTGAATCAAAACTGACCTCCAGGTTCCCAGGTCACCGCTTGGCCCTTGAGCCGTGCCGGCCGGGAAGTGGCCTTGCTGTGCTCAGGTCCCTCCTGGCTCCGCGAGGGAGAACCGCGAGGGCAGGAGCGGCCAGCCGGGCTCACCCAGCCCGCGGGGTCGCCCCGCCGCTGAGCTGGCCGCCTCCTGGGGCCGGGCCTGTGAGCCTGGGCCCAGCTGGGCCTGGCAGAGCCGGGCAGAGGGGGCCCAGGCCGGTGTCCCACACGCCCTGACCACAGGGGCCTGCCGGGGCTGGACACGGCTCCTGTCTGCTCGCCCTGAGCCCTCGGCCCAGCGATGGCCACGGGGAGGCAGGTCCGTGGGGGCGGGCGGAGGGCCGCCCGGGAGCCGGGACCTTGCGCCCAGGGCCCGCGGCCTTCCCACCGACAGCCGGATGCCGGGGAACCGGCCACCAGGGAATCGAGTCCCGTGGGGCCGAGGGAGACACGCCGAGGATGGTGCTGCTCACAGGTGAGGCCTGCTGGTCGGCTGGTGGCGGGTGGACGCCGGCCGGGGCCCTGCAGACGGTGCAAAGCTCGGTGCCGCATACTGAGTGCCACAGCCACACCGAGCGGCCGGGGCCCCGCCGAGGACTGGGGGTGTCCGCCTGTGAGCCCAGGCCCCCCCAGAGGACTGGGGGTGTCTGTGTGTGAGCCCAGGGGAGGACTGGGGGTGTCTGCCTGTGAGCCCAGGCCCCCCCAGAGGACTGGGGGTGTCTGTGTGTGAGCCCAGGGCCACCCCCCCCTCCGAGGACTGGGGGTGTCTGCCGGTGAGCCCAGGCCCCCCCAGAGGACTGGGGGTGTCTGCCCGGGGGCCCAGGCCCTGCCAAGGACTGGGGGTGTCTGTGTGTGAGCCCAGGGCCACCCCCCCTCCGAGGACTGGGGGTGTCTGCCTGTGAGCCCAGGCCCTGCCAACGCTGGGGGTGTCTGCCCGGGGGCCCAGGCCCCCCCAGAGGACTGGGGGTGTCTGCCCGGGGGCCCAGGCCCTGCCAAGGACTGGGGGTGTCTGTGTGTGAGCCCAGGCCCCCCCAGAGGATGGGGGTGTCTGTGTGTGAGCCCAGGCCCCCACAGAGGATGGGGGTGTCTGTGTGTGAGCCCAGGGCCACCCCCCCCTCCGAGGACTGGGGGTGTCTGTGTGTGAGCCCAGGCCCCCCCAGAGGATGGGGGTGTCTGTGTGTGAGCCCAGGGGAGGACTGGGGCTCCTCCTCAAGTGTGAGCCTCCTCTTCCCGACTGCGGAGCCGTCTCCAGGCTGCAGGCAGCGAGGGGGGAGGGCACTGCACCCCAGGGGGGCACAGGACACAGGACAAGACTGTCTATCAGGGCGGGCGGGGGCGGGGCGGGGAGGCCCAGGGCCCACCAGCCCCCTGCAGACAGGCGGTGCTGAGGAATGCTCCGGGCTCCGGCCCAGGGGCCGTGTACACAGCAGGTGCTCAGCGACCCTGAGGTCGCGCCCTCTCACCTTCACAGCTCTCCGCGGGCAAGAACAGGTCGGGGCGCCAGGCGGGAGGCGTCTCAGGGAGCCTGGGCTCCGTCCCCCTGGAGCGCACCCAGGGGTGTGGGCTGTGACCTTCCAGAACCTTCCCCGCTGCCTTCTGCTGGCCAATGCTGGGCGTGTCCTGGGCCCGCCCGGCTGGAGGGTCGCTCTCCCCGGTGCCCCTGCCGGCTGCTGCCATGGCGGGTGTGAGGGGGGGACGGCACAGGGTCTGCCCGCCGCCCGGAGAGCAGGCGGCCCGCGCTTGGCCCCTCGGTGTCCGGCCGCCTGCCCCTCTGCCTGTGTACGGTTCCCGTGGCGCCGGAGGAGGCCCGGCCTCTGTGCCAAGGTCTCGGGGCGGCGACGGCAGGAGAATCCCACCGGAGCCTCCAGGGTGCGGCTCAGGCTGAGCATCGACCTGCGAGCCAGAGTCAGGGCTCCACCCCAGGGGGCGTGCGGGAGGCAGTCGATCCATGACCCTCTGACCATGGATGTCTCTCTCTCCCCCTCTCCCTGCCTCTTGCAAACCAATAAAAATATAAAAAAGAAAGGAAAGGGAAGGGAAGCATCAGCACAGAGACGCGCAGCCCTGTGAGCCTGCGTCCCTCCGGGCACCAGGGTCACGGCCGGCTACGGGGAGACCAGGGAGCCCTGCCTCCTGGGGTGGCCTGGGGCGGTGAGCCCGGGGGCCTGCATGGGGGAGGGGGCGGGAGGCTGAAGACAGAGCTCGCAGCCGGGCTGTGGTCGGTTGAAAAGCCGGTGCCGGCCCGGGAAAAGGCACTGTGTGCGCCCACACAGCGGGTACCGGGCGCCGTGCGGCCGGCGTCTGGGGGTGTCCCCGAGCGCGGTCCAGTTCGGGCGGCCAGTGCCCTGCAGGCGGCCTGGCGGACAGACCCTCCGGCCGGCCGGGGCGGCCCCTCCCGTGTGCGCTCCGCTCCGGCCGAGGCTGGGGCTCCGGGCTGGGGGGCCGGTCCCTCCCGTGTGCGCTCCGCTCCGGGCGGTCCCTCCAAGGCTCCGGCTCCGGCTCCGGCTCCGGGCTGGGGGGCGGTGATGAGTGGCCGCCGGGGACACGGCCCGATCCACAAGCCGCTCCCCGGCTCCCGGGCTCAGGCACAAACGGAAACGCAGACGCGGCTCAGACACACGACCTGGGCAGTCGGTCACCGGCCCGTCTCCGCCCGGCGTCTGGGACACGGCGGCCAGAGCCGGGCGCAGCCGGAGCGGGGGCCGGGCCCAGGGCCGCTCCTGAGGCCGCTGGCCGCCGGGAGTGCGGGGGTCCCCTTTGCAGGGAGAAGTCCCCCCCACCCCACCCCACCCCCTTGGCTGAACTTGGAGCCCCCACGACAGGGGGCTCTGGTCTGACCCACATGACCCCAGCCTGTCCCTGGCCCCCTCTCCCCACGGCGATGGGGAAAAAGGTTCCCACCAGTTATGTCACCTACGAGTGACATCACTGGCAGAGGCGTTACCATGGCCACCTGTGACTCAGCCTGGTGATTGTTTATTGTTCATCCTCACCTGACGTATTTTCCATCAATTTTTAGAGAGAGAGGGAGGGAGAGGGAGAGACAGAGAGACATCCGTGTGAGAGACACTATCGGCTCCTGCACACATGCCCCGGCCAGGCCCGGTGAGTCTGCAATGGCGGGACATGCCCTTGACTGAAATCGAACCCAGGACCCCTCAGTCCGCAGGCTGGCGCTCTATCCACTGAGCCACACCGGCCAGGGCCAGGCTCCCTGAGTTTAACCAACTGGAGGTGCTGGTCACGAAGAGACACCTGGGGACCTGGCGTACCTCTGCCCGGTGCCCGGCCTGAGAGGCTCCCCCGGGGGGCGAGGGCGGGGGCGGGGGCAGGGGTGTGCTCAGAGGACGGGGAGGGGGCAGCAGGGCTCCAAGGCCGGAGACTCCACCCTCCTCACCCCCCGAGGTGCCCGCCCTGCCACCCCCGGGCAGGACCTGAGCTCCAAGTTCCCTGTGTGCCTTTCCTCCCCGTCTGCTGGGAAAAGGCCACACAGACACTCACACACACTCACATAGACACTCACACACACAGACACAGACACACACACACATACTCACACATACACATGCACACACAGAGACATACACTCACACACACTCACATAGACACTCACACACACAGACACAGACACACATACTCACACATACACATGCACACACAGAGACATACACTCACACACACTCACACACATACACACACATACTCACACACATACACATGCACACACAGAGACATACACTCACACACACACATACACACACATACTCACACACATACACATGCACACACAGAGACATACACTCACACACACTCACACACATACACAGACACACACATACTCACACACATACACATGCACACACAGACATACACTCACACACACTCACAAAGACACTCACACACATACACAGACACACACATACTCACACATACACATGCACACACAGAGACATAAACTCACACACCCACTCACAAAGACACTCACACATACACATGCACAGACACACGCACATACACAGACACACACAGAGATACATACACACTCACACACAGACACACACACATACTCACACTTACACATGCACACACAGGGACATACACTCACACACACTCACATAGACAGACACACATACATACACACTCTCACACACACATGTGCGCGTGCACACACACGCATACTCACATGCTCACACAGAGAGACACACATATGCACACTCACACATGCACACACGTGCACACACAGAGATACATACACACTCACACACTCATACACACGCACACATACTCACACATGCACATGCACAGACATGTGCACACAGAGAGACATACACTCACACACTCACATACACACACACACGTGTGTGCGCGCACACACACACATACTCACACTCACACACACCAGCCACGTCCAGGTGTGCACCCGGGCGCCCGGTCCCCTCCGGCCGACACCCCAGAGGAGCCCAGGACACCAGCTCGCCCAGATCGGATGGGGCTCCCTGCAGGGGCAGGGAGTGGGTGGGAGCGCGGGAGAGCGGCTGGGATCATGGTGGCCTGTCCATAAGCAGCAGGGCGGGAGCGCGGGAGAGCAGGCGGGAGCACAGCGGCCTGTCCATAAGCAGCAGGGAGTGGGCAGGAGCACAGGAGAGCCGGCGGGAGCACAGCAGCCTGTCCATAAGCAGCAGGGAGTGGGCAGGAGCACAGGAGAGCCGGCGGGAGCACAGCGGCCTGTCCATAAGCAGCAGGGCGGGAGCGCGGGAGAGCGGGCGGGAGCACGGGAGAGCGGGCGGGAGCACAGTGGCCTGTCCATAAGCAGCAGGGAGAGCGGGTGGGAGCACGGGAGAGCGGGCGGGAGCACAGTGTCCTGTCCATAAGCAGCAGGGAGCGGGCGGGAGCACGGGAGAGCGGGCGGGAGCACAGTGGCCTGTCCATAAGCAGCAGGGCGGGCCCTCGGGAGAGCGGGCGGGAGCACAGTGGCCTGTCCATAAGCAGCAGGGAACGGGTGGGAGCACAGGAGAGCCGGCGGGAGCACAGCGGCCTGTCCATAGCAGCAAGGAGCGGGCGGGCCCTCGGGAGAGCAGGCGGGAGCACAGCGGCCTGTCCATAGCAGCAGGGCGTGGGCGGGCCCTCGGGAGAGCGGGCGGGAGCACAGCGGCCTGTCCATAGCAGCAGGGAGCGGGTGGGAGCACAGGAATGCCGGCAGGAGCACAGCGGCCTGTCCATAGCAGCAGGGAGTGGGCAGGAGCACAGGAGAGCCGGCGGGAGCACAGTGGCCTGTCCATAGCAGCAAGGAGCGGGCGGGCCCTCGGGAGAGCAGGCGGGAGCACAGCGGCCTGTCCATAGCAGCAGGGCGCGGGCGGGCCCTCGGGAGAGCGAGCGGGAGCACAGTGGCCTGTCCATAAGCAGCAGGGAGCGGGCGGGCCCTTGGGAGAGCGGGCGGGAGCACAGCGGCCTGTCCATAGCAGCAGGGAGCGGGCGGGAGCACAGGAATGCCAGCGGGAGCACAGCGGCCTGTCCATAGCAGCAGGGCGCGGGAGCAGCCGGCCGAGTCTGCCCCGCGGGACCGGGAGCATCAGCAGCCCCGTCACGTCTGCACCGCAGCCATGACGTGTTTGTTTGTGGCTTCATCCATATATAGTCACACCACACACGCGGGGAGGGCTGGGAGCCGCTGGGAGGCCGCAGGGGGAGGCAGGGGAAGGCGGCAGGGGGAGGCCAATGGGGAGGCTGCAGGGGGAGGCCGCAGGGGGAGGCCGCAGGGGGAGGCAGGGGAAGGTGGCAGGGGGAGGCCAATGGGGAGGCAGGCAGGGGGAGGCATGCCTGGGTGGGAGCTTGTGGCAGGCGCTGCGGGGAGAGGGGTGGAGAGACAGCCCGGCCCCTCCGGCTCCGAGCTCGGCGGCTTGGCAGCACCTAAGCAGGCTGCGGCCGGCAGATCGGCATCGGCAGGCCGGGCCCTGGGAGGCCCATTGCACAGGCGAGGACACCGAGGCCGAGCCCACGGGACCTGCCGGCACCTGGGCGAGGGAAGCGTCTGCGCTGGGCCCGCGGCGTGGCTCAGGGACTGAGCACTGACCTATGAACCTATGAACTCTTGCTAATTCACTGCAATTGGAAGTTGCTAACACTTTTTTTCAGAACACTGTCTATGGCAGCCAAAGCACAAATAGTTGCTGTTTGTATCCTAAAATGTCAGTAAATGGATTTCTACCAGATACTATCATTTTTTAAATATTCACATTTAGAAAAAAGTCAAAATTCTGAAGATATTCTGTATTTTCCATAAAATTAGAAAAATGAATATTTTCATGTTTTCCAAGACATAAACATGTAATGTAACTTGGGATACTCGGTCCCAGGGCGGGGCGTGTGGGAGGCGGCCGATGCCCGGCTCTCTCAGATGCTGATGTCTTTGTCTTCTCCCTCTTCCTCTCGGAGATCAATAAAAAATAAAACGAAAGTGAAAAAGAGCTCAGGCCGACGGGAGCCCACGCGAGGCCCCCCCTGAAGGGCCGCCGCCCAGGGAGGTGCTGAGCGAGACGAGGGCCCGGACACCGGCGCCCCTGCCCCCGCCGAGCCAGAGGCCGGGATCAGGGAACAGGCTCTGCGGAGGCGAGGGGGCCGCCTGGCCAGGGCCCCCCTCCCGCCCGTGGCCCAGCCAGTGAGGCCGACCGGGGACGCAGAGACCAGCCGCTGCAGCCGCGTGGCGCGGAGGCTCGCCTGGCACTGCTGGCAGCGGGCGGCGCCGCCAGGGGGTGAGGCTGGAGCCGGCGGGGCAGCAGGGCACGGGGCTGTAAGGCGGGTCCGGGCGGCGGGCACAGGCCTGGGACACGCTCTGGCAGGCGGTGAGGGCTCCTCCGATGTGCCCGCCCTCTCCCCGCTGGCGGAGGACGGGGGCCGGGACTCCCGGGGGGCCCCTCGCCGCCCGGCCAGGCCCACAGGGGGCGGGTGAGGGGAAGTAGGGTTCTCGGGCCTGGGGGCTCCGGGCGGGGTCGCAGGCGAGCAGGAGGCAGGCGGTGAGGGGCCTGAGTGGGGGGCACAGGGGTCCCACGGCTTCCTAACTTCTTAGTCTGTGGGGGCTTTTTCCCGTTTGAAACGGCCGCGCGTGGTGGGGACCCCGTCCTCCGGGCCCCCAGCTGTGCCCTGCCCGGGGCTGAGGAGGAGGCCTGGCCGTGCCCACGGGAGCCCTGACAGAGGCACCCCGCTCGGCGGACGCTCGCCCGCACGCCTGGGGCCCCGGGGCCAGGGGCCCCTCCGGGACACCGGCCGGCTTGGGGCGGGGAACGGACTCCGGGAGGAAAGCCCGGCCCAGCACCCTCGCCACCCAGGCCATGGGAGGACGGGCGCCCCAGGGGGACGGGATGGTGGCAGAGGAGGGGCGTGCCCCCCCCACCCCGTCAATGAGGCCCAGACGCGCTCTCCGCTCCGGCCAGCACCCCGGGCAGCGACAGCAGCTCTCCGACCCCAACCCCGATGTCCGGGCGCCTGGCCGTCCCCAGGGAGCCGGCAGACACCTCAACCCTGGGGCACAGAGCTCGGCAGAGCCCCTTCCCGGGTGGAGCCTAAAGGCCAGGGCGGCCGGTGGGGCAGGGCACAGAGCCGGGGGCAGGGCACGAAGGGTGGCCAGGCCGGCGTGGGGCAGGGAGGGCCTGCGTCTGCTGGACTGGCGTGACTCTGGCCTGGGGTGGGGGCCTGGCCTTCTCGTGTCGGCTGATGGGCGAGCAGAATGCGCAGCCCCTGGAACGCAGCCCCCGGCCCCCAGCCCCCGGCACAGCCCCGGCCCCGGCCCCCGGCCCCCGGCCCCCGGCCCCTGGCACAGCCCCAGCCCCCGGCACAGCCCCGGCCCCGGCCCCCGGCCCCCGGCCCCTGGCACAGCCCCGGCCCCGGCCCCCGGCCCCCGGCCCCCGGCCCCTGGCACAGCCCCAGCCCCCGGCACAGCCCCGGGCTCCGGCCCCGGCCCCCGGTTCCCGGCCTCCAGCCCCCAGCCCTCGGCACAGCCCCGGGCCCTGGCCCCCGCCTCCAGCCCCTGGCACAGCCCCAGCCCCCGGCACAGCCCCGGCCCCCGGCACAGCCCCCGGCCCCCGGTTCCCGGCCTCCAGCCCCCGGCCCCCGGCCCCCAGCCCCCGGCCCCGGCCCCTGCCCCCCAGCCCCTGGCCTCCAGCCCCCGGGCCCCGGCCCCTGCCCCCCAGCCCCGGGCCCCGGCCCCCAGCCCCTGGCCCCCAGCCCCGGGCCCCGGCCCCCAGCCCCCGGCACAGCCCCGGGCCCCGGCCCCCGGCCCCCGGCCCCCAGTCCCAGGCCCTGGCCCCCAGCCTCCAGCCCCTGGCACAGCCCCAGCCCCCGGCCCCCAGCCCCCGGCCCCCAGCCCCCGGCCCCCAGCCCCCAGCCCCCGGCCCCCAGCCCCCGGCCCCGGCCCCTGCCCCCCAGCCCCCGGCCGCCAGCCCTCAGCACGCAGCCCCCGGCACACAGCCCGGGACCTTTAGCGGCTCTGCCCACAGTCACCCAACAGACAGCATACAATCCTGGGAGCCGCTGCCACGGTGATGGGACATGAGGCGGCTCTTTAACGGCCCTCTGCGTCCACACCCACAGGCGGGCGTGGGCACCCGGCCGCCAGCTCAGCCACCTCCCCCTCCCGCCCAGCTCACAGCCCTGGCCTCCCTGTAAGGCCCACCCAGTTAATGCCCGGTGCCCGCTGCCCGGGCTGATGGGACGGGGGCAGCATGGAGGCCGCTGAGGCTCGGCTCCTGGCCGGGAGGGGACAGGCCAGCTCCTCCCGGCTCTGGGCCGGCCTTCCAGGCCACCACGTCTCTGCCCGCCCGGCCCTGTCTGTCCCCCTCAGAGGGGCCTGCCCGGCTGCGAGGCCCCTGAGTGGACAAGGGGCCGTGACCCCCGTCTGCTCACAAGGGGCAGCCTGGCCTGGGGGTGGGGTGTCCCCCAAAAGCTGCATGAGCAGGCAGGCTGTGGGCTTTAACCTCCGGCTGAGCCCTTCCTCGGCGGCCGGCGGTCAGAGGGCCCGGGCAGGCTGGCCCACTCCACTCGCCAAGTAAAATGCCAGGTCCTCCTGCCAGGCCGGCACTCTGCCCGCTCCCTCCCGCTCAGGAAGCACCGGGCCGGGCAGGAGGCAGCATGGGAGGCAGGAGCTGGTGAAGGGGATGGGGGGCAGGAGGGATGCCCGGCCCCGGCCACTGACCTCCCTGCTCAGAGCACCTACTGCGTGCCAGGCCCGGAGAGAGCCCCGAGGACACACTGAGGCGGCAGAGACCAGACCCGGTGCGGACAGCCGCGGGGGCTCAGCTGCTCCCGCTCCACGCCGTCCTCCCAGGGCCCAGCAGGCGGAGAGGACAGAGGCAGCCGCTGAGAACACGCCTCGGGCAGCACAGAGCGTCTGGCACAGAGCGTCCGGCACAGAGGGTCCGGCACAGAGGGCCCGGCACAGAGGGTCCGGCACAGAGGATCCCGGCACAGAGGATCCCGGCACAGAGCGTCCGGCACAGAGGGTCCGGCACAGAGGGTCCGGCACAGAGGGTCCGGCACAGAGCGTCCGGCACAGAGGGTCCGGCACAGAGGGTCCGGCACAGAGCGTCCGGCACAGAGCGTCCGGCACAGAGGATCCAACACAGAGGGCCCGGCACAGAGGATCCCGGCACAGAGGATCCCGGCACAGAGGGTCCCGGCACAGAGGGTCCGGCACAGAGGGCCCGGCACAGAGGGTCTGGCACAGAGGGCCCGGCACAGAGCGTCTGGCACAGAGCGTCCGGCACAGAGGGTCCGGCACAGAGGGTCCGGCACAGAGGGTCCGGCACAGAGGGTCCCGGCGCAGAGGGTCCCCCAGCACAGAGGGTCCGGCACAGAGGGTCCGGCACAGAGGGTCTGGCACAGAGGGTCCGGCACAGAGGGTCCCGGCGCAGAGGGTCCCCCAGCACAGAGGGTCGGGCACAGAGGGTCCGGCACAGAGGGTCTGGCACAGAGGGTCCCGGCACAGAGGGTCCCAGCACAGAGGGTCCGGCACAGAGGGTACGGCACAGAGGGTACGGCACAGAGGGTCCCCCGGCACAGAGGGCCCGGCACAGAGGGTCGGGCACAGAGGGCCCGGCGCAGAGGGTCCCGGCACAGAGGGTCCAGCACAGAGGGTTGGGCACAGAGGGTCTCCCGCTGGAAGGAGGGCAGGGAGCTGACAGGCGGCAGGGATCGGAGTCGGGGTTACTCTGAGCCCACTGGGACTCACAGGGGGTGCTGAGCAGGTGGTGTGCTCATATGCATATATTTATTAAAATGTATTTCCATTCTTTTCAGAGAGGACGGGAGGAGAGAGATGGAAACATCAGTGATGAGAGAGTCTGATCAGCTGCCTCCTGCACACCCCACACTAGGGATGGAGCCCACAACCCAGGCACCTGCCTTTGACCAGAATCAAGCCTGGGACCCTTCCGCCCGCAGGCTGATGCTCTATCCGCTGAGCTGACCGGCCAGGCTGGCTCATGTTTCAGATCTGGGGGGGGGGGGGGGGGCAGGACAGGAGGAGCCAGAACAGAGAGCCTGTGGGACGGGTGTCCTCTCCCCAGACAGGGCCTGGCGCTGGGGGAGGCTATGGAGCAGGCTTGGGGACTGCACTAGGCTCGCTCACCCTGGGGGCTCCCACAGCCCTCAGAGCTGGCCAGCTGGACTGAGCCCTGCAGGACAGGGGCGGGGGCTGCCCTCACTGGCTCCATGGCCCCGTGACCTCGGATGGCCCGGTGACCTTGGGTGGGCCTGTGACCTTGGCAGAGCTCGCTGGCCCCTCCTCGCACCCTCAGGGCTGTGACCCTGGATCCAGAGGTTCCTCCTCGGGGTTGGGGGGGGGGTCCCCTGAAGCCCTGAGGCTGGCCCAGCTCAGCCCTGTGGCATGCCGCCCCCCATGGCCTGTCCCGGCCGGAGGGTCACTGCCGGGTCTGCCCCACGCCCGCCCTGGCCGTGGGTCAGGCGGTCCTGGGCACACGCACCCAGCAGGGCCCACTCCCCAGCGCACGCCCACCCCACACCACCCGCTCCGGCCTGTGCGCTGAGAGGACACAGCGACCCAGCAGCTGAGGTCTCCGCCCGCCTCGCCGAGTCCCCACCGAGGACGGGACCTGCTCAGCAGCGCCCGGAGCGGCCGGCGGGGAGGACACCGGACAGACCAGGGGCTGCCCTCCCCGAGGTCGCCCTGCCCGGCGAGTCCCTCCACCGCAGGCGCCGGGCACCGACGGTCCCCCCTCTCTGACGGCACAGCCCCTGCCGGGCCGCCCCCGCATCCGGCTCCCAACACGACGGCGCCCGCCCGCCAGCCGCTGCCACCCTGCGCGGGCCTGCCGTGTGCCAGGGCCTGCCATGTGCGTGTCCCTGCACACGTGTGCCAGGGCCTGCCGTGTGGGAGGACTGCCCTGTGCGAGGACTGCCGTGTGCAAGAGCCTGCCTGTGTGCCAGGGCCTGCCGTGTGCGTGTCTGTGCACCCGTGTGCGAGGACTGCCGTGTGCGAGGACTGCCCTGTGCGAGGACTGCCGTGTGCCAGGGCCTGCTGTGTGCGAGGACTGCCGTGTGCCAGGGCCTGCCTTGAGCGAGGACTGCCGTGTGCGTGTCTGTGCACCCGTGTGCGAGGACTGCCCTGTGCGAGGACTGCCCTGTGCGAGGACTGCCGTGTGCGAGGACTGCCGTGTGCCAGGGCCTGCTGTGTGCGAGGACTGCCGTGTGTGAGGACTGCCCTGTGCGAGGACTGCCATGTGCCAGGGCCTGCCGTGTGCGAGGACTGCCGTGTGCCAGGGCCTGCGTGTGCCAGGGCCTGCCGTGTGCGAGGACTGCCGTGTGCGTGGACTGCTGTGTGTGAGAGCCTGCCTGTGTGCGTGGACTGCTGTGTGTGAGAGCCTGCCTGTGTGCGTGGACTGCTGTGTGTGAGAGCCTGCCTGTGTGCGTGGACTGCTGTGTGTGAGGACTGCCGTGTGCGAGGACTGCCGTGTGCGAGGACTGCCGTGTGTGTGTCCGTGCACACGTGTGCCTGCGCCAGCGCGGGCTTCCCCACAGGACAGCATGCAGCACGGTCCCCCAAACAGCCCGGAGCCGGTCCCATCAGGAGCTCCCCCCCACGCGCAGCTGACCCATCCCTCCAGGGGGAGAGCCCTGGAGAGCTGGTCCCGGGCACCAGCACGTGGCACCCCCCGCGGGGAGGGTGGGGAGGGGGCGTCCTCTGTGGGCTGGACCGGCCCCAGACACCGGCCTCTGGGGCACCAGGCACTGCCAGCACCTGCACGCGGCCCGCCCCCGGCCATCGGCTTTGTCACCTCCTACACGCCAGCCGCCACCCACACCCACACCCACACCCACACCCACACCACGGCCGCCTGCCTGCCTGCCCCGCCCCGCCCCGCACACCGCACGTGCGGGCAGACAATGGGACCGCAGACCCGGAACCAGCCCAGGGGAGGCAGACGCCCCCCACGGCCCTCCCCCCAGCTGCCTGCTGTCCGCACAGCCGGTCAAGTTCAAGGAGCCGCCAGGCCCCCGGCCAGGGAGGGGGCACACAGGCCTGGGCAGGCGCCCACCGCGGGGGTCCCGCCCGGCTCACGTCCCAGGAGCTCCAGCCCCCAGGCGGGGCCCAGCCGGCGGGGCCCTGCGTCTGTCCGGACCCGGTGGCTGGGACGATGCCAGGGCCACCACAGAAGGCGCCCGCGGGCCGGGCCACGGCAGACACACACGTACAGTCTCCCTGTAGGAAGTGAGGAAAGCGGGCAGAGCAGACGCCAACCAGCGGCCTGGTCCCGCCCAGCCACGGGGAGCCACCCTCCCGGGCGGTCCACACCCAGGCCCTGGCACCCTCACCCCGGCCACCGGGCGGCCCAGCCCAGCCCAGGCCGTGCTGGTCCCCACCTCCCGCACCCAGCACCTCCAGGTGCTCCGGACCGCTCTCCGGCTCCGGAGCCGTGGGGTCCGGGGAGGCGGCGGCTGGAGGGGAGCAGGTGGGCCCTCGCCCATGGACCGGGCCCAGCTGCCAGACCCAGCGCAGCGGGAGGCCACCCGAACCCAGGCCGGCCCTCCCCGCACACCCGCCCCTGGGCACCGGCACCGGGCCGCCCCGGCAGACCGGCCGCTCCCTCCGCTCCCGCCCCGCGGTCCGGGCGGGTCCGAGGGGAGCCGGTCCCCGGGGCCGGCACCAGGGATCGCTGTTCCCCCACCAGACGCCGGGAGCTCTGGACGCCAGCCTCGGTCTGTCCGCCCCCCCCCCCCCCCCCCCGCAGCTCCTACCGTGCGGGCAGCTGGGCGCGGGGGTTGGCGAGGCGGCGCGAATGCCAGAGGACGGATCCCGGATCCCGCGTTTGGAGGGAGGGAAGGAGCAGAGGGAGGAGGCAGGGGTGGGGGGGAGGGGGGAGGGAGGAGAGGGGAGGAAGAGGGCGGCTGCAAAACCCGGGCGGGATCGCCAGGAGCCGGAGCGCAGGGATCCTAGGCCACACTGGCCCTCAGCTGCCCGCCCTCCCCTCCTGCAGGGACCCCAGCCCTCCCCCTCCCCTCTCCAGGAACCCCCTCTCCCAGGGGCCTCCTCCCCCAGGGACCCCCTCCCCCAGGAACCCCCTCTCCAGGGGCCCCTCTCCCAGGCGCTCCGGGCTCACCTCACCCTGGAGCACGGGGGGCTTTCCTCGGCTCAGGCAGAAGACCATCGCCCTGCCCCCGCCCCCGCCTGTACCCCATCTCCCTCCTCTCCACCCAGCCCCCCGCAGTGACTCCCGTTTCCCAGCGGGAGACTGAGGCCGGGTGCAGAGCGGCACCGTGGACTCGGCCGGACCCTGACTCCGGGCTGGGCCCGCCTGGGTGCCCCGGGAGCAGCAGCGTGCCCCGGGGGCGGGCAGGGTGGACTCGGCCGGACCCTGGCTCCGTGGCCTGGGTGCTCTGAGCAGCAGCGTGCCCCGGGGGCGGGCAGGGTGGACTCGGCCGCACCCTGGCTCCGGGCTGGGCCGGCCTGGGTGCCCCGGGGGCGGGCAGGGTGGACGCCTGGTCCCGGCCGCCCTCCTCGCTGCCCGAGGCCAGTCCGCCCCGGAGGGCCGGCAGGCTTCGCGGACGCTCCGGACAGTCTGCTGCAGGCCCTGCCCGGCCCGGTCCTCCCTGGCCGAGGCCCCGTCCCTGGCCGGTGCTCAGTGGTTAGAATGCCGGCCCGCCACCGAGGGGTCGTAGGTTCGATTCCCGGTCAAGGGCATGTACCTGGGCGGCAGGTTCAAATCCCCAACCTCAGTCAGGCACGAGCTGAGCAGGAGGCAACAATGGGTGTGTCTCTCTCACATCGAGCTCTCTCTCTCCCCCCTTTTCTCCCTCCCTGCCACTCTCTCTAAAAAACCCACGGAGCCCTCACCGGTGTGGCTCAGTGGATAGAGCGTCAGCCTGCGGACTGGAGGGTCCCGGGTTCGATTCCGGTCAAGGGCATGTACCACATCCCCAGTGGGGAGTGTGCAGGAGGCAGCTGATTGATGTTTCTCTCTCCCTCTCCCTTCCTCTCTGTGAAAAGCCAATAAAAAATATTTTTTAAATCCAGGAGAAAGCGTCCTGGGGGGATTAAACGCTGCGGCCCTCACCGCTGACCAGCAGGTGCCTGGCCGTGGCCACCGCTCCCCAGGGGCGCGTCCGTCCCCCTGGCTCCTCCAGGCGGCGCCGGCTCCAGGCCGCGGGCGCGCTGGGGCCGCCCCAGCCCTGCCCTCCCTCTGGCCGGCCGTGCCCTCCACCCGGCGAGGAGAGGAGTGGGTGCGGGAGGAGCGGAGAGGTGGAGAGGCGGTGACCTGCCCCCGCCGGGCCGAGTCACCTCAGGTGTGGGCATGAGCAACAGCTGCTTTCGCTTCTCCGGGACCTGGGCTCCCGCTGCGATTCCCCGGGCGGCCTCTGGGGGGCGCTGCACCGCCTGGGCCTTCCTGACCAGGCCTGCTGCCCGCCCGATGGCTGAATCCTCCTGTCTCCTCTGCCATCTCCTCCTCCTGTCTCTGTCCCTCTGTCCCTCTGTCCCTCTCTCTGTCCATCTGTCTGTCTCTCTGTCCCACTGTCTCTCTGTCCTGTGCTTCTGTCTCTGTCCATCTCTCTGTCTCTCTGTCCATTTCTCTGTCTCTCTGTCCCTCTGTCTCTCTGTCCATCTCTCTGTCTCTCTGTCCCACTGTCTCTCTGTCCATCTCTCTGTCTCTCTGTCCCACTGTCTCTCTGTCCATCTCTGTCTCTCTGTCCATCTGTCTCTCTGTCCCTGTCTCTCTGTCCATCTCTCTGTCCCTGTCTCCCTGTCCCTCTGTCTCTCTGTCCCTCTCTCTGTCCCTCTGTCTCCCTGTCCCTCTGTCTCTCTGTCTCTGTGGGTCTCTCTCACACACACATCTCAGCCCTGGCTCAGGCTGACGCATGGTAGTGATAACGAGGTGAATGTAGTGGAGTTTCCCACCTCCCTTTTTTCACATCCATATTCTTTTCTTTTTTAATATATTTTATTGATTTTTTTACAGAGAGGGAGAGAGGGACAGAGAGTTAGAAACATCGATGAGAGAGCATCATCGACCAGCTGCCTCTTGCACACCTCCTGCTGGGGTTGTGCCCGCAACCAAGGTGCATGGCCTTGACCGGAATCGAATCTGGGACCTTTCAGTCCACAGGCTGAGGCCCTATCCCCTGAGCCACACCGGTTTTGACCACATCTATATTCTTATTGATTTCGGAGAGGAAAGGAGAGGGAGACAGAAACACCCATGATGAGAGACCATCACTGATCAATCGGCTGCCTCCTGCACGCCCCACCCTGGGGATGGAGCCCGCATCCTGGGCCTGTGCCCCAGCCGGGAATCGAACCCTGACCTCCTGGCTCCTAGATTGACGTCTGCCGCAGAGCCACGCCGGCCAAGCTGTCCCACCTCGGGCAGCTGTGCTGGGGGCCGGGCGCCCCCTGCCCTTGGGCAGCTGTGCTGGGGGCGGGCACCCCCTCGGGCAGCTGTGCTGGGAGGGCACCCCCTCGGGCAGCTGTGCTAGGGCCGGCGGGCACCATCTTGGGATGAAGGGCGCTCAGGCCTGGGCGGCCGCCGTCCTGGGGGCACTGGATTGAGGGGCTGAACTCCGACCTGCCCGGGTCACGGGCCAGTCCCCGAGGTGGCACCGGGCGGGGCCAGCGCCCGCAGGGCATTGAGGAGGCGCAGGGCCCGGTGGGCGACAGGCCTGGGAACCCCTCTCGGAGGTCCCACCAGCTGGACGGGCCCGGAGGACGGGCAGGTCTCTACGCCCAGGCTGCACCTGCTCCCGCCTCAGGCTCCTGCGGGGCCGCCCGGAGCTCAGCGGGACCCCCTGACCCGGACCCCTGCCCCCTGACCCCGGACCCCCGCCCGGGACCCCTGCCCCCAGAGCCCCCGCCCCCCTGGCCTCGAACCCCCCGCCCCCGGACCCCCTGCCCCCGCCCCCTGACCCCCGCCCCCCTGACCCCGGACCCCCTGCCCCCCTGTCCCCGGACCCCTCGCCCCCAGACCCCCCGCCCCCGCCCCCTGACCCCCGCCCCCCTGACCCCGGCCCCCCCGCCCCCGCCCCCTGACCCCCGACCCCCTGACCCCTGACCCAGAACCCCCTGACCCCGGCCCCCCTGCCCCCCTGTCCCCGGACCCCTCGCCCCCAGACCCCCCGCCCCCGCCCCCTGACCCCCGACCCCCTGACCCCGGCCCCCCCGCCCCCGCCCCCTGACCCCCAACCCCCTGACCCCTGACCCAGAACCCCCTGACCCTGGCCCCCCTGCCTGGGACCTTCTGCCCCGGACCCTGCCTGTGGGTGTGGGGGTGCTCGGCCGGCACCGGGGGGCCAGGTGGCAGGCCTGCCGGGCTCCGGGGCCATGTGGGTGGGGTTAGGGTGGACCCTCTTCCTTCAGGGCCCCCTGGGCTTCTGCTGCCGGCTGGGCGCTCTCGCCGAGGGCACCCCTTCCTGAGAAGGCCCCCCAGGACGGGCTCTCTGTGCTCGATGGCTCCGGCCGCGCGGCTCCTGCTGCTCTCGCTGGCGTGTGAGGGCCGCCCGCCCCAGAGCCTCCTCTCGGGAAGTGAGGCCTCCTCTTGGTGGAAAGGTGGCCGTGGAGGAGGAGGAGGGAGGAGGAGGAGGAGGAGGGGGGAGGAGGAGGGGGGAGGAGGAGGGAGGAGGAGGAGGGAGGAGAGAGAGGAGGAGGAGGAGGGAGG